>NC_044013.1:40312690-40613811 GCF_900496995.4 Aquila chrysaetos chrysaetos
GAGATTACAGACAGGATGCTGCCAGGAAATGACAGAGCTGGTAGAGAAGGGGACAAAGAGTAGGACAGACACATTTAGAAAAGATGATTTATTCTACAGTAACATCTGTATTTGTAGGAAACTGTTCCTACTATTCATCACTTAGTCTCTCTGTGCTTGCTTGAGAATGGCGTCACATCAGTAGTAAGCAAGTGTATTTCCCTGAATAGAGGCTTGGACAAAGCTAGTGAAAATTCAAGAATACCATAGTATTTGTCCCCTCTGAACCACATGTACCTCAAAAAGAACCAATCCAAATACTTAACGTCAGAGAGTAAGTTCAGATTGTTAATTCTGAGAACATGAAATATGCAAGGGTTCTTGTAAACAGTTTCCCATAAATTTGCAAGTGTTCTCCCTGTTAAAGTCAAATGTGACAACAGTTAGTTACCATTAGTTCTGTTTCACAATAACACTTAAACTGTATGTTTGGACATGGGACAGATTAATTTTGTAACAATTTAACTGCTAAAGATCCTGAGATCTTGGTTGGGGTGCATCAGAAAGCCAAGTGGATTGGAGTTAAGGGATGCTGTGGCTTTTTGAGCAATGAACTGGGGCGAGTGCAGGTTCCAGATGGAGCAGTTTATATAGCCTGAAGCAAAATGCTGAGAAAGTCTTCAGTGAGTGGTGTTGAGGGAAGTGCAGACAAATTAGGAGCATAACCATTATTACAGAATCTGTGAGTTTAAAATCTCTGTGTATATGAAGCTCAGTAAGTCTGCTGCACAATAGTTAGTGACACACTAATGGTCACTGAACAGTAAAAGGAGTGAAATAAAGCATTCATTTCTGTCCACTGAACCAGATCTACTCAGTTCATTCTAAAATGTGTTGGTTGCCTTGCTTTTGTCTTGAGGCCAGTGCTGTGCACCATCAGATAAACATGTCAGGTGAAGGAGTGACTTTTTTGCTCCCTGTCTTCATAAAATTCAGCCTAGAAGTTGATGAGAAAAGGGCATGACTGCTAACTGCAAAATGACCGCCACCCAGCTGACTTCAGTTTCTGTGGTAGTTTTAAACTTTGCTTTTTGTAATGCAATACATATTTTCATTACGTTCGCACTAAATGTGGAACAAGTTTATTTGCTTGCAAGATTTGAACATGTACTGATTTGGAGTAAAATGTGTACAGTTCAGAATCTGGTAGATATAACAAAGCTGACTCCCTTCAAGAAGCAGAGGAGGCTGTTGATAAACCCTACATCAATACTTCCTCCCCCAACTTATCTGTGTAAATTTAAAAATACTGAAATATTATGGAAATTTAAGATATACAGGCTTGTTTCAAATGAATGTAGAATTTTTTTCCAGTCTTACTTATGGATCTCTTTCTTGGTAAGCAGAAGAACAGGTAATTTCCAGTTTTCTTTGAATGACGTTCCTCTTGCTTTGAGGAATACCAGAAGATGCTCTTTATTGACCAGTCTTATAGTTTTAGAGAGTTTTACTTTGATAACTCAAAAATCCGCACTGTTTCTAATTAGCAAAGTCAGTGGCCGTTGTGTTTAGAAACTGTTGCATAGCTGTGGATCGGTGTACAGTAGGGACACTTGTATTCATAAATACAAAAACTGAACAATGTAATTTCACTAAAATAAGTGTCTTTTGTGTGCTTTATTTGAACAGTTCAAGTGATTGACCTTTCATTAGAGCTCTTCCAGATTTTTCTGTTTGTTTTCAGCTGTTGGACAAATTGAAAGATCGCTGGATGCACACTGGCTTATGGAGAAACCTGGAGCTGGTTAAGACAGTCATTTCAGAGCCTCAAGGAGGGGCAAAGAGTGACTTTGATGAACTGCTGAAAATATACTACGATGCCATAAAATGTAAAGGAGAAAAAGGTACGTTCTTCAGACATATGAAATAGTTGATACAGACTCTTCAAGTTTAAAAAAAAAAAAGGGGGGGAGGGCGGTGTCTTAAAGTGCTTAACAATTAGAATAAGGTATGGATAAACAGTTAAATTAACCTCAGCTTAATAAGTTATTGTGGTAAATGAGGAAGAATAACTGTGATTTATATTGTTGCATGAGGATATAGGGAAGTACAGGATGATGCATAATCCTAACAGTGATATTCAAAAGGCAGTGAGCTGTGTAAGGATGTGCAATTGTGTGTCCAGCAGGGTGCAGAGTGGCTTCTCAAATAATCAAACTTGTAGTACATTGCATAACTGTGATTTACCATCTTATATTACAGCCACTATAGGTTTTCTTCTGGAAATACTTAAATATTAGTACAGAGAATAAAGAACGATAGTATGTCAAAAAATAAATAGCATGATTTTTGGAGTGCAAAATCCAAGGTTTAAATTTTAAATTTTGTCATAGATACATATGGTTCTTGCATAATTAAGTACCACTATGTTATATAGTGCAAAATTATTTTGCTAGTTGATATTCAAAAATCACAATATTATTGATCAAAGTGAAGTTAATCTCAAAGAAGCCTATATTTTTATATCCACTCACCTTTTCCAGACTGACACAGTGTATTATGCTATATTATGTTTAGCTCTTTAAAAGATGTTGGTGAAACTTTCTTCTGACACTCAGTTTATCACTGGGAATGATTTGTATATTCCTCTCTGGCTTGTTCAAGATGGAGCACTCCTTATAGCTGTATGCAGAGGAAAAGTTAGTGAAGGCTTGGATTTCTGTGATGCGAATGCCCGTGCAGTTATAACCATAGGTATTCCGTTTGCAAATGTGAAAGACCTTCAGGTAGGATATCAATTGAAAGAGTTGTACTTTATTTTTATGTCATGTTTAAAACGCTAAATGTGCACAAAATATTTTTTCTAAATGTTTACCCTTGGACTTCTCTCAATCCCATTTGAATTCTTTGAGTTACCTTCTACACAGGTAAGAGGAAGAATAGCATAGCATGTCTTGTGGACTCATTTGTCATTCTAAATAAATTTATATCATGCTAGAGATATTGTAAATTTCTGTCTGACATGGCTAGTGAAGGCTATTGCATTGTCAAAATGCTCATTAACTGCATACTCTGCCAGGCAACAGTACGTGTTTCCATCTTCACTCGCCTGTTTTCATACACTGAAACTTATGTCATTTGTACAGAAATGAAGTTACTTCCTGACTGACTGTGGTGTGGGGCATTTGGTTGCAAAGGTCTAGGATAAACACTAGGAAAATACTACTTTAAATAAGGCATTCAGATTGATCAAAAGATTATTTCAGAAAATAGGTGGAAAGATAAAGATAGTTATAGTGTAAAATAATAGCATAATGAATCAATGTATATCACGTACTAGGTCATTATTGATTGCAGTATAATCACCTTTCTAATCCCTATGGCCTTCTTTAGTGTAACTATGTGTATGACACTTCCCACTTAAACGGAGACTGGAATTGTAAACCTTTTCCAAGCTAATGCTGCTTTATTAGCTTGCAGTTTTGAGGTATGACATTATGACATGACGTAACCTCTTTATGGATACTGAGGACATTAACTATTTTGATAATTCAAGCTTCATCTAACTTTAGGCAAAAGCTTCTAAGTGCCTTCTAAAAATAGTATTTTGAAGTGCCTCCAATTAAAGAAATTTGAGACTATTTGTATTTTTCAGCAGGTGGCCAAAGTAGCATCCTGTTGCTTGCACTGCTGTGTATTTACTCACATCAACACTTCCTTCCTTTTGACTTCAACAGGTCTTGTCTTATGGATAGATGATGTTCCATTAGAATAGGCACTTTGTAGTTGAAGCCAGGCATTCATAAAGGAAAAGAAAGCCAATGAATATGGAAAAGTGTTTTTCTAGACTTTCTACTTACTGAAAAATAACATTTATTATTGACTAGTTTGTAAGACCACTTATTTTTTAGTGGTCTGTGCATGCCACTTAGGTAGTCACCCAGTTGCTGGCACACTTCTTCGAGTGATAATAGCCACTGTCACTGCTTTATCTTATGCGTACCTTTTAGAGCTTTTCAGGACTACTTTGTGAAGCTAAGAAATAAAGTGAAGTATCATAGAATAAATAAATACCAGAAATAGCTGGATTCTGGTTATTAGTGATGCCAAATCAAACAAGAAAATCATAGGTTCACACTTGAAAGACCAAACAGACTCAGCTTTGGGTTTAGAGATGCGTTCTGAGCTTAAGTGAACAACCAAAGACTTCTTTGTTGTCTACAATGTGTGCCTAATTACAGCCTTGCTAGAGAAAAACCACATCCTATAAGGACTAGTGAGGTTATATTAGTGGTGGCTGCCTAGTGCAGTGTTCTTTCAATGTTTGCATAACTTTCTCGAAGCACTTAACTCAGCCACAACATTTTTTGTCTTACTAAAATATAATACTGTACTTTAGTATAAAAACATTTACATTCAAAGACTACTTAGCACTCTTTCTAGAGTTAGAAATGCTTAGTTTTAGAAGCATATGCTGAAATGATATTTTGGAAATACTTGGTCTATAGTATGGCTGGAACTCTTACAATTTACTCCAAATGATTTCCAGAAAGTCAGTATTTTTGTGTTATAAATGATACAAAATTAAATTGAAAAGAATGTATCAAGGGTGAATTATGTTCACAGTGGATTATGTTCCTTAATCTTAAAATAGTGTATTTGATTTTACCTTGAGTTCAACCAAATATGTAATATAATAGAATCACAGGCAGTACATCCCATTACTGATAACTAAATTTAAAAAAAAATCAGTGTTGTGTTGAACAATTTTTTTTAGTTAGACTGAAGAAAACCTCTACATTTTTAAGTAGGGATAGAAACACTAGCTGCCAAATTGCAAGCAGCTAAAGGTTTGAGTGTATATATTTAGATATGGTAATGCACAAAGCACTGCAGTGATCAATTCTAGATGAGAGAAGGGCATGCACCAGTCTCTTAGCATCAGATTTGAATTGCTGTCTGGTGCATGGCAGTGCTCCTAGAATAATGCTGGAGGAAATTGTTTTTATTGTAAATGTGTCTTTTGCTCCAGAACTTGGATCCAAAGTGATATTCAGCTAGCAGTACTTCCCTTTAAATTCAATGATGTTTTGTTTTGTCCAAGGCTTTAGGTTGGCTTATCAGATACCCCAAAAAGTTCTGGATTAATGCACATTTCTTTTACCAGTTGAGCTCAATTATGTTGAAAACAATAGAGTGAAGGATAGTCGCTCTGTTCACTGAAGAAGATTAATTAGTAGCTTTGTAGAAATGTAAGCATAGATACAAAAGAAATTTGGAAGATTAAGCATCTTTTTCAGTGGTATGTCAGCTCAGGAAAGGAATTGGAATTATATTTTTAAGGAAAACTGGCTGTTGATAGTGAAGATTGCCATGTAAAATTAAAAAGAGGGGAGGGGAGGGAGAATGGGACAGGACACCAATTTTCACCTGCAAATGTTCTTTTTGTATATTTCTGGGAGAGCTGATCCAATAGTATTGCTTCCGAGAATGGTGTGAAACAAATGTATTATAAAAGGGTACAGAAAAGCGAGCGCTACATTTTAAAAAATTTGTTAACTTTATATAAAACCAGTCTGATACCCTATTTTTAGGGTATTGCAACAAATGCAAATTGTTGTTCGTTACTTCAGTCCCCCTAGACCAACAGACCTTACCTGAACATTAGAAAGGAAAACAAAGTTTTATTCCTGTACACTTTATTACAATTCTTATAAATGCTTTGGAGTTATCTTCAGTGAATAAAACTTCATAGAACTGAAGGAATATTGATTTGTCAATAAGGGAAAAAAGGTACATGAAACTCGTAGGGATTGGAAGGCATGCTATAAACCATGCTCTCACGTAGCGGATAGTTATTAGTATTACCTGAAATGAAAAGAGATTCTTTGTTAAGTATAGACGATTGTCTATAGTTAAGCCTTAACCTGTTGTCCTAACCAGTTGGAGTTTGGCTGGCTGTATTACTGTTTCATTAACAGTTAGAATCTGAAAGTCACAAGCCCAATTGCCAAGGGGTTAAATGATACTTGTGCCATCCTGCTTATGACGCAACTTCATCTTCTAACCACACTTTTACGATCACATCTAAGTCATTTGGAATTTTATGATACAACTATGAGGAAGAATTATGATTACACAATTTATTCAAATACTTTTTCCTACTCAGGATTGTATTCACAGCATATCAGTATTGCTCATCATACTGATGATGAGAATGTGAATTCTCCTTTCCAAGTACAACTGAGTGACTTTCTTTTAGGGTGGCTGATTTTATTTTTAAATGTTTCTCCTTATTAACAGTTTTTTCTATGGGAATTCTTTTTTTCTTTGGGGTTAGAAGAATCCAGACTTTTAAATGTTAGAGGACACTGTACCGTCTATCTCTTTTGTAGGATTTTAGGATATGTTCAGTTCCCAAACAATACAGTTAAAATTTATAGGATAGTTATGACATTTGCTGCTATGATATAGTCGTTAGTGTTTGTTTAGATTTTGTAGGCTAACCAGAAAACTGATTAAAACCTGGACATTTTAAAACTTTCAGCTTTGAAGTTTGGGGAGGAGCTTGAGTTTTGAGCAGACAGAAGAAAATTCAAAACACAGTGACACAAGTCAAGTTAGACCTATATAGACATAAAATTGTGAACACAGGTACATCTGTTCCTTTTACATAGCTATAGGTATGTATAGGTAGGTATAGGAACAAAGAAACTGATGATGAATAATGACATCCCCTTAAAAATAGGAAATGCAAGTGATTAACAATTCCCTTGGAATATCCATGAATGATATACTTCTAGGATTGGTTTAAATCACTAAAAAGTGCTCCGCTTCTACATGAAAATACACTTGCATGTCTGCTTTTTGGGTTAATAAAAGTCCTCTTAAGACTCAATTCCATAACCCCTTACTCCTGCATATAGCTTTTACTTGTGTGAGTAATCCCTTTAATACTTCTAGGACTGTGCACAGTTGTAAGGGTTTGTAGAATCGTACCTTTGGAGACCAATATTTTATGTTGGCAGTTTGATGTTGGCTCATCTCCACTAATATTACTTGTCTGTGATCAACTTGCTTTCTAAATATATTTTATGATTTGTAACTTGATGCTAATACCAGTGAACTGTAATATTAGGGAACATAAATAACGTGACAGAAAAAGATGTGTAATCCCATATACATGTTATCTGATGCTAGCATACTATTCATTAACTTCTGTTATATATTTTGAATTGTAGCATTTTGGATCCAGACATCAGTCTTTACTTGGGCAAGAAAATCATTGTCAAGTGTGATGTATAATATCCAATTTTATTTTCTCCATATGTTTGTGCTAAATATATGCCACAACTTCTGGTATTAAATGGCAAGCATTTGGTCTCCTTAAGTAACTGTATGGTTTTATAAGTTACATTATTTTCTGTAGAACCTTTAAAGAGTATTATTTAGTTTCACCTAAAAATTTTAGGCACATAGTATCTTACATTCATTCATTTTCACAAAGAGAAGAGTCTAAAATACTTTGTCAGTGTTAGGGAAGAAAGAAATGATTAAGGCTCAGAAGTGTACTTGATAATAAACAATACCGATTTAAGAAAGAGAAGCCAAAACCCTAATTCTGTGTTACTGAAAAAGGTTTCATATTGCTGAAGAATCAGGTTGCTCAAGCAAAATATATAAAAGAAATGTTAAAGTATTGCTTAAAGCTATGGTACTCTCAATGGTAGGGTTTGGCTCTAGTAAAGCAGGAAAATTTATTTCAGAGCCAAAAATGACTTCTTTGGCTGTGACCAGGATTTCCTCTGCCCACCTCTGGGACCTGAAACTAGAGGTAGGAAAATCTGATTTTGGAGCCAAGTGTGACTTGTTTAGTTCAAGTCATAATTTACTGTTCTTACCTTGGGGACCTGAAAATAAAGAAACTCGCTATGAAATGTTGATAATGGGCGACTCTGAAGTGCAAGTATTAAGCTAACTTTCCCAGAGAGCATTTCTTCACTTCCACCTTTCCAGATGCTTTTGATCGTAGTACAGTAGAGTGTACTTAATCATGTAACAGCTAAGAGAACTTTACCAAAATATAGAGGAAAATGCAGTCAAACTCTTTTACATCAGTAGATGTGCAAGGAAAATAAACTTGATAAGATTAGGATTTCTGTGCAGTGACATTACTCGAGAACTGTAGCTGAGTTTGCCATTAATGAGAAGTATTTCCCATAGCTGCTGTAGGGTGAATATGAACTACAATGGCAAATACTTTCTTTATTGTTTCCAGTAACATAATTTGTGAAACATGATGGAATACATAATTTCAATTACAATTTTCTGGGTTATATGTAACTTAATGATACAAAGAGTTTGCAGCTACCTGGCTGAAGTTTCTTTCTCCTTTCTTGAGGGCTCAACAAATTGGGGGTATTTGTATCATTTCAGAATAATGGCATTTTTCCAAATATTTAAGTTAATTTCTAGTCCTTGTGGCAATTTTTAAGCCTATATGCTTTTTCTCCATTGAAAGGAGAAAGAATCTTGTGCTAGATAAGTGGTTGTTGAAATAATGCATTTCTTGCATACTATATTCTAGGAAAAGAAAAATTTCTAAGAAAATTATTATTTTAGATGTTTAACCTGAGTTGAGAAACATACCATGCACTGTATGAATTTCATCATAGCTTTGCATCGCTTAAAAAATATTTTCACTCCTTATTCAAAGTATTTTTTTAAAATATGGGCAAACTGGTACAGAAAATTACATTTTATGGGAAGGTCATTGTTGTGTTTAGTAGAATTTGAAAATTCCCTGTGAAGTTAAGAATTTTTTTAGAGATATAAGATTGACTGTTCTGTTATTGATGTGATTGTTTTAAGCAGGCTAGATGTTTCTGAGCAACTTTGCCACAACTTTCCAGTTAAATCTGACATTCATTGTAAAAGCCTTGAGACACAGTGTGTACTATCATTTTCAGTATGATTTAAATGTTTGTAAAAAGTGATCGACTTTTTTGTTTTGTTTTGTTTGATTGTCTGTTAATGGCTGTCTCAACCTGAGCCACTTTTACTTTCTTCTTCATTCCATTACTGTGAAAAAAATTACAAATATAACGTGGGAAGCAGAAAAACATTTATGGAAGTTCCACAGGAAAGCCAAACAAGATGGTCTATTATTTATTGAATGTTCTCTGAGAGGGAAGTACTGAATAGGATAAAAGTGCAATGTGCGTATGTGTTTGTATATATACGCATACACACACACACACACTTGTCTTTCTTCCATGCCCCACTTTATATTCAATATTATTTTGTATTTTAATTGCAAAGTAGCTTTTTGAAACAATCAAGGATGTAAATAAGAAATATACTTACATCATTGAAATGTATAATGTTACCTAGCAAGCCTCTAGAAGTTAAATAACAATTATCAAGACAATATACTTTTACATTTTGTAAAAGAGCATGTTTTCAGATTATTCAGCCAGCATTGTTCTTGTCTTGCAGCAGTACACTGTAAATTATTGCAATCTGCTGTGATACTGCTTATTAAGGGGTAATGCAGTGTGCAGAATCACGTCATCACAAGATGACTGGCTGGATATTGCAGATCTCCATCACTTCCACCCCCCCCTCCCCTCCTTCTCCCCAGAGGAAAATGTCAGGAGGTATACCTACCGGTGTTACAAAAAAACCCAAGCAATGCAGTAAATATATGGTGATGTGGCAATTTCTTACATCACTTTGAAGCAATAAGATATCTCAAAAGCCTTTTACTTCCCATTTTTCCAGAAATAAGAATGGTTGTAAAAAGTTAAAGCCATCCATACTCTTCTTACATCCAACAGAAATTGTGTTAATTAAGAAAAAAAATATTGATGGCAGAGGCTTAATTTGTGGGAGTAGCTGTAAAATCCTGTGGAATACAGCATTCCTGTAGCTAAGAAAGGTAACATTTAAGTTCAACTTAACGTGTAAGACTAGTGGATGGCATTTCTCTTCTACTGGTGCAAGGCTAATGTCAATATGTTGGCACAGATCACAGAAATCATCCCTGAATATATCCGGAAGTTAAGCCTTTGGATAAATAATACAGCAAATCAAAACTTTTCCTTTACATTTAATAGTTTACTTTTCTGAGCCATAAAAAATTCCAAAGTGATTTTCTTGTGTTTATCTTGTCCTTAGCAAGTAGTGTTGACCTTTACGTTTTTACCTTACTGTCAAAGTATGTTGAAAGCTTTAAAAGTGAAGCTATCACCTTGGGGATTTGTAAGGATGACTGACACTTACCACTTCACCTTAGACGCAGTAGCACTGAGCGTATGCAGCAGCGTTGTACCTCAAGGGAAGCTGTTTGATTTTTTTCACTTCTGCTTCACTGGAAATGGATTGAATTTTCTCTTCAGAGGAGAGTTTTGGTTGCATTAGATTTTAATCAAGTCACTTGTTCGCAGTCCCTCAAAGCTTACAAGACTGAGATGAGTAGATGGGCCTGGGGTGAATGTGCTACAAGATTTGTCAAACCGTAAAACTTCCAGATCTCCGAGATGCCACATGGTGTAGTTGACAATACTAAAAGTGTTCAGCGGTTACAACATAACATAAGCTTTCCATCTCTCTAACACTGGGATTAAGAGTTGAGAATACTGGGGAAGCATTTAGTTATAAAATACCTGGTAAATTCAAAATAAGAGAAGTACGGCTTTGCATAAAGTGGTAGCACTGTTTTTCTGCCCCAGAAGATAATATTGGCCAGTTAGTAGAGTCTAACAGACAGCAGTTTGCTGTTGGGTTGTTTGGCTTTACTTTTGAAGTCATGTTTAAGTTTTTGGGCTATGGGGAAACAAGCTAGCAGTGTTTTTCAGTGTATAGTTTCTTTCTTGGCACCTTCATGTTTTTTTTTCCAGTTTCAGTAGCTTTTTCTAGTTTTGATTATATCTTCATTCAGGCAAGAAACATTTAAATCCCATGGATGCCCAGTATCTTTTCAGGTATGCTGTTTGGGTGCAACAGTCTGCACGATACAGCTAGTCTGAGATCTAGATTTGCAGAGATGTTATTTCCTTATTTTATTCAGTATTATCCGAGGAAGGCAAATTTTTAAGTGCGTGTAGAAATTTTAAGGCAGAAGAAGTCACCTGAACTATTTTTAAGCTTATGTGGCTTTGATGTACGAACTGTTGAGTTGATAGCCTTTGTAAGGGGCGGCTGCTGGAGGATGGTGGGTGCAGAGTTCAGCCTCACAGTGATTCGTCTGCTGAAGAGACTTCTTGTAGGATGGAGCTGTGTAACAGAGCGTCTTGAAGATAATTGAGCAATACAAAAGATTCATCATGTCTCTACCTGATAATGTCTTATTCACAGTATATGGTATTGCTGTGCTCACAGTTTTGGGGTTTTGTTGTTATTTAAAGAAATGCAGTATTAGTGTGTGAAAGCAGAAGGGTGGTATATTTAAGTGTCTGGTGACCATCTTTAGGTATATGAGATGGTTAGAATGGCCTTAAATTACTGTCATGTACAGAACCTAGTTTGATAAATTAGAGGTAATAAGCATTTGCTTATTTCATACTGGTTTGTATGTATTAACACTGCACTTGGAATGCCTGGAGCATTTAAAGGTAACGTCCTGCCATAATATCTTTTTCCTGTGGACCAATAAATTGAGACTATGTGTTTAGATACAGCTTTTAGTAGGTCTACTGAGGAGTTAGGATGTTTGAAGCATATTCTATGACTCACCCAGGTCTTTACACGTGCATTATTTAGTCTTAAATCTCACAGACGTTGTTACTGCTTTTGAAGTGGAGGCGGGGGGGAGTTAAATGCTGCACTATTTAATGCTACTTCCATTTAAGGATTTTCAGATGTAAAAGAAATGAAATGGGTTTTCATGTCTTTTACTTTCCCGCACTTACAAACTTTTATGATTACTTGGCATTCATCAGGAGGAAAGTAGATGGCAAGTATGTTCTTGAAGAATTCTAATTATTGCTATTTCAGGTGGAAGAGAGACTCTAACTGGACACATGAGATTTTTAAGACGGTAGATTTGCTTAAAAACCATTTTTATGTCTTTTTTGGGGATGGAAGTAGGGAATGACCACCTGGTATTTTTTGCTTGTTTGTTTTTAGGAGGTGGGGAATTAGTAGATGTTAAACATGAATGTGTCTTTTAAAGTTTTTTGGATGATATGAGCAATGGTCTTTATTTTCATTACCATTTTTCCTCTCATAAAACCAGAGAAACAAGTCAGTGGAATGCCAGAAAACATTTATATCCATTTTCTGACTTTTATTTCCATGGAGGATAGTTGGAGGAGAGTGCTGGGGAGTGAAGGGCATGAGTTTACACATGCGTGTGTGTGTGTACATGTACCTACCTACACACATGTGCATGTAGTGACACAATTCCAAACTTATTTGCCTTTTTCCTTTCAGCAGTTGTCTCTTTCTTTAACCTGGGCTGTCACAACACTGCTGAGTGCTGATGTAAAGAGAAATGCAGGTTTAGATGAGTGCTCTGTTTAACCACTCACAATAGTGCCATTGTATTCATGAATTTCTGTCTTGTCTTTAGAATTCTGGGTAATCTGGTTTGTAATCCCACAGGTTACAAACTGGAGGTCATTTTTAATCTACCAGAGAAAATAGGAGACAGTTGAAGATGTTTGTGAAGTGATGCCTTGTCAAAGAACAGGCCTGGCTTGTTAACCATTAGTAACATCTTAGGATTTTTGTGTTTGTTTTTAGAAAGCAAAGTATAGCACTGCATTTGGTTAAATAAAGTAATGCATCTAAAAAAAAAAATCTTGTAACTTTGCCAGATGAAGTAAAACCAAACACAGTTTATTTTGCTGATTTGTCGCACAAACCAAAAAATTTTATACTGTGGCTTAGCCCATTCAACCTTCATATTGTGATACTAGTGCTGATAAATACATTTACAATATTCTGATTATGAATAATAACTGCCCCAAATGCACATTCTCCAGTCCTGCTAGGCTTTGCTATTAGCTCTTTAGGTCTAAGGTCCTGTTCTTTGGCTGAGAGAAAATGATTCTGGATGAGTGTCTGCTGGACCATCTGCTCGTTTTTACTGAAGTAAACTTTTTAAAAAGTAATTAATTGTGTAGCACAGTAGTTTTTGTTCTTTGTAGGTTAAATGCTTTCTCCTTAAAACTTCTTAACAGGTAAATTAGCATGTAGGATGCTGTGCAAACCTGTAGCTGCAGATAACTAAATTGTACTGAAATTGTGTTTCACATTTCCTTATCCCAGTTGTAATTATGACTGCAAAACAAGGAGAAGCTTTATATTTATGGAATGGAAAGAACTCAATTTAAAGGAGAAAATGGTGCTTTAATTTTATTGTCTAGTCATTTATTTTTCTGTAGAAACCAATAGTTCATAATAGATTGATATTTGTATACCTTGCTATTAAATATAGCCATGTTTTTGTTAATTTTGAATAAATCTGGTTCAGCCTGGCATGTTGCTAAAAAGGCATGCTGCAGGCTTCTGTATCTGAATTTGCAGGTTATTTGGAGGTTCAAAAACAAGCTCTAGTTTTTGAGCTAGTCTTCTGAGCTTCGTGCCATAAGCTAACTGATACAGTCCATGGTCATCACAGTATAAATTCACTTTATGTACTTATATATCACTTGAATCCTAAATAAGTCTGAGTTTCTTCAATTGAAGCAATGTTACTACAAGTAATTTTTTTTTGTGGTTTTTCAAACACTTAAAATCTTAATATAATGAATGTTGTTTAATGTTGTTGTCATCGAAGGAAAACTTGTATTGCTAATTTTGATTGAAGAATACGCTTGGAAATTCTTTTGAATTATATAGAAACTGCCTCAAAATATTTTTCCAAGTCATATAAAAAAATATTTGTTCATGGCATTTATTTTTTGTTGGTATTTCTCAGTTGATATTCCATAGTGAAACATGTCGAACTAATTAAGCATTAAAAGAACGAGAGGTTAGCAGGTATAATGTTGTTAGACTTCAGTTAATGTGAATGTGACCGTGACCTCCCAGATAGATCAAAGACTAATCTGTCTGACAGCTACAAGATGGCAGAGCTTGCCACAGGCCTTCTGCTGCTGCTTGCTGAAGCTATTTGTCTGTAAAGCATGCCTGATAGCTAAGAGTATATTTTTAAGGATGAACAGGTAAAAGTAAAAGGCTGTCTTTTGACATTTTAACTAATCCCTTCTAGCCTGTGGTTTACTGCACATTTAGGATATTTGCTAGCAGGAGAGACTGGCTTTTTCACATATGTAACATGTCATTTTGAATTGGGCGTTGATTTGATGCTTGATAATGTAAGAGTTATACAATGAAATAGATTCTGATTGCATTAAAATGACATGCCCTGGCCTTTTACCTTTAGTAGACTTATAATGAAAACTGAACTCTCAGCAATGTAAGTTGTCATCTCATGCTGAGACATGATCATTTAAGTGAGAAAACAGAATGTTTATTTTCTGTTAACCCTTTTTTAATTAAGATAGAAAAGATAGGTTTTAAAAATACATTACACATTTAGACCAAGAGAATGTGGATTTTTATATAACTTCAGAAATGAAATGTCATTGTTGATGTGCAGTACAAGCAGTATACATTTGCATAATGCTAACGTGTTAGAAGAATGTAAAAGTAATGTGTTTTATTCACAGGGTAGTGCAATACAATGCAGATGATCTGAATGGTTGCATTCTCCTGTTACTTCAGTGGCTTTATGCACATAATTAAAAATGTTGTAGTTTTTATCATCAGACACATAACTACTTATTCTAATGCTGTTTTGAACAGTCTGCTAGCGAAGTAAGAAATTGTGGTAAAGCTACATTTATTGCAATTGGCCAAAATCTTAGTGATAATAAATACTTCAAAAGAGGAAATTGTTAGAAAACTTACCAGGACTAGAAGACAAATGCAAAGTATGTACAGGAGCATATTGTCATTGGTTATGTTTTAAAGACTTCAGTGAAATTTTCTGACACCATAACTCATTTCAAATGGTGAAGAGTATCCTTTTGTTTCTCCACACAGTATTTCCATTTGTAGGAATGCACAGATATGCCTAAGTTCCTTTTTAAGGAACGGTTTTAATGTACATAAAATGTTCAGAAGAAATCATCTTCTGTTTTGAAAATTACAAAGGAAACCTCACATGCCAGTCAATAAATTCTGAGTGACTGGAACAAATATTAAATCTGTGAAATCAAACTGAATTTATTTTCTGGCTGTAAAGATTGAATTTGTAAATTTGACAGGCAATTTAAAGGGCATAAGTACTTAAAATAAAATTTCTTATCCAAATGCAACTTGAAAGTTACCTGTCAGAAGAGGTTAGAAGTCTGCTGTTTTCTCTCCTGAAGCGTGTCCTTTCACTTGTCAGTTTAGAAAGGTTAATACTTTACAAAAGAGCAATGGAAAGACCCTTTTTGGTGTAGTTTTAGGTTTATTTTAAAAAAATAAAATTCAGTCCACCGTCCACCCCCCAATAATAAATTCTTTTGATGTATGTTGTAACTGTGTATAATATCCAAATGCAAATTCTTGTTCAAATTCAGATCAGGCATTGTATGTGTAGTTATCCATATGATTAGAAAAGGGAGGGCAGGGGGTTTCTTTTGCAGTTGATACCAGATCTGCTCTTGCAGCAGCTAAGAGAGAGCATTTTTTAAAAAAGAGGGGCATGCTCTTTTCTGCCTTATGCTAGCCCATGGGCCTGCAAACTTTAGCTGCTGCCTTTTCCTCACGTTTAGCCAGTGAAACATTTGTTTCCAAACCACAGAAGGTGGTGCCAAACTCGGAATTAGAGTTGGTATTGCTGACTTCTGGTACTTTGGCAAGGCCACTCTGTCTCTAAAGTACTTTCTTAGCTTCTGTAGTAGAAGGGGTTATATTTGCTTAACCCTCACTTGGGAAAAGTGTGGTCTGGTCCCAGCAATAGATTAGGAGTCAGTGTTTGTGAGAAAGGAAAGGATAAAGATCTCCGTTGTATCATTTACTTCCAGATGAGCAAATAAAACTGTGGTCTAGTTAGTCCATTTACTTATATCTGGGTGTTTTGCCTGTGTGAACAGCTTATCCTTCTTTTGCTAACAGAGATATTTGGATAAGTGTGTGGTTGTTGTGTTATTACATATAAATTATTGGAATAGATCACATGTTAAGAATAACTTTAGAAGGGTAAAAGCTATATTGGGTAGTATGTAAAATACAAAGTTGGAACACTGAAACACACTTTACGTATTCACTTATTTAATCAATGTTTGCTTGTTTTCCCTTTTGAGGATATTTCCTTTTCAACATCATTATTAAAAACAATATTCTATGATTTCTTTCTTAGGTTGAATTAAAGAGGAAGTACAATGACCAGCACAAAAGTACAAGAGGCCTTTTACCAGGGAGTCAGTGGTATGAAATTCAAGCTTATAGGGCTCTGAACCAAGCCCTGGGAAGGTGAGTAAACTGAACATAATTTTAAAAAAAAAAAAAATATATATATTTGTGGAACTTTTTTTTGCAACATCTGTAAGGATTAATTCCTCACTGTTAATACAAGGGGATAAATCAGGTCTTCAGCTGTTCTGTACTGGCAACTGTCTGGTTTTCAGTCTGTTGTGCATTTGAGCGTTGTGATAATTCAGAGTTTTTGTTTTACATTCAGAATCCACTTTAGTTTGGTTGCAGGTTTTATTGCTTGTAGTCCAGAAATACAGAAAGGAAAGCATTTGCAGAGATAAATAGTTCTTGAGCTTATAAACCAAATGAAAATTCTTAGGCCTTTTCAAATGTACTAACTGTTCACACTCTTGGTGGGCTTGGAACAGTTGTGTGATGTTTAGCCTACAAGTATTGTTGAAAGGGAGAAATAGTGGGGGGTTTTCTCAGACCTTTGCAAAAGGTTGATTCAATTATCATGCTCACTGATCTCTTTGCAGGTTTAGAAGAAGTGGTATAGCTTACTTTCTCAAATGAAAAAATTCCCCCAAAATTTTATTAACAGGATAGAATTAATTCATCCTTCTCCAACAAAGTTTATCATATACATAGATAGATATAGCTATCTGTCATCTATGTCATAGATGCCATACATCTGTCATAGATATATAGAGGTATAGACACAGATTTATAGATAAGAGGAGAAACATCAGTGGGAAGACTCTTGTTATTTGAATTAGACCTAATACAAATGTGATGACATAATGAAGGTTTAGAAAGAAAATTGAGAGAAAATAGTCTACATTAGTAAAATCTCATTGTAAATTCTTGTTACAGGTCTGATTTCTTAGATTCCTCTTTGGAGAGTAAAAGCATTAGTTAAAATTTGTTTAGAAAACTCTAAGTTGTGGAATGCCACTAGTAAGAAATTAATTTGAAATTTTGTCACTGTGAAATAAGTTTTAACTTAAATTTAGTTTTAGTGAAAATTGCTTATTGTATAGTTTATCATTTGAATTGAATTATGCTAGTCGAAACTTAATGGAGAAAATAGACTTCCATTCTATAAATTGTGTATAATACCATCAGTCTAAGCTCTTACTAAACTGAGATCTGGGGAATGATGACAGCGTATGATGACTATTTTTATAAAACCAGAACAGTCTACTAAGTTGCTACTAAGTTATATAGTAGATAGGCAGGCTTCTTATTGCAAAGATGCCTGCAGGGACAGAAGTGAGCAGAAGCATGATAGTCTTCAATCTGGCACTTTTCTCTTAATTTAGTGCTCTTACATTATATGAAGTAACACAAGTTCATGAAATGAAATAGCAGCCTTTGGGAATATAACAGATGGTGTGTATGGCCAGGTGACAATCATGCTATGAATTCCTTGCAGTGCTACTTTTTCTAAAAGTGTGGGATATGTCTCCAGTGGGCATAATTCATTTAAACTGTGAGTTGAAAGAACCTTTATTAAAGCAATGAAAAAATGAGAGGTTGGAAGAAATCTATTTCTTAAAGATGTTTTGGTAGCTTTTCTTATCATGGAGAAACTTCAAATATAAATAAATAATATTTCTTTGGAGAGCCAGCCTTCTCACTCCCATTTTAAGCCCTGAGTCTGATACACTTGTGGTTTTATGTACATTTTGTAAACATCATCTTCAAAAATTGTCCTCTTATACAATGGGGATAATAACCCTAAACTATTTCATTTGTGTTATCACTGTTCTTTAATAATTTTTTTTCTGGCAGGCAGTATAGAAATCCAAATAATGTTAGAAATAGTCACTTTACATGTGTTGATATTATTGGATTATTTCTGTAGGCCTCTAACAACTGAATTATGAACTCAATGGTATGGCTCATGGCTTTGATCTGTAGCTTTATTAATTTCATTAAAGAGAGTTAGGAATAATGTGGTTTAGAAACAAAAAAGTGCATAGTTATTTAAAAAACTGCTTGCAGTTGCATCAGTCTATTTTCTTTTCTTCTACACTTTTACATGTTCTCCTCTCAGTATTTACACTACCCAGTTAAGAGTGGAAAGCAAATGACATGTAGTTTGATTAGCTGCTGAATATTTGTGTAGGATTTTTTAATTTACCTGTTTTCATATAGTAAATTAAAGAACTGAAGAAAAATTAAGCTTCCATGACATCCATAAAAATTTTTGGTGCAAGACAGTACGAAAGCACTTCCTGTATATTTTTGCATATTCTAGCTGACTCATTGCAATCCCTGTTGTCAGATCCCCACAGTTTTTTACTATATGGACTCTAATTATATATACACTCTTTTTTGTTGCTCACTTATAGGTGTATAAGACATAGGAATGACTGGGGTGCTCTTATTTTAGTTGATGACCGCTTCCGGAATAACCCTAATAAGTACATAACTGGTAAGTTGTAAAAATCTTTCTGGGAAAGTTCCTAATATTAACAAATAGTGAAAAATCAAGATTACAGGTAAGTAGGAAAAGTCATAATGAAATGTATCCATTGAACTCAAATTGTGCAGCTGAAACTGAAAACTAAAACTGTAGCCTGGTGTATTGCTAGTTCATTAAATACACTGAAACATGTTGATACCAATGCTCAGTGTATTCAATTTCTTTCCCCTTTTGGATATATAGGTAATGATATAGAAATTTCAGTGTGCAGAATTTGAGAATTCTTTCTTAAAATGGGACCTATAAAAACTTAAGTACTCTCAATCTTTGCATATTAAGTATATATAATGTATGTATATACATATGTGTGCATGTGTATATATGTGTATATATATGTATGTATTAAAAAAGTTACTATATTTTTATTTGGACTTTGGATAAGTCTCTAGTGGATGTATACTTTCTGCCTATAGGGAGCTTTAATGATTAGGGTTGGCAGTCTGAATTTAACATTGTGGCTTTTTAGGTAAGAACCAGGTAAAGGTTGTGCCATTTGGAACCACCAAATGCTCAATATGCAAGAAGTTATTTTCTGTTTGCATTTTTATATTGGCTAGAAATAAATGCAGATAAAATGAAACAGGTTATGCACACAACCTTAATTAAAAAAAAAAAAAAATGCTTAGGAATGCATTATGTATATTTGTTCCTGCCCTGGTTAGAAGACATGGGCAAAAAGATGATGTAAACAGATAATGTTGTAGTCTAGTCAGCAGGTGGAGCTCAGCTGCTGTAGTACGAGTCAAACTGCTTTTCTGACATGTCTGTACTAAAAATACATTTAAATTCTCTAAGGAAACAGAAGTAATTCATATAGTAATACAAATAATCTATATGTTCAAGACTTGATAAGATTAGTACTTCTAAAAAGTAAAACACAGAAGAATCAAGTTCTCAGGGATTTTTTTTGTTGTTATTAAAAGAATATTTAAATGGGTTTAAAAACACTTTTTAAAATCAAGAAAGTTAATTTTTACTTCACTGTTGTGTGTTCCAACATAATCTAAACAGCTATTATGCTCAAGACGTCTGGTATTCGAGAATTTTTAAAATTATTGCTGTATAAGAGCATATTGTATTATATTTTAGCTATCGGGCATTTGTGATTCTTTCTGAATATGTGAGTTACTGTTACTTAATCTGAAATAAAGTTGTAAAAACTTCATTATATTCTAATTTTTGTCAGACCTTGTCAGTATGATAATAAATAGCTGTACTCTATGTAAGTTGCTTTTTAATAATTCATGACAACAAGCAAAATGAACACCCAGGCATAAAAGAAGTGTAATGATGTTTTTGCAAAGCAGCAGTTTGAACTTAAAAAAAGTATTAGTAAAAAAGGTAAAGGTCTTTTTATTAAAAGGAATGATATTGTTAGTATTACTCACCAGAATACTACCATTGATTAAATCAAGTTCCCAGCCCTGGAAAGCAAGACATGCGTTATCTTACTTTCACGAGCAACTTCTTGAAATCTTTATGAATCTGTTTATACATATGTAAAAGTATTTGCAATATTAAGGTACTATGTACTGATATGAAATACCTGGTATAGATGATGTAGTTTTGTAGTAACACTTTATTTATTTATTTATTTATTTATTTATTTATTTATTTATTTATTTTTCTTAGGATTATCTAAATGGATTCGGCAACAAATCCAGCACCATGAAAATTTTGGTAGTGCACTTGAATCCTTGCATGCATTTGCTATAAGAAACCAGAAAAGCATTGATTGTTCATCAGAGTGCAGCAGTGAAGTTATCCATGTACCTTCAAACCCAAAAGACCTGTCACAAGCCTCTCAACAGGAGGCAACTATTCATCTTTCAACAGATGTTCCTGCTAAAAGTGAGGAGAAAAGTTTGGTTCCAGAAGTTAATTTTACTACAACCGTCAGCTCAGTTAATCCTACAGCATCAAATCAGCAAAGTAACATCATGACAACAATGAAACAAAGTATGTTCATTTCCTGTGGAAAAAACTTCACTAACGTTTTAAAATGTGAAGTTGCATCTTTTTTTGAAGAAACAAATGGTTTTTAACTTTACAGAAGTGCTATGGTGCAAAATGATAGTCATTCATAAATGTGTATGAGCTGTGCTCATCAGACTGAAATTAATTGTCATTTCATCTGGTTGTCTTAAAAAAATTGATAATGTTTGATAAGTTTATAGTACAATCAAAAATGTTTTCACTTAATTTCTTCTTCCATTGAAAACTATGAAGTTAATTTAAAATATATTTGAAACACATAAAGATTAGTATTATTGCAAGATGAGTGCCTTGGTTCAAGCTACATCTGTTGTTTAGACATTGTTGTGAGACACCTTTCATATAATCTCTTCTGGTACCAGCTTTACAAGTAAATATCTATCCATTCCTAAATTTTAGGAAAGCTTATGACTATTTCAGGCAAGAAAGATGTAAGTAACATAAAAGCACAATAATAAAAAGTTACAAATTTAAAACCCAGTCATGTTTTACTCAAACTTTACATATGCCAGTTAATCTATTGATTTAATTGAGACTATTCATGTGCAAAGATAGTTGTAGCATCTGGGCTTTTGTTTGTATTGGATCTTAATGAGTATTATAAAATAACTGTAAACCTAATAAAACAGTGGTAATTTTGATGTGCTAAACATGCTGTAAATCAGTGGGGGCAAGGCATATACAATTAATTAATGTTTTGTGATTTTTCACAGGTGGCCAGAAAGTTGATGTCGAGAGTCATTCTCACCATGTAACACAAAGAAGAAAACATATGGACTCCAAACCCAAAATGCCAGCAACTAAAATAGAGAGAGAAAAAAAGAATGGTTGGACTAATGCTGATATTATGAAAGAACATTGCTGCCTTAAACCACCGACTTCAACACCTTTGCCTGTAGCCAAGAACTGCATGTCCACAGCTAGTAGCAAACAAAAGAATGTGAATAGGGCTAGTGAACTTATTGATAGTGTAAATCAATGCCAGTCATTATTAATTTCAGAACATAAGCCAAGTGTACGAGAATCATGTTTGGAAACAACTAATTTTTCAGTTAAAAATACTGAGGCTGCAATTGCTGAAGAGCATCCTGATAAGCTACAGCTTCAAGTTGAGCCCTGCAGTGAGTTTCCTTCATCAGGAGGGAAATCTGAACTTTCAGTGTTAAACGTATCTGCAGAAGCTGAAGATGAGGATGAGAGTATCTACTTCACACCAGAACTCTATGATGATGTAGAATCAGAGGAACAGAAAATCAGACCACTGGTTCCAACCTGTAATACAAATGAAAATCGGATTGAATGTGGAAACTCCACAGTCGCTGTTGATCTTTTTGCAGTCAACACCACAGAAACACCAAGTGTGACTAAAAAAAAGATTGATGATGATGATGACAGAAGCACAGGCTTACATGGAATAATGCAAAATGAGGGGAGTAAGAATAGTGCAGTTAATAATGCAGAGATGACTAGTGAAATAAAAGCAGAGCAGATAGCATCTCAAGAGATCGACACCAAAAAACGGAAAATCAATCTTTCCAGATCACGAAATAAAGGTGTGTCATCTTTTCTATTTAACAATACTAGCACATAGTGACAGCTTCTATAGGAAACATAGTGAGCAGCCTTTACAATATAGCCTCACTATAGAGCAGGGATGGCTTTCTAGTTCTCATTTAATATATACTACTATCAGACTTGATTTTTCATTATACTTTTTTGTTTTTCACTGTGAAAGTTATGCAACATGCAGTTTTCTATGGATATAATTAAGATTCTGCATCCTAACTGTGTGGCGAAAGGGCATTGTGTAGAAATCCTAAACAGAAGCCCAAGTAGCATTTGACTTGTAATTATAGGTTGAGGAGGTTTGTCTATTACAGATTTAATTAATCTGCCATTAAATACAATCAAACACTTGGGTTTTTCTCAGAAAGCAAAACACTCATATAATCAAATTATGGTTTTCTGCATTTCTTAGGGTTTTTTTTTTTTAATTAAATATGGAGAACAGCATCTTTGCAGATCAAGTAATATGATAGATTGAGCCTAGATACTGAAATAGCTGTATTCTTCAGTACTTTGCTTCCCTCAAATTTCTTTTGTCAGAATGTGTCTCAGAAGCTGTGTAGTAGTAGTATAGTAGTATTTGAACATTTTGATATTTGATGATGATGAGAGGCTCCTTCAGAGGTCTTTATTTGTTTTATATTAAAGTTGAGTTTTCTTTAAGATTTTCTTTTGTGAGAGGATCTCATTTCTTCTGGTCGGATTCTGTATGTATTCATATCAAAATGTGTACTTATTTGTATGCCCCACAAACACATTTTCTGTGCAATGTATAACAATGTAAATACGTACTTAAAGGTCTTTAAATCTTCCTCAGTCTACTTTTTTTGAAATATTTTAAACATTTCTTTCATTTATTGCAATCAATACAGCCAGGATTTTGCTGTAATAAAACATACTATGCCTGATTTTTCAAGAAAAGATTGTTCATTTACATCATATATTCATACGAAGACACGGGATTTTTACAATCTTAAGATTGGTTCATAGGTATTTATATATTTTGACTGAGAGCAGAGATGAAATCGTTAACTGGTCATTTTCCATAGAAGTTCATCTAAATAACATTCTGACGTCCACCTCTACAGAGCTGTGAATGTGTTCATATCAATAGGGTTTAAATTGTATCCTTTCTTTAAACAATAAATGCATCTTTATAAAATTAGATACTCTGTTTGCAAAAATGGCAAGAATGCTGTTGAATTTCTTTAATAAGCATTATCTTGCACTAATTGGTATAAGGCATTTGGTTAAACTTTTAGTTATATTGATGCCACATAAGGATCATGTTTTCTTGGTTTAGGTTTCCTGGTATTTGCTTAATCATTGGATGCTGATGGTTTTGAACTAGTTGATAGGGCAGAAGCAAGCTGTAATATTGATAGCAATTTAAATATATGACACATCTAAAGACAAAAATACTTAATTTAGATTTAAGTAATTGATTGAATATCAGGATTTAGTAGGGTAGGCATGGTTCTGTTTGTAACTGGCTTCTAGACTAGAACTGTCCCACATCCCACAGCAAATGCTGAGGCAGCCTGTGGCAGGCGGCTTTGCAGCTACACTCCCAAGAGTTGATCATCTTGATCTTCCTGAGTCTAATAGCTCAGTTTTCTTAAAACAAGTGTTCTGTACCAAACCACTTTCTATGTATATCTAAATAGATGATAGAAATCATTCAAGCTTTGTGGCTTGTCTGCTCATCTCATAGACCACTATCCCTTATTTGTCTTTCAGAAGATTTGTCTGTCTTTAAATCCGTAACATTAAAAAAAAAGAAAATCCATCTTCCTTTTCTTATCTGGAGGAGATTGTTCCTTTCCTGGTCTTGTGTTGCATTTTACTTTAATTAGAAATCCTTTAAGACATGGCCTTCTTGATGTCAAATATTTTACATTAATTTACAACATCTACATTTTATATAAAATTGCTCCTTAAGTATTATTTTTCAAAATATGTATTGAAATATCAGCATTTGGCCTACTAGATATTAGATTATTCTTGAAAAGTCTCTATCAACCAATTCACTAAACTGAAATCCTGACCGTAGCTGTGTTGCTTGGGACAACTGATGGATAATAATCCTTTGTATTACTGCTGGGTTTTGGGGGGGTACAAGGTTTCTTTTGGTGTAAAAGCTGTGTAAATTCAATCTTAATTTGTCTTTATATCTAACTAACTATGATATTTAATATGTTAGTGGTAAGGATATTCTTTATTTCTATTGTTAATATATTTATGGTGATTCCCAGTATTAAATACCCTTTTGCCCAGTCTGCAAATAGCAGGAAGTGAAGTCTATGTACCAACTTTCCTAGAATTATTTGTTTGGACTTCCCAAATCTGTAAAAGCTAAATTATTGAAAAATCCTCTCATACTTTGATATAATAGCTAAGTATGATCTCTTCTTAATAATCGTAAATATCTTGAATAATCTTGATAATCATAAAATCTTGAATTTATTAAAGGATTGAAAGATCAGAGACAATGCAGACGGAGAAAAGCTACAGTTAGGCAAAGTGCCGACACCTGTGAAAGAAAGGTACCATGTAGATAAAGTACCTATTTTAAGTGGCTACTGTTGAGTGTTAAGGTGCAAGGGAAATAAGAACAGTGTATTATATAATCTTTTCAGTGAAATAATACAGGTGAAATAGTTTATTCATGGTCTGTATAGTTTGCTCTAAATCTTTACGATTTACACACTCAATAGATACCTATGTTTCTCATGGGAAACAAAAAGGCTGAGTGTTTTCAAGTCCTATTAACACAGGGAGAAGCTGCAGATATGGACTGCTTACAGAGTCCAGCTCATAACTCATTACAGATGTGATTACTGTTTCAATATAAGCAGTGCTTCTGATTTCTGGTTAGTACGTAATTTTTAGGGCAGGATTTGCAAAGTGTAAGAACATAATCACACTGAAACCCAACGAGAGTTGGGCACTCATCTTCCTCGGCTCCTTTGCAAAATTCCAAACTAAGTCTTTGATAGCCTGGAGCATTATAGACTATAAACATACCTCATATTTATATGAAAGTATTTCTATTTAAGTTAGGTTAGGCATTTTTAGCATGATGTATATTTTCATTATTGGCTAGTGTAAATGATAAACATTGATTCATACAGATTTCTTTGAGTATTTCAAGTAGTATATTTCTCTGAAGCAGTTTTGATATATTTCTGTTTATATTTAAATGCTTCAATCTGCATAGTTGCATAGTGACTATATGCAAACTAGTATTTACATTAATTTGTGTATTGTCTTTTTAGAAGGAAACACACCACCAGCTTTGCAAGAAAGGACTTTATTGTATTGTCTGTGGAGCTGAAATACTGCCTAAAGCAAAGGGTAACATCTATGTAACTGATCATTTGTTTCAGGTTGGGAATGACGGGATTTTTAATCCATCTTTTTCTTTTTACAGTTTTGGATACTGGAGTGGTATTTTAGAATAACTGGTTAATTTCTCCACTGGATATGGTAACCAGATAAATGAGTTGTTAGAAATGCACTGAGACCTGCAGAAAATCTTTTTGGGGGGAGAAAGAGGGAGTTGTCACAAAAACATAACTATTTTTACTTGGCATTTCAGTGAAAATAAGTTACTGTTAATGTAATCTCTTTCTGACATCTTTCTGTTGCTTGATTCAGTGGCCCTGATACACTGACCTATCTTGAAGTACAATGGGAGTCTGACTGGTATTTAAGAGTTAACTGAAAGCAACTGGTCCTGACATTATGGGAGGCTGAAAGAAATTATTTGTAACATAGTGGCCCATTCACTGGGGTATGTTCCTTCTAAGGATTAGGTGTTAATTTGCTACCAGTTGCTGTGAGGAGTTTGGTAATATTTTGGCATAGTAACTCTGTGAATCTAATACATGTTTTAATGAAACTGTCAAAAGTTTTACTGAAAACCTGTGTGATCACACTGTTATTCTTCAATATGTAACCTACCTTGTATTAATTTAGTTTGCATTTTAGTCCTCAGTTGACCCGTTGTATGACGTGTTGATTAGATGTTCTTGGAAATTCTCTACGTTTTTGTGAGGCACTTTAATTTGGGAAAGTCTAAAAGCTGATATCGGTAATAACTCTGCTACTTTTAAAAAATGCACTGCATCTTCGGGCTACTGGGCCGTGTGTGGTAATGACCTAATTACAAAATGTTCTCATCGGTTTAATGAAGAAACAATTAGATATAGATGCTTAATACGCTTAAACAATATATAAAACATTGTCCTCCAGGAGAATTTAATGAGGATTTAACTGGTCCCAGGTTTTACAGGTCTGAAGGTAAGAAGACATTTGCTTTTGTGTGCCTTGTAAGTATGTCTCAGGACCTTGAAAGCAAGCCAGAAAACTGCATTTTTAGGAGGTGTTAGAAATGATATGGAGGTTGAGATGAAGAGGGGTGCGCATTAGACAAAGAGCTGAGACCTGTTTCTTGTGCAGTCATCTTTACAGCAGCCCCGATGTTATGAGACCCTTAAACATGCCCTCCCCTTCTCTAAGGTCCCTTCCGCTGCCCCAAAAGCTCATGAAGTGATGAAGCAAGCAAAGAAGTGACACTAGCAAAAAAACCCCAACCCTTTCAAAGTCATCCTTTTCAGCCATAGAAGTGAGGGAAGCCAGGCTTTAGTAGGCAGGAACTGCGTGCTGTTGGCTCATGACTCCATTGTGTGATGTAGCTGAACTGGTCATCAGGTCAAGAAGCTAGACCAGATGGTATCTGGATCAGATGAAACTGAAATCAAGAAAGGACAAGTCTCCTCTTTTGCAAACCAAACCTGAGCCTGAGGGAGAGTGGGAGAAATCCCTATTGCTTCTGGACCTATTAAAGTCATATGCCAGCTAGCAAAGTCCACGTTGCCTTACGAGTAAAGAAAGGGAGGCCCAGGTGATGGAGGCCACTTGTTGCCTCTCTGTTTTCCCAGAGCAACCATAATGTATGTCCTTTAAGACCTGTGTAATCTCATCAGTAGACTTTCATTCATGTCCTTAATATTAATTTATCGGCATCGTCATATCTTTGCAATTTCGTATAGAATCTGTGAAATGGAATCACTACGTATTAAATGAAAGCATTGTGAATCACTGAGGTACTTTAATGCCTACAGTTACCAAGGTGTCCGTTGTCAGTGAGAAGTTTTATGCTGTTTAAACTGAATCTCGGATGTCAGTTGATTGATGAAAGTTAAAAAATCTGCCACAGTTTGAAGAAAATGAAAAATAAATGACTTTATTCAAAGTGGATTCAAACTCACTGGTCAATTTGGGAGTAATAACAAGGGGAAAATTATCTGTTGAAAAGTAAATTTTGGACACGTTAAAAAATTTAAATAAGGCCTTCTTCCAAGGTCCATTTACATCAATAGAAGTCTTTTCACTGACTTCAGTGGGTATTGGATCAGGGCCTAAATTACCATCTTGTAAATGTGGAAAGTTTGCAGTATGTTCAAACAGTACTGTATTCAAAACCATGTATATATAAGTCTTACACCCCACTTTTTAAATTATAGGAATTTTGAGAAAAGCTTGCTACAGTAATATTGCACTGAAAATAATCTGGAAACTCTTCAGAAATACTAATATAAGAAGTAAAGAACCCATTAATAATTGTATGTGTGAACTAGATAACATTTCAGAAGATGATAATATGATGTTGATCATCTCAGATGCTGCAAGTCTCAGTCATCTTAAAGAAACTTTGAAGGTTTATCAGATGCCCATGAAAAGTGAAGGTAAATCTTACTGATTACTGATAAATACCACCTAACATTTGTCAAGTCCTTTAGCTTTCAATTAAATACAACACATTGTTTTCTTTCATTTCTTGTAAAAGCTTTTGATTTTGGTAACGTGTTTTTATCTCTTGATCTATGTGTGAAATCTCCTATGGAGAGGACCAGTAGGAGTCTCTTGCCCCACTACTTCTTACTCTCCAAAACAGCACTGTGCATGTTTTGCAGATATTTTTTATGGAAGGCATTTTTAAGCCAAGAGAAACACCTGAGCTTTTAAAAAGACTATAACCTGTCTTTCGTTAAATTGTTATATAGACTGTTCAAAGCTGTACTAAAGCTTTGTTATAATTGTTTCCTTATAAGGAAATTTCCTCCTTGTAAGGGACATTGAATACCATGTTACAAATCATGCGTTCTACCTGTTTTGTTCTCTGTTAGCAATTGGCTGAGGGCAGTTGCTGCAAACGTTGTTTTCTTTTTTGTGTCAATAAGGTCTTGATCTTTGCCTATTGGTCAATAATTCTGACTTCATTTTTTTGTGATCTTCATCTCTTAGCATCTTGCTTCATTACATCTTTGTTCAAGAGAGATTTTGTTTAACAATGTTTTGTTTATTGCCACAGTGTAGTGGTTGAGTCTGCATTGTGCTTTAACTTCCATACCTTTCCATCGCTCCTACTTAACTTTCTGTAAGTTTGAAGGAAGTGTGATATCCAACAATTCTTTACTGGATATGAATGAAATGCTCTGGCTGTTTGCTTTCTCCTTCAAGGGCATCTTTGCTTTTCATAGCTTGTTGAAAGGAACATTTTTGCTTCTTAAAGCAAATGAAATCTTTTTTTCTTAAATTAAAAATACCAGATCTTTCAATGATACCGATATTTTTGTGTCCTCTTGCCAAGGATTGTGAATGTTTCTGAAAATCTTTCTGAAAATATTTTAAAGGTGAAACAAGCATAAAAGTGATACTACCATGCTGAAACATGTTAGTGAGAACCGTAAACTATGACTTTGACCTTAGGTAAATGAGGAAGATTATTTAAAGCTTATAAGGAGAAGTTTGACTATTTTACAGAGTAAGAACACTGAAGGCAGTAGAAGCTTACTGACCAAGGCACAGCATATGGCTAGAAAGCTGATAAACAGCAAAAACATGCAGGTCAATGGTTTTTTTTCAGCAGACTGGAAATACCAAAGTTGGAGAATTGGATATTGACAGTGGGACTGGGCCAAGAAAATATATTACATACACTTACTTTCTCTTAACTGGGCCATTCACAAGACTTACAGCCCTTGCCTTTGACCTTTTGGGAAGTTGATGGCAAGATTTGTTCCTTTGAGATGCTATCTTATTCCCTCAACCATCAATAGCTAAAAGGAGTACCACACACAATTTACTGTTGACTGGAAGCAGACAAAACTCCACTGAGATCTGTTGAGCTCTGCATGTTTAATCAAACACTGAGGATGCATACCAGCTTACCCTCCATTCCCCAGTTTCTTGGGTCCTTACATACTGTTCTGATCAAAAAGAAGAGATAAGGATAATGAGAACAGAATAATTTACATTTCTTAAAACAAATTAAAATCTGTGAATTGGAGGCATATACCCTGCAGCCCCAGTGGTTAAAGTAAGTCTCCGCAGAAGCAATGTATTTGATATGAAATGATTCCAGGTGTCAGACCATGGAATGTGTAATCCTTTAGCAGCATTCAGGTGACAGAGACCAGATGTAAAGTACTTCTGTTTGTGTCTGGGCAGTTCTAGTGTTAGGATGGCACAATTAATCATATGTGATTTTTGTCACAAGGACTCTATTTTAGAAATTACAAAGTCTGCAGAGATGAGTAAGCATTCTTTACCATGTTACTTTCTGGCAAAATAAGAACGTTATGTTTAGAAATGTGAAGTACAACTTGTGATCTTTTATCTGTTTTAAAATATGTCTTGATGCCTATGTAAAGCACTTTTTCTTTCTTTTTGAAAGACTTGAATGCCAGTTTATCTTTAAATGCTATTTGGAATGAGAAGGAATATTCTCTGACAAGTTACTTACAATGCAGGAGCTGTGTTCAGTCGATTTCTCCATGTCCTTTGATAGGAGCTGAGGTTATTCATTTTAATAATAAAGTACAGTCATGGGTAAGTCAAATTAGTTTATTTTGTATATTAAAATCATTGCTGAATGATTTGCATAGTAAATGTTAAAATACCATTTCTGTAAAAGGTAGAATGAAAATTTTATTTCGTCTAGATTAATTGTATATGATTCATCTAATTTCTACCACAGATTTGAAATTACAATTAAGAGCTGAGTTCAGGTCACTTGATGTATTTGTAATTGTCTATACCTAGTTAGATGCAGTGTCTATAGTATTGCATCTTATGAAAAGCGATAGGAAAATAGGTGGCAGCTATCCATGTCTTTCATGAAAGGAGAAACAGAACAAAACATATTTGCACAAGTGATATATTCAGACTTCAATTTTCAGACATGTAGTTTTATGTTATTTGTGGCACTAACAAAAATGTTAATCAGACCCTGATGGATGAACACAGACAAGGTCTAAAGGAGTCAACAGGAAGAAATTTTTTTTATAGGTGTTGTATTTCCAACAATGTTAGCAAACTAAATTCTCAACAGAATTCTTTGAAATGTAGACAGGAAAGCTATGTGTATTTTTACTGTACTCTTAGTAATGCCTTAGTTTAAGATAAAGACAGAGGGTGAGGCTCCATCCTGAATGAGCTGTGCAGGTAACCTTAGGACACCTATGCCTTTCCTGAATTTTCCTTCTGTGGATATAAATATATACTGTGGATATAAATATAATTGAAATTAAGCAGAGATTTTTGAGACTAAAACTTTGCCAAAAACTGAATACCATCCTTGTGTTTTGGCCTGTATGCATCATTACCCACTGTACAAGCTATTTGAAATGCACTATACGACAATGTGATAATAGAACAAAGTTTATGAAGCATTGTATGCTATGAATGTTGATATTTCAAACACTATTATTAAGATTTTGTGGTATTTTAGCATTCATTTTATATCAAAGATAATGAAATGTTACATTGAGGGAATGTGTATTGAAAGAATGTGAAATAATGGGTTCCACTGAGGTATAATGAAATGTTTTCTTGTCTTATCTTTTTAACAGTCTTTTTCTGTACGTTTAAAATAAGGGGCTTTGTAACACTGCCAGGAAATCAGAAGCATTGTGTTCCACTTCTTTGTTGCTTCCCATGACTGGCTGTGCAAACCAAACACTGTCAGCAGTTTTATTCATACTGCTAGCTAGGTAGGCAGTTGAAGGGGGGGACTGGCTGTCTTTCATACCAGGTGCGTCAAGTATTAATGTGTAATCAGCTGGTATTAGGTTTACAAGAGTTGTGTTTTTATTAGTGTAAAATAAACAAGTGTTATGTTCTTAGCTTACCTGTGGATTTAACTAATGTTTCTTTTAGCTAGAAAGACACCGTTAATTGTTGCAGGTTTTCTGAGTAAGACTCTTTCCTATTCTTTTCTTATGTTCTATTTCCATCCACTAGAAAGAAATCTTGGTAAACTTTTAGGCTTGGAAGAGAACATAAGCTAAAAAAGATCACATCTGGCTTTGGAGAGTCATTTGGAAAGCTAGTGGCTTTCAGTAGAGAGACATCTAATCTCTTAATGCATGTCTTTGTTTCAAAGAGAGGCTCGGGGAAAAATATATCCCATCATCTTCAATAGACCTGTGAAACAATTGTCAGAACTGGCATCTCTGCTTTGGATCTGTTGCAGACTGTATGCCGTATCACTAGATTAATATGCCAGATGACTTGAATGTGAGAGTTGTGAGGGTGAGGAACGAAGCTACTATTTTGTGTGTGTGTGTGAAAATAATGTTACTTATTTAGAAAGGTAGAATGGACTGGGTATGAGTGATGGTAGAGGTAAATACAGCTTTAACTTTATCATCTCCTTGCTTTAAATCGAGTGGCTGTTGTTTTCCTGTAATTGGGAATATATGAATGTAGCTGAAGACATGCAGAATGAGTCAAAGGAGTTTAAAGTGATGATTTACTATATGCTATCATACACCAGAGCTAATACATATGCATTGAAGTGAAGAAGCTGTGATTAAGTCAGTTTTAGCTCCCAGTTATATATTCTTGAATACAAGATCCTGCTGCTGTTGAGCAGTGTATTTGTAGAGATAAAATCAACATTGTAGTTTATACTGCTGCCTACCCTGTGTTAAATCATGTACATTGTCATGAGGTATCATATGTCATCTTAAATTACTTCGTGTCATGTACTGTCTATAAATCAAGTACAGTTGGTTCTGGAAGGCAAGGAATTGCTCATTTAATAGAAATCACATTGCTGTAGCAAAACAAGCTTAAAATAGAATCACTGGGTTTAATATCTGTAATTTACCTCTAGGTTTGGTAATAATTTAAAGAGTCAACATTGTATTTTCATAACTTAAATTTAAGGTGTGATTAACAAATTACATTTTGTAAATCTTTTTTTTAACCTACTTTTTTATCAATTATACATTTATATTGAAAATTAGATTTTTAAATTTACTGCTACATTTGTACAAATTCAATTACATCTTGTGTTTGCCATTGACCTAGAAACCTCCATTAACTTATTCAGGCTTTATGTGTAATCAGTGGCATACAAATTAATATTTTTATTTATATTGCTTCAAATACCCTAAATAATTGTATATTCATGTTTGCAGTCGTCTTTGTGAAATGGTAACGACTTTATAGAAAACAGTACTTTGGAACTTTGAGAAAATATTTCAGTACCATAAATGTAGAGGAGTCGGGGTGCTTTAAGATCTAGCTTAGCTAATGTAATAAATTGTCTTTCATATGTTAAAAGGTGAATGAAACTCTGACAATTAAATTTTTAAACTTATTAAGGAGTTGTTGCTGTAACTGATTAGACAGTCAGCTGTTGAGACAGTAGCTTTTATATAACAGGATATTGTTTTGTTCATCATGCTACCACATTTGGCAAACTTTTATCTTAATGCGCCTATCGGGAATACCAGTCTGACCTCAATCTGAGTAAAGCCTTAATAGTCGACGTGAGGGATGCTTGCAGGAGGTGGCACGGTCATTTTCGCAGACTGTATATTTGTTATCGCATGTTAATCAGATTCATCATTCTGTTTAATAAAGATTTCATCTGCCACGCGAATGCATAATCGGCTATGTCTGAGTGACCGTCTTTTGTCTTGAGCAGATTGCTAAAACTGTATTAAGCATCATTAGACAAAAATGACGACCTTATTAATTTGTCCTTTATGTGTTTTCCAGCAGATTGGACCTCATTATTATGCAAACACAGTACACAGAGCAGCACCAGAAGTAGCTCATTAATGTTTCTTTCCCTCAGTACGTAACAGATTATTATTGTGAAGTGTGCATGAAATAATTGCTAATTATGCACCTTAAATTGTACAGTGATTTGTCTGTCTAGATTTTTTTTCATGTGGTTTAAGAACACTGTAGAAGGCCATCAGAAGCTACAGGTTAACAGTACCGAAGCAAGTAAACCAGAGGAAGGCAATCGCAAAACATGCATTTTATCACACGTTTTCTTGCCTGTAAAGAGTAATTAGGAGAGTTATGGATTGCTTTGTAGTTATCTCTCACTACGCTTCTTATTGTAAAACAAATGACTCTCAGCCAGCAAATAATTTAATAGATATGTCTGCCAATGAATAGATGCAGGCAAGTTTGAACTGTGGACTTCTAGTAAGAAATCTTGTAGATTCTGAAATGGTAATTCTTGAGTTAGTGTGGTTTCCTTATTTACACACCACTAAAATCCTACATATTTCCAAATACTGTTCTTTCTACCAAATGTTTTCCCAGTTACATTTTGCATTTCTTACAGGCTCTCTATTCAGTATAATTCTCCTTAAAATTTGTAAGCATGATAGAAATTACATGTTAGGATTTGGCATTCATCTGTAGTTTGACAACTTTGTGCTAAGTGTGTAATTGGTTTAAGCTGGTAGTGCTTCATACTTATCCATGGCACATCTTCTGTAATCTGTCTGCCACTGTAGCTGATAAGACTTGGCCACAACTGAAGTTTTTGCAGCACTAGAAATAAAATCCTGATCCATTAAGGGTTTGCATGGATTTAGCTTTATAATCTGGTTTAGAAATTGTGAGTGGTCAGATCTTAGATACAAGCTTTGTTGTCGAAAAGATGCCATGAAAACCATTACATCAGCTTAAATTTTCTTAACGTTACTTTTGTTGACAGTATAACCTAAATGATATCGTGACTATTTCTGAAGAAAAGTATTTGTGACTGGCAATTATTTATTATCTATGAACATGGAAACAGGTATCTTTGAGCATTAGGAGGATAATAACATTCATCTGACATTACTTTAATTTTAGAGTCTAACTGCATTTGGTTGGTGTTAAATAGCTGTTTATGTCAGCTGATACCACCGATTAAATATGGTGGCTGCTTCATATAATACAAGTTAAAATAAATGGAGCATACTAGCTGTAAAATATTCTTTAAACATTTCACATGTAATAGATCATTACTGAATATTTATGAAGGACAGACATATCTTACACTTCCAAAAAAATCAAAATGAAATTGTTCTGCAGAGACCAAATTCTCTTTACTGCACTGTTAGCTGTTGGGCATATGGATATTTACTTGACAAATCACTTGACTGATGAAAATTGAAAATAGTTGGTGTGGCATTGTAGAAATAATTATTTATTTTACTTGAATTATTTGAAATGACTGGGAATATATTGCTATGAACAGGCACAGGTACACTATTAATATAGGGGTCCTGCAACCATGATTATCATAAGTTTTTAATAAATGCTTTCTAAATTTTCAGTGATAATATTGCTCACTGATGTAATGTATAATTTGTAATTACAAACTGATGTTTGTAATATAATACAAGTGCATATAAACACACTCCTTTCTATAAAAGCATGCATAAGTATTGCAGCTAATTGTTAAATCAGGCTGAAAAGAGCTTGTATCTGCAAGGGCTTGACACTGCGCTTTTCCTTTTGCTTCACAATCCATATTTTTCTATTCCTATGAAATGACATTTTCTGCTCTGCATTTTTTCTTTCCCTGCCTCTTTGAGTTTTAACTGATCTGTTTAGTTACTGATTTTAATTAATTATCATAACTAAATCTAATCTGTGTTATTTTCAGTGTGTGATTTTATTTCATGCAAAAGACTACACCCCCACCACACCAATTCTTGAGCACTTGCATAAGGCTTGTCGAGAATTTTCAAGAAATAATGTACTGACAGGCCAGGGGATATTGGAACTTACCTGAGTTTAAGTTTAAATGGATGAAATATTTTCAGAGCATCTGTATGCGCACGTCGGAAGGGGAGAGCCATAGATGACCTTGGAAAAGGTCTTTTGTGTTGCTTCTTTCTGCTGGTGCCAGAATCAATTGTCTCCCAGGAATTATCTGACTGACTTGCTGTACTTACTCTTGACATTCAACATGTTAATTTTCACTTGGCCAAAAATGCATTCATTCGTTCTCTCTCCTCACTGTGTTCCTTTCTGGTTTCAACTGACGTTGCTGCTCGAATTGTATGAAATGCATTGAAAATACTTGCAGGCTACTTCTACCTTTCTCATGAAAAGATTGTTTGCAGACTCTGTAAATATTGTTATTTGCTGAACATATGGCCTTGTTAAAGAAGAAAAAATGGGTTTATGACTCTGGGAAGAAGAGTAAACCAATGTTTTAGTAAATGCCTCTATGCATCCTAGTGTATGCTGTGTTGTCATTGCAAAATCTTCCATGTATTTGTCATCATACCCATGCTTACACTATTCTTTGATAAGGCTGAAAGCTCTAGGTATCGGGCATTGAATATTTTATTCTTTAAAGAATTCCTTGAGAGCTATATTTAATTGAAACTAAATCCTATTTAGTGAGAAATACATGTCAACGTCTGAATGCTGTCATGCAGTTACTAGTGCTTTTGATGTCTTCTTTTTTTTAAGACATGAATTTTCCTCCTTCTCTTGAATTATAGTACCAGATACTTAAATGTTTACTTGTACAAATGCATATTTCCGTGGTCACTGACAAGAAGGGATAACTCTTGAGTAGCTACTAACTCATTAAGGAGTGTATTGCCCTATAAACCCAGTACAAGGAGGGATGCAGAAACTGGCCTGTAAAGCAGAGGAATGAAGCAGACTCCTAGGTCATCAAATCCATTCTTTCTCTCAGATTTCTCATGATACAATTTATAGTGCTTACCCAATTTGATTTTTAAATTCCAAAAGTAACATTTCTTCTCTTTCTACAGTTAAATTCTCGTTAATCATAAATGTCTTCATGCATGTAAGGTGTCTTTAGGAGAGTGGATGAGAAGATACTTCCTGCAAAGTTTTCAGTAGGTTGATGACGGCCGCATTTCTGTCTCCTCTGATAGAGCTTGCCGAGTGTCAGAAGATGTTAGACGTGGGTGAGAAAGCTGGTCAGCAGAGGTGCAATCCAGATGAGTAAGAGTGGTTGAGGGAAAGCCAGTAAATGTACTAATATGTTATCTTTCCAACCTGGAAGTTTATCTTTCCTTCGTTGTCTGGGTTAGGGACAAGTTGCATAGGTTTCCCTAAGTATTGTAGGATGATTTCATAGCATCTGATATAATATGCTTTTACCAGGATGATCTCTTAGTCAAGGATGGTTTTTATCATTGGTGCTGACAGAGATTATTGCTATTTAGGTGTGGTACTAGATCCATAATCTTGTTCCTCTGTTACTTTAGGACTGCACTGTTAAAATGGACTAGTCTGGGAACAAGCCTGTCAGGCATGTGTGAAAGCATGTCTGATCATGGGGACTGCTGCAAAAGTAGTCTTCTGAGAAAAACGATGTACAGGAGAGAAAGAAGAGTTTGGTGTATTATTTTTTAAATTCAAGGCTGGACTCCCAGAGGCACTTTTTTTTTTTTCTTAATAGATAAATAACATAAATGAAGCACTAATTAATCTCCTGCCTCCTTGCTCATGCTGGCATTCTGCCTGCCAGAAAAATTCTGTTAAGTTAGTTGTCAGGCTTATTTGAATTCCACTGTATTGAAATTTGCTTTAAAATATATAGAATTTTTAAAAATATTTTTTTAGAGAGATTTAAAAATATAGGAACCAAAAACTAGTGTTAGGCTTGCCCACCATATATTAAAATTTTCTTAAAGTGCTGAGACAGTCGCCAGCACTATGATTTATTGTCTGCCTAGTGCTGATAATCAAGTGATCTTTCATCAGACAAGGCCAATGCTCATTGAAGTTGTGAGTGGCAAAATGCAATAATTTTGCTTGCTTCCTTTGCAGTAGTGCTCTATTGATGCGAAAACACAGTAAAGTTTTGTTTATATAAACTCAGGTCATCTTTGCAGGTGAACCTGGTTTTGAAGGAAAGCCTGAGCTGGTAAGTTTCTGTCCTTCCCCGACTCCTAGGTCTCAATCTATGCCTCAGTCTGTTCCTCGGCTACATTAGGGCAACTCTTTGAGAAGCTGCATTGCAAAATGTATCTCTGGAATGGTTTGGATTAAGTATATTGCCATTTTTGTGGGATTATTTTTATACTGGATCATTTCAGGCATCTTACTTGTGGTACAATCTCACAAACGGTTTTTATCACTAAAATGAGATCTGGGATGTGAAGAAGCAGAAAGTTAGTGCACTGATAGCTGATGCTTAAAAGTTATGGAAAATTCACAGTAGCAGCTGCTGAAATTACAGATTCAACATTCTGAACATTCTGATTGTTTTATATTCTAATGAGCAGCCTTTGTTGCAAGCTAGTATTTTATACTGATTGTCAGCCACATAGTGCAGCTGCCACTGACCCCTCAATCAACAGTAACAAAACCCCTCTTTGTTATCAGTATGGGAAATATCTTGGCCATTGTGGGTGTGAATTCAAAACAGAATAGCAATCATGCACAGGAAAAATTAAAAGCTCCACGATTCATTGACAGGAGTCTAAACATCATGCATAAATTATTATATTCAAGTCTTTAAAAAATTGTACTTCACTGTACCTTGTTATATAATTGAAATATAGATGAAGTAGTTAAAGCATCCGAATGCCATAGAACTTCTGTTCACTAGATGCATCTAAACTTCTTATCATTAATTCTGTATAGCGAACTCTCCCTTCTTGTACATTTCTGTTCTATTATAAAATGTAAATCTCCAATCAAGGTAAGAACATTTGTAATTTAACTTTTCTTTTATTCTTAAAGTGAGTGTACTTTCAAGTAGTTTGACACTAAGTTTACTAAGTGATAGCCATTTTTCACACTTTAAGAGCCAAGTGGCTGTAGTAGAATGAAAGAGTGAATTAGATTTGTTGCAGATGTTTTCTAAATCAGATACCTCTGGGTTCTGTAAGCCATTCCTCCTTTCTAGGAAATTAGAATAAAATTTATTTATATAATGTGAATATAGTATTATAGATTTACATAATTAGACTCCATAGTGTATATCAGACCATGCAGACTGTGGTATGCAGTGCGCAGGGATATTCTCTGTAGTAGTTATGTCTGGCTAGTTCACTGTAGGAATTCTAGTTTGGGAACTTTTCTAGTTCTTAAATTGCAACCATACAGCAATAATATAAGGTAGGGGGGTGGAAAGACAGACAATTACCACCATTCTTCCATATGTAATTTGTGTATGGTATTGGTTATTTTTATTGTTTAAGTTCATAGTTTCTTCCTCTTGATGGAATACAAACATTTGGCCAAATTCTTTGCCTGAAGTAAGTGGAGCCAAGGATAAATTTGGTTCTTTCTCCTCTCTGAAGGGCTTGAAATAATAATAATAAAAAGAATTGGCTAAGATTTTAAAGATTTTTATGGTGTTTATAGATAGATGCGTGGCTATACAAAGATTTAGCCATGTCTTTCTTCAGGGGAGGAACAAGGCTATCAGATAAAACAATACCTCAGCACATTTGAATTCACATAAATCGTACGTAGCTCTAAACGTATCTGAGCTCTCTGTCCTACAGTTTCCTAGTACATAGATGAAAAAGACTTCTATATACATTTAGCTTGTGTTCATTAGGTCCTTTGAAATGGTCAGATTAAAGTTTATACAGAAGCATGCATTATTATTGCTTAGTGGACTTGTGTCAGTTTTCTACCATTTACATGCTTCCATGATTTATTTTTAGACATAATTTTAAAATAATGAGTGTTTTCACTCTAATTGATACAGAGTCTTTCATGTACATGTAAGACCTCTCCTTTATATATTTCTTTTGTTAATGCATTGTAGAAAATGGTTGTTCTAGCTTTAGCTAAAAGTAAAGAAATATTCGTGGGCAGTTTAGACATCTAAGTTTTATATTTTATAAACCTCAGCTGCAGTTCACACTTGTGGAAACTGTAAGTGTCCTTTTATTTTTAACAGCAGCCTAGGGTATGGTTGAAAGAGGCATATTTCCATTTTGGCTTTTGTTTGAGCAGCTTCCAAAACATCATTCTACTTTTTTTTCTGGAAAATTTGCCAAGTCTAGCTCAGATTAAGTTTCTTTGTTAGATTTGTTCTTCTAAGCATCTGGATCAGAAATTGTATCCCATACTATGTAGTAATGAAACATTTGGAAATCATCTGAGAAATCATAGTAAGCCATGATAGTACTGCACATTCTTTTTAAAAGTAAGAAATATGTAACTTACAGAGTAGTTTGGGGGTTTTTTTTGAGTAAATGTTACTTCGTTTGAACCACCCTACCAAGAGATTAGAGCTTGTTCTTCTGGGACACAAGCAGGCATTATTACCTCTCAAACTGTTGTCATCCCTTTTATCACTCTAAAATACTGTTTTGCTTGATGCACATATATATTCCATGCCAAATTTTAACATTCTAAGATATTACGGGGGGGGGGGGGGAGGGGTATATACATAAATAAAGGTTAATTTTATTCTAATTCATAAAGCCAGTATGCTGCAAGCTGGTGAATGATTGGGTTTGTTTTTTCTGACGCATTGCACTACTTATGCTTTTTAAAAGATGAATCGATACTGTACATTTAAGTTCATCAATGGAGCTAAAAAACCTATTTTACTAGTTTAAAATAAATCATTAGAATTTATAGTAATAGAGAAAATGTTTTTCTTGTGTCATAAACTTGAGAGCCATTGTATAAAGTCAGTCTGCTCATATTATATTTTCGGTATAAATTGTACTGAAGAATAGAGTTTGTGGAGGAGAAACAGATCTGAATTCTAGTGGTAAAGAACGAGCATACCCTCTTAATGAGCTGTAAGACTACTAAACTGAAGAAATGTTTGTCCATTAAATACAGCCCCTCAGAAAGGATAGGGAAAAAGAAGAGAAGGCACTTGGGATATTTGGAAAGGAATATGTATGTTTTGCATTACTTTTTAAGCAAATATATTTATTCACTGAAAAGAATTAATGCTGTAGCCAAAACATTCATTGCATTCCTCCACGGTCCACATGACTGATTGTGATTAAGAACCCAGCTTTATTTTGGTGTTTTGGTAAATGCAGATGTCTGAATGTTAATTATATTTTGTAGTTCTTTAATTTATTTCCCAACTATTTTGTTGCTTTGAAAGTCATGCAAAGCAACAAGATAACTACCATGAATGGAACCAGAATGTTTCCTTTCTTAAATAGATTTCAAATATCAGCTGATAAAACAGACCCCAAATCCAAACCACTTGTTGCTTTGGATTTTGTTATGAATGTCACCTTCAGGGAATGAATCGGAGCCAATATTCTCTTCAAGAGAGTGGAATTTTTACTTCCTTTCTCTTTTAAGCTTGTGTTATCTACTGCCGCTTTGTTACGTGGTGTCTCTTGTAAAATTTCTTCGTCCGCAGTATGTATTTCAGCCTTTATATTAGAAACATTTAGCCTATCTAGGACACTAACACAGTGGATAATCAAAGGAGACAAGTCAAGAAGCCATTTGTCAATAATAGAAATTTGTCCTTCATCTCAAAGTTTTATTCAGCAGCATTCAGGGAAATCATGTTTGTTTGATGCGGGCTTCTTTAAATTTTTTGCCCACTGCTGTGTCAGATAATCTTACAAAAGAACTTACACAAATGTTTAATCTCTCTGCTTGTGAATAATCACTTTCGTCAATGGGAGCGGAGCTGGGATCAGGCTCCGGGCCTCATGAATTCATCAGTTTCCCTGGCACTGGAGATAGTGCGTGCAGCAAGGAATTGTTTCTCTGATTTCAAAATACTGTGCTGGATTTGCTTTTGTTTGGTTTTAAAGACTGTTTTCTGGCTCCCTTCTGTGTCACCCAAGATGATTCCCCCCCGCAAGTTTTGGGCCTATTTGCTCAATTGTGAATGTCCTTGCATTGATGGAGAAAGTAACGTGAATAGTTGTACAGTACGTAACAAGCAGGAAAAAGCAGATGGCTGCTCTGTTAATGGGGCTTCTCCACTTGATCTCACAGGGAGAGAGACCTTTTCATTGTCAGAATTTCTCAAAGCTCATTGATTTTTCATTCTAGCAGGATTTATTTGCTTTTGAATCACTGCTGTGCTGTTATCATTAGATGCTGAACCTTTCACTGGGCTGCACATTTCACTAGTTTTTTTGATACGTGCTCTTTTAGGATTCCTACACAGAACTTCTTTCTTCCCCCTTTGCATTGAGAACACTCATTAGATTCTAAATAAACCAGGTACAGTCATTCTTTTTTTGTTTGCTTGTTTAAAATAATCTAAATGCAGTATGGTATTTTTTGCAGTTTTTGCTTAGCACTCCAAAATATTAAAATAAAAATTTACCAGAATAATTTTGCTTTCTAGTTCAGCAGCTATGGTTTTTTTTATATATACCAGATTTTTTCCCAAATTCTTTTTAAAATACATTTCTTTAATTTAAACAAAACAAAAACCACAAAAGATATTCTGGATGAAAGGTTAGCCATGTTGTCCAGTGTTATTCAAGTTGTTCATCCTCTTCTGAAGGAAACCAGGATGGAATGCCTTGAGATCAAGGTTGCAAAACTGAACAAAGTTTTCTGAAGCTGTGTGCTTAAGCAGGAACAGCTGCAGTCTTGTATTGCTTCTTTTTTAATTAATCAAACCCACTTCCTCCACTCTATACTTCCTTATGGTCTGGATCTGGAAAATATGAAAATAGGGATTTAATAGAGATTCATGTTTGTTTACTTCTGCATTTGAGTTTATAGTACAAATTAATATAACTAGAGCGTGATTTTTCTCTTCTCCTCTATTTATCATCTTATTACTAGTATTTTTATAATAAACTGAATCCTGATCCTTCAAAGCTTCATTTTTTGTAGTTCTACACATGCCAGCTATCTCTTGAGCAGCAGCGGAGCTGTTCTTTAGAGCAGGAGTTGTAGAGCTGTTCCTCTGCTTTATAGCATATATTTTACTATATTAACATAGTCCTGTTTCTATCATAGGAGGGTTCTCAACCAGTTGTTTGGTTTGATTAAAGATGATTGCTAGCCATTAAAGATGCTATTGATTTTCTTTTTGGCAAGAGCTAGGAATGTCAGCTTATATAGCTCGTTTGTCATCACTGAAATGGAGGTTGAATCTTCCTTCATTACTGTGCTTTTCAATAGCATGACTCTGAACTCCATTGGGTTTATATTGTCATAACTTGATCTACATTAGAATCCTGTTTTGTGAAGGAGGGGGAAGCAGTGTTCCTAGCTGCTTCTGCAAAAGAACATGAGCATCAGTCACTTTGAAGCTTCATGGCGTACTAAAGAAAAAAGTTGAAAGGTTAGCATTTAAAAGACACTTTTTTCCTCTTTGCATTCCATATTAAACAATAGCTGCCACACTAGACCACTGAAAAGTTAACTTATAAAAAACCATAGCCCAGGTCTACTTCTATTCTATGGTTTTTATATCTATTAATAATTTTTTAAAATTATTAAGTTTATGAATAGATGAAATGACATACATAGATAATACTAAAAACATAGATAATACTAAAAACTTTTTGTGGTTGAAGTGCTTAAGATTAGCTTAAATCAACCTTTGTCGACTGGTGTGCATTAGAGTTTGGACTCCTGATCTCCACTGCATAGTCCTGCTTGTGCCAATCAGTATGTTTTGGAGTAGATAGATTATAGACATGACAGTTTATTTGGGAGTGGGAAAAGTGCTGGAGAAAGAATTTTAATGTGGGTAAGGATGGGGGATGGCTGGAAAACCAGAAAATAGCTGTAAGAAAAAATGTTTAAAATAAATTGTATTTTGGATGGAGTGAAAATTTGTCTGAAAAACAAGCTTGAAATGTAGAAATACCACCACTGGTGATGATAGCAAAGGCTTAGGTGCAAGTAGTGCACAGTGTGCTTTTCAAAGAGATGCCTGTTTCCTTTTAAACATCCAGGGTACTGTTTGCTTTCATTTCTATTGGTAATGTTATGGAGACAAAGTGCACAGATATTCTGAAGTGTTCTTTCTGGAGATAAGTAAGGTGGGTGGGTCGTTCCCAATTTATTTCCTAGAAGTGTGTAAGCATGTATGAACATCAGCTTTCTTTGATTAAATTAAATTTCTAGTACTCAGGATTGTACAGTAAAGATAAGAAGCAATACAAATATACTTAAACTGAAAAACAGAGATGGATAATTTATTCTTTTAGATTTTATACTATTTCTAGGTTTCAGAGACTGGAGTTGTGACTTCGGACCATGTCACTAATACGATGATATATGCATAACATAAGAATTTTGGCTATGAAATTTCTGTGTTACTCAATGCTTTACTGAATGTGAAGTCAGCCGTATCATATCAACTCTACACAATAAATCCTCAGAACCTGGGACAATGGGAGAAACTTTGATGATTCCCAATTTAAAATAGTAACGGAAGAAAAAGCTGTGAATGCACTGGACAAAACAGTTCTTGGAATTGGAACTCCCAGGAAGAAGTAGTAAATCCTTTGACTGATGTGAAGGATTGGGTTGTAGGCAATCGTGCTGTAGCCAGTGTTTCAAGAGCCAAGGCCCTGGAGCCAGACAGGAACCAAAATAGCAGCCAAGGGTCTGGAAGTCTAAGCCAGAAACTGATATATAAACCAAAGGTCAGGAGTGCTGCTTAGAGCCACAGATGCTGGCTTATATTGTTGACCAAAGGCTGCCTTAAATAGAATTACTACTCCTAATCCAGTCATGTAGGGTGACTGTACTTGTAGTTGCCATTACCCACCTAGAAGGGCTGGCTTGTCCAGCTACTGCTGATAGAGGTTGCTGGAGAACTTACATTTGAACCTATTAATTCTGGCAATGGGATAATATTCTGATAATTGAGAAAATTATTTTAGAAGGAGAGGTAGGAAAAGATTGAGAGAAACTTCATACTTCAGACAGTAAATACAAGCAGGATGTGAGGAGTCTTGGACAATTTTGAGAAATTTGATTGAAGCCTAGAAAATTCTCAAAAATTATGAGATGTTGATCAATGTTTATGAGGGGATTTTATTTTTTTTAAATTCATGTAAACCCCTTGGGTCCACTTTTTTTCTTATACACATGAAGAGACTACATACAGTCTCAAATTCTGCAAAACTGGGACTGTAAGGAAGGATGTACTTCCATCACTAGAAACTGTGAGGCTTGTCACTCGGACAGGGACAGTGGATTGTGAACTCCAATTTTAAAACCCTGTACTTAGGAAATATGCCAGAGAGTCACTCGTGTGTTCTTCTCGGGTCAAAGGAAGCCTAAGATTATACACTTCTAATATGGAAGAAGAAGCCTATACTGGAGGGGAGACTTTTAAGGAAAGCTTGACTTGCAGCAACACTGGGGATGTGTCCAACTCATGGTTATGGCTGGGGGTTTGCAGGACTTGGCCACGATATATTAAAACAAGCTTCATTTTGTTACATGGTTTGAAGTGGTATCTGAATGGAAGTTGAGGTATTTTAGCCAAAACTAATGTGTCTGCAGTTTTATTAAGGTGGAACCAGGAAAGGCGTATAGCACCGTGTCACTTACTACAATTAATTATAATTGAAATGCGCATCCAGTGGAGCATGCAGAATGCTAAGTGTGATAGACCAAACTTAGCCGTATGTTCAACATGATAACGTTTTAGACTTTAGTTTGCATCTGATTTTTGTGTCAAGTTGCTTTCTATTTATTTCTTTGCTTTCCTTGCTTTGAAAAATTGTGGAAGACAAAATAAATTAAATAAGATGAGAGTACATTCCCAGGTGGTCAGGCTATATAGTAAATAAGTGTGGTGATATAAAGTCTATACAAGAACATGCTGGCCTCCCATTATTTTTACTTTGAATAACAGTGAATCTATAGAGCTATGTAAATTTAAATTAAAGGTGTTATTGAAATTTTATTGTAGGGACAGTTATCATAAACACAGTACAATTTGTTGAAATGCTCTTTAAGAGCTGCTTCATAAAGTACTAGAGTGTGTGTGTGTGTGTGCGTGTGCTTGTCAAGTAGAATCAGTATCACAGTGGAAAAATTGTGGGGATACCTATGTAGGTTTTGGGGCTTATAGTATAAAAATTCTCTAAATTGCAAAACTTAACTGAGGTAGAAAAGGTTTTGAATATGAGTAATATGTTTGCAAAAAAATCTATAAATTGCTGCTTATCTTGTCCCAAGTTAGATTAAAAGCCCTATTCTAGAATCTAGTGATAAGAATTTATGGGAATCTCTGTTTCCATCCTAATATTTTTTAGGTATAAGAGAGGAAATATGCCTGATGATATTAATTTGCTGTTAACTAATATAGTACAACATCAGTAACTGGCAGTTAATCTATCAAACTCATGCCATGACATCTTACTTGTTGTTTTAATATGTTATAAGCATGAAATGTGTTTTTCAGGTATGTTTTACATTTGCACCAGGTAATGGAAAGTACAATATATTACGTGCTTGTGCCCCAGAGGAAACTTTTAAACAAAAATAATTGAATGCAATAAATCTTCCCCTGCCTTCCTTCTGGTATGCCTTCTGCATTGTATCTTTGAGTTCATACTTATAGTAAGCCTTGTTGGTAGTGACAGGATAACAGTGCTGATGCAAGGGACCACTGCCCTTGCCTACCATATGTTTGCTTTACGTTACAAGATTGGTTTAATTTTCTCTCTTTTTATTCTTCGTTTCTTCAATAAGTGACTTCTTTTTTTTCTGAGATTTAGAGTCTTATTACAGATTGCTGTTAGTATTGGTAGTAAGACTATAGTTTTTCAAATAATTAGGAACATCCACAAGCTAATAAATCTGTCCTGAAATTTTCATTTGGTTGTGTACATTGTATAAGTTTGTATTTAACTGTGTCTCTGCATGAATGATTTATCAGGTGTTTATTTTCAAAAGTTTTCATCGTACACAGTGGTGAGATGATTTGATGCACAGTAGGTTTAATAACTTAAATGCTTAGATTATTATTCCTGTTTGGTGTACGGTTTATTTACTCCCTTATCAGACACTAATCTTAAAGACTTCCTTGTCCTGTGAATATGCAACTTGTTTTAGTTGATGCCTAGCAAGTATAATAATCTCATAAGTCACCTTTCATAGCATCTGGTATACCACTTGGTTAGTTGCTTCAGAAGGTCTAGAGGTACATAATATACCATGTAGTGAATAGAAGCTTAAACATAATAAATATTGCCCTCTTAAAAAAAAAAAAATTCAATATACCATTTGATCATTCAGTGGCCACTGTTGTGTGGGGTTGTTTTTTTTTTCTTAAAGCAGCTTAGCTGTGTTTAAAATTGGTGGTACGTTGTAGTAAAAGTTTCTAGGAACATATAAATGGAAGAGTTTTAGAAAGAAGCAATGGTATGGATTATAAGTAATCCAGTAAAAATAAATGTAGCCCAGGCTTGCAGTCCTGGTTCATCCAGCTACTTTCCCCACCCAGGTGTTTGTTTAGCAGAAAGTCTTCTTGAGACATGATGAGAGAGGAATTTCACTCAAAGCTGGTTGGACAAGTCCAGTGTCATGTAGTTTCAATGCCAGAAGCGGTCATGCTTTGTTATAAACTATTTCCTCTGAATGCTTTAAATCATAGCTTGAGACAATTATTGATCTCTCAACACAATGAATGCTGTACTGGGCTATAATATTAAAGAGACTTATAGTTGTAGGTGGGTTTGTAGCTTCCTCTGTGCTTTTATCTTTTATAGAACTACAGATATTATACAAATGCAATTATTCTGATAAGAGTGTAGAAAGAAAAACCTTAAAATCGTTTCTCAAAGTATCACTGCTGAATTAAACCTGTTTTGGAATCTTCTCCTTTGTAGAGGTCTATTTTAAAAAAAGTCTTAGCTTAAGACCTACTTAGCTTAGAATGCAAAATATTACCAGCAGACTAAAACATAGTAGCTGAAACCAATTGCAAACAGATGGGATTTTCTTATTCTGATTGACCATATGTTGCCATAGTAAAAAAATTGAAAAATCCAGTCAAAACATAACTCATCTAAAGGAAATGACCTTGATAGTTCTTGACTACTATATGGAATTTTTTAGAGCTAACACATAGAATATATCAAATATTCGGTAATAATGGCAGGTATTTGTAAAATAAGGGGTATAGTGTTTGTTTAGGTAGTTCAGAGGGAAAACACAGCTTTGGGAAAAAAACCCACAAAAACACCACCAAAACCTCTGCCATCTACACAGGTGTAAACAGAAAGTACAGAACTGGCGCAAGTTTAAGATGAATCATGCAAAGCCATTCTCCTGGGCATTGCTTCATGGAAATGAATAATAACTGTAAGTGTCTGAACAATGTAAATCACACTTGCACTTGGAAAACCTCTTAAAATACAAACGTGCTTTATTTCTAATAGGCTGGGAAGTTTATGGCTTTAAAATGTTCAGTTTTATGTGACTTACTTTAAGAATAGCTCATATTCACTTACTTTTTAGACTTTAAATTGCCGTATATGCATCCCTCCGATTATTTATAATAGTTAAAGAGCTAAAAAGTACTGTTGCTATATAGAAATATACATTAAACATTTGTAATGGTATGCAGACCTATGATGCTGCCCCATACCATAAGTGCTTGTATTGTTTGTTGTTGTTGTATCTTTTATCTATAGGATGTATAAATCTGTTAATAGAGATAGGACTTGTCTGACTTGTCTATCTAGACAGCAAACCCTTGAAAGTTCGCTTTGTGTTTTCTAGACAACACCTAGCATGATGGAGCTTCACCCTCAATTAGTGCCTTTTGGGAATTTGCGGCTCCAAATAGAATGGAACAGTATTCATAGTAATGATTTATATAATTCCTATAATACATGTATTTACAAATCTGTAATATACATACACATACAAATCATACAGATACACAATGTTCACATATTTAATAGCCTGCATTATCTCTCTGTCATCTTTAAAGCTGGTATCTAGTACTACAGATTCTTTCTAATTGTGTTACACATTTTAAACTTGTCATAGGACAAAATCCATACCTTGGCAAATCCATTTAGCCTAGATTTTAAACACTCTTCATAACATTTGAAAACTGATTTTACCTTGGGGACTACCTCAATGGACTTTGTATGGATTAATAACAGAACATGCAAAGTAAGTTGACAGTAAAACTTTCACTTGTGTTTGGCTGAGCTCATGTAAATATGATACTGATGAAGTGTGACTAAATCCCTAGTTAAAAACTTAAACTCCTTTTGTATATAAGTTTAAGATTATTACATAGTGTCATTATGCATGCAGAAAGTAATTGAGTATTTCTCCCAGAGGAGGTTTATATATAATATACAGGGGGTTGTGTTTAGTTGAAATTCTATTAAAAATATGTTAAAGTAACATTGAATGTATTGTTGAAAGTATCAACGAACTTCATAGTTCAGTTTATCATTTTGTTCTTAACTTGCCCTATTTTGCCTTCTTGCTATAACTGTTAGTTGTCTGAAAACACATGTAAATGTATTAATTTTGATTATGGCATTTTCAAGAAGGTTTCTTACTTTAGCAACTTTGAAAATCCCAGTTTAAAGCTGGTTCTACAGGTTTAATTGAATGTAATATTTCCTTTTTCCATATCAAAGTCTTCTGTTTGACAGCAGGCCTTGTAAATACTATACTTTCATTGCTCTCTTAAAAAAAAAAAAAGAAAAAACAAAGTAAGAAAAGTGACTCTCCCAAATTATCTAGTTTGACTAAAACTTTTGAAAATTAGTTGTATTGGAATAGTTTATGCCAAGTTATAGGCCATAGTCATTTAAAACAAACTTCAGCTAGTAGAATAAGGGAGCCCAGTAAATTCCATTGTTTCTGTAACTAGATTTTAAAACCATGTCTTTCTAGTTTCCTGGACTGTATTGGTCTTTGCATGAGTGGTAAATCTCTGAGAAGCATATTTAGACACTTTTAAAAGGAGAGTAAGACTAAATTCTAGTGGTATACTTATCTTTAAAAAGAAAAAAGCCCTGTGATTTACTAGAATTGCATAAAACTTCTTTGGACATGTTTAGAATTTGCATGGCATGCACTGTCTCTTGCTTAGGTATTACCGTGTTTACAAACTTTATAGTCTGATGAATGAGTGAGTGATTGGAGTGGTTTGAAATAAAAGTATTATTTGCACAATGTACAGAAGCTAAAATCTGAAAAAGAATCCATCAGTCATAGAACTCATTGAGGGATGTGACTAGACAGACATTCTAGTCTGGCCCCTTATACAGAGACAAGATCAAATATAATTAGACATCTTTGTCAAATGTTTGTCATCTTAAAAATCTTCACTGAAAGAGATTCCATAGGCTTCTTGGGTAGCCTGCTCAAGTGTTGCACTACCTTTAGAGCTAGAAAGGTTTCCTATATGCAACCTTAATCTTTGCTACAAATTAAGCTCGTTTCTTCTTGTGTATCCGGCAGCAGAGGAAAAGAACAGTTTTTCAATGAGAGGAATTCAAATGCATGTTGAAAGATTTGGGAGGAGTCAACTTTTGTAACAATGTGAAGTTAAATTTAGTACAAAAGTTCAGAAGAACAGTATCTAATAGCTGTTGAAAGCGAAGCGAGGGCAGCCCTTTATTGTTATTAACTCTCTTCTCTGGAGCTGTCATAATGAGGAGTAATATATTCAAAATAAGAAATTGCATACAATACTAAATCCTAAACAACTGTGCCCTCCTGCATGAGCTTCTGTGCCCAGATCCTCCCCGTGTGTGTGGCTGACTGTAGCCTGGGTGAGTCAAACAGCAATGGAACGCCTTAGTTGGCTGGAGGTGCATTCTGGTTACAGCAAGCATAAGACCTATATGTAGGCTTGTGAGAGGAAAAAAACCAAACCTGAAAAGGATGTTTTTGCCTGTAATTATTGTTCGGTAAAAAATCTGATGCAGGTCCTGTTGGAATCCATTGAAAGACTGATGTAAAAGGTTTTTAGATGGGGCCCTTAAGCAAATCGAAAGGGAACTTGTCTCTCTATGAAGGAACATATTTGTTATGAATGCTCTTAATAATTTCTTAGGCCAATACTGCATTTTGCAATAGTGACTCAGTGTTATGTGTCTAGTTGTATCTAATCTTAGTATTTGAACTTCAAAGAGAACCGATAAAAATGATCGATACTATGGATCCAAAAGTGGTTTTATCACTGCTGCCTTTCTTCCAAAGTGATCATGGCAAACTTGATTACATTTTGATTACTTTGTTTGTAAATAATAAGCAAAAAAGGATTTCTAATGAGAAAAAAAGATGAGCTCAACAATGAATGAGAAGTGTTTGATGTACGTGAAAGACTGTGATACTTTTCATGCATTGTTGAATTAAATTATGAGACTCCTTGGAACAGGTTATAACATGTACCTTGTGCGTAAATGGATTCCAAAAGCAATTAGAAATACTCATGGAAGCAAGCTGTGCAACAAGAATTGATTGAATCATTTCAAGAATTGAAAACAAGATGTTAGTAAAGAAAAAACCCTACCAGCTCTGGAAATCCATAAACTGGAACCTGGGCTATGGGTCATTATCATTCTCCTGATTTTTTTCTCTTCCTTGTCACTTCTGGCCACTCTCAGAAGAATGGTCTTGTGGATTGAGATGGATGTTTAGCCTGGCCCAGAACAGCTTTATTCAGGTTGGTAGATACCTTGGGAGATCAGTAGTCCAGCCTCCTCCTCAAAGCAGGATTTAATTCAGACCAGGTTGCTTAGGAGTTTGTCCAATCTCAAAAACTTTCAAGGAAGGGTGGAGATTTCTCTACCTCTCTTGGCCCCTGTTGCACTGCTCGATTATCCTCTCAGCGATTTTTTCGTTTGTTTTGTTTCCTTATACCCAGTCAGAACTTCCCCTGTTTTAATTTATGACCACAGTCTCTTGTCCCATGCTACACATTAGTAAGGAGCTTGGTTCCGTCTTCTTGGTAACCTTCTTGTAGGTACTGCAAGCTGCTGTTTTGCTCCCCCTTTAAGCTTTCTCCTCTCCAGGCTAAACAAGTCAGTTCGCACCTCCTCCTCTTAGACTGCCTGCTCCAGCAGCCTGACCTTCCTGGTGGCCCTCTGCTGAACTTGCTCCAGTTTATCAGAGTCTGTCTTATACTGGGGGTCCAGAACTGTACACCTTGATTTTGTGGTTGCCTGTTACCTCAATTCTGACAGAGTCTGAATCAAGTAGTATTGGACACTGTCGGAGATGGGGCATGGGATTAAACTGCTCATTAGATTTACCTGTACGGGATTTTGTGTATACCTGAATCTTCATATTCTTTTCATCTTAAAGGACTTTACATAGGCTGACATGCATGTATATGCTCACAGAGATCTGCCCACATTTTCTAAAATGTATTCAGTTATAAGGGCTTTCAGAATTTGGCCACTTTCAATGAAAAATTTCCAGCCGGTTTCTAATCTCTCAAATCCAACTTAGATGTAAAGGTTCTATATAGAGGGAAGACAATAAAACCATCAGAGTTGGGCAATAAAGAAATAAATATACTATGGACTGTAAAATGTTGTTAGTATTGCAATGCAGTCTGTAAATTTTTTTTTTTTTTTTTACTTTACCAGATATTCCAATTAAATTAACTACCTTTTATGTGTGGTAGTCAGCATAGAGTAGATATTAATTTGTCTCTTGTGTTTGAGAAAAGAATGTAGTTAATATACTAACTTTATAGTAAGGTCTCTCTATAAAATATTAATCTCTGGAATGAATATTATTATTGTAGGGACATGGTGCTTAGACATTCATTGAAATGTAACAAATATATATTCAGTAATCCTGCAGTTGATTGTTTAAATAAGTAAAACCAATAGAAGTTTAGTTGATAGCTTTAGTAATGTGTAAGATTTTCTATACATGAAGTGACGCAAAACCAAAACTGGCTTTATTATGGAAGTTGGTTTTTTTGCTGTATCTGGAATTCAATGTAATTTTTATTATTCTGATCTTTTTGAAATTTCAGTCAAACATTTAATACATCTGACCTTTAAAGAGAGGGGTTTTTCCCCAACTTTGATTTTCAATCATGTGTGCATTATAAAACATTTCTGTTATTGAACCTGTATTTTACAACTGGGTGAAGAAGTCCCAATAGTTTGGGATTGCTACTTTAGATTGATTCCTGTAAATTGTACTGCAAAATGCAGAGAATATAAAATCGATAGTTATCAATAAAATGTATTTTTAATTGTATTTGTCAAATATATGCAGATTTTAATTTGTGCTTTATCATAAAATGGATGCAACAGAACAATCAGGAAAATGTTTGTCTCATTTTATAGTATTTTGCAGGGTTGGTGAGCTTTTTTTCTGCAGGCATACGGTATTTAATTATCTAGTGTCAGAGTTAATTCTCACGTATAGTTGTTCTCTTTTAAATACCTTCCTCTCAGATGCCACTCAGCTTTTGGGTGCAGCATATTGAAAAAATTTACTAGGAAGAGTTTAGTGAAACCACTTTTTAAAAAAAGGGCGTAATATGTTGCAGTAATAATTCAAGGGACTTGTCACCTGCTGATACGTGAGGAACAAGTATAGGGTCTGTTTGCCAGGTGAAATCACACAGAATATACCAAGAGAAGACTTACTGGGTTATCAAAATGATAAAGGAGGAAAGTGCCACAGGGTTACTTTAGTATTAATAAAGTTACTTTCCTCCTTATCCCTGCAGGTATAACCACGGTGGGAAGGGGCTTTTCTTTTCCTTTATAGTTGCCAGGTATTTGTCTAAGCAAGCGATGTTTGAAAATGTGGGGTTCTCTCATATAGCACATTTTAAACTCATAAATAATAGAAATAAAACTGTTTTGGGCTGGTAGCAGGGGAATACTTTTTTTTAAAGTGGCCAAAATGCTTTAGAACCAGACCTTGCAGGGATGCAAGTGCCTCAAATTTCTTAAGAGTCTTTCTGTTACAAAGAGTAGGCTTTTTGCTTTAATTAGTTCCATGGACTGTGAACATTCATGGTGTACCAACACAATAAAAATAATAATGGTGTGGTACAAGATTAAGGGGGAGGGGGGCAATCTAGCACTGCATTTCCAGCCTCCCGTGTGTCTTCTGCACACATATTTCAATACAATCGTTAGACATATTTCATCATCTATATTCCCTTATTGTACTTAACCTGGGGTCACTGTAATATTTCTTAGTTTTAATGCTTCCAGATTTATTAAAGGGTTGCTGATAAATTCTTTTAATCCAATGTGACTTATTGATTCATGTATTTGAAAGATCTTTAATATCCTCTTTGTATGTTTGATTCCTTAAGTGTTGTAAAAAGGCAGAAATTGGTAATTGTTGGTAACAAGATCTCTGGGCCTTAGAACTGTGTGTCATTCATTTAAAGAGGATTAGGAGAGGCATGAGCTCACAGACCAGGAGATAGTACGGAACAAAACCACAAATATAATTATGGATAGTACACACAATAGGTGGTTTAAGCATGTCTGTTGTAACAACAGGAATTGGGTAATCACATATACCACGCTGGGAGAGGGCAGTTATCTTGTAAAAGAACCCCTGGGTTCAAATGCAGAGGAAATGCAGTGATCAAATGCCTCCTGAATTACAGATGTTTACTTTCATCAGTTTATTTGATTAGGGTCACAATGGAATAATGGTGTGCTAAAGTGAAAAAGTATTTTATGCAGGAAGGAAAAACTTGCTGCTACTGGATAGCCAGTTAATTCTTATCCAAACTAAAACTGTGCATGTCTTCTTCATAAACTGAGTCACCACTGAATTGTAATAAAGCCAGTAAAAGGATGAAGGAATTATATATATATACAAAGGCAAAACTTGTCTAGGCACATAGCATTTAGACTTAAAAATGATGAACCAATTACTTCATTAAGTGACCATCCAGGAAATGCAAGTAGCTGATACAAGCAAGACAACATGGATTTGGCAGTTAGAGCAGAGAGAACTTGGGCTTTTTTTTGTAGTTCTTTTTTTTTTCTTATTTATTTTATTTTTCCCCCAGTTCTAACTTTTTTTTTTCATGTTTTTCCATCAAAAAATGTTCAGATTGTTATTGTTCTGCTGGATAACTCATTTATTCATATGTTTAGTTACGTCCCCAGAGAGACATGGGAAATCTGACAGCTATCCATCTTCTAATGAATGGTCCAGGTAGTGCTACATATAATGTGAGTGTACTTTACACTTTTTGACTGCAATTGAATGTCACATACAGCTAATACTCAGCTTATCTGGAAAAACTGGCATTAGCAGCTGTAGCAGGTCACTCATTAGAAGAGCTTTCGTGTGAAGAAATAGGAAGAAATTACAAAAAAAATAGAAGGAGTTGTATGGTCATCCAGCAGCCTTAGTGCCTTTTTTTTTTTTTTTTTTTTTTTTTTTTTTAATGTCAGAATATCCGTGCGAAAGAATGCTCGGATACGATCTGTCAGCGTGCGGGCAGGATTAAGAACATGAAACTCACTTATGGAGAGAAAAGCTTTATTGCTCTTGCAGTACACTTGGGTGAATTTGTGGCTGCCTCAGTCATGAATAAGAAGGGTCAAGACACTTTTTATCACTCTTTGGGTGTGCAGAATTGCATTACAGGATGGTATTATGCCCAGCTATGATTACTACCAGACGTGCATTTTTTTGCTATCAAGAATTTGCAATAAAACCAGCATGAGTTCATGTGAGTTTTTGTGGCATTCATCCAGAATGGTTTCCCAGTGAGCACCATGCCAGATATTTAAAGCAATAAGGATATCTGCCTGATAAGTTATTTTTCTCTCTGGAATCTAACGTTTAGATCCTTCTGTCAGCCTGAGTGTTCTCCAATTGCATTCCAAATTTAGCTAATGATCTTGCAATACTTTAGACAGAAAGTGGAAGTGAACACATGAAGTGCCAAAAGAAACTATGAAAGAAGTCTAGATGTAGCTCAGTAATAATTCATGGTTGATGACATTACCAGAGGTGATGAGTTTCACACACATACACATTTAGAGGAGATGTATTATTTCATAAAATGGAAAGCTGCAAAATCAATAGGAACAGCTATGGGACAGAGTGCCGGCAGTAGACATGGCATCCTCATTGAATTTAATAAGCGAACGTTGCCTGATGGTTTTGTTGTTAGAGCATTGTGTTCTCAAACCCATCTCAGCATTAATGTGCATTAACTCAGCTACCGAGAACTCTGCGTGCATCTATTGTAGTTCATATGTTTGGGAATATAGAACATGGATCTCATTTCATTTCTGTCAAAGCTTTGCTAAGATACTGATATCAAATGACTTCTGATCATTGTAAACACATGCCATATTGGTTCTTATTGATTGACATGCGAATCTTTGACAGCAGAAATCCAGGCCATGTCAATCACTGGCTGTCAGCATGATAGTCACTCTTCTTTTTGGTATGATTAAATTGGAAAGCCATCAGGGGTTCACTACGTCTTATAAGAGAGTAACATTGACAAGAGAGCTAAGAAGCTGCAGTGGAGCTCATAGCTCTGACACTGGAAGGAAAGGAGGCAGACAGCACTGGTGACTGGTAGAGTCACTATTCCAGCCTGCCAGACGGGATGCCCAGACTAGTAAATATTAAGCAGTCCCTACTCATTTTCTGGGGCCTCCACGGGATGCTTATCTTTCATGCGCTAATACCACCTGTCACATTATTTGATGTCTGGGCGTATTTTCTATGCTAATTTTCAGACACATGCTACTGTTACAAAATACTTTTTCAAATAGTATATGCTTTATTTCCAGTTTCTTACCTACTCCTCTGATTTAATATTGATATCTGTTTTTCTTCTTTGACTTTTATATCTTCTTGACGCAATATGTGATAAGTCATGCAAGATACGACCTATTTAATTTTTTGGCTGTTCATACCTTAGATCTGCTTTGTTTTAGGGCATATCTTTGTATCTTTTTTTTTTTTATATAGATGTATGCGTGTGGGTTCACAAACACATACATACATGCATACGGATAAGGGTGTGTGTGTATATATATATGACTTCCATTATATAAGAATTTAGGCCATTCAGAACTGACCATTCAAAGCTGTAGGTCTGTTACAGAAAGTTTCTAGTTTAATCTGCAGCTTTCAGAGCCTTTCTTGGCAATCACTTTGTTTATTTTAAAGATTATAGATAAATTAGGAACATTTTACACAATGCTGAAAGATGAGTGAGAGGTTGTTCATTTAATTTTGATGACTATGTGTCTTAAGTCTTGTATGTCATTTCAGATATACGGCTGGGTTGACTTCTGGATGTTAATAGATGCTTAGAAATAACACACCCAGAGAAAAGTATCAGGATGTGGTAGGAGGCTGTAATAGATCTTTACAAGGACTACTACTGCCTCATTCCAGGAAGAATGACCTGTAATCTCAATAAACTATTTATATAGCTTATGGTGACAAGTAAAGCATAAGAAGTTGTGACAAGTATGTTTGTGATGGCTCTAGAAATACTTTGAGTGTTTTATTAATGAAAAGGTAGATTAAAAAGTTGTGCAAATGATAAGAATAACAAGTAGCTAAGAGATTTCTTTTTGAACATTTACAGGTTTTAAACACAGTGTGTTTACTTGGGTTTTATTTCTTTACCATTTTTTTGTTAATAGCTTGCTCTGAAGGAATAGAATTCTATTTTTGTGTTACCTTGTTTTTCATTGCACATACAGAACAGCAATAAATTCTTATATTTTCTTTTATTTACTCCTTGGTTTCTGTTTGGGAAGATCAAAAGGAGGCAGAGAATATTACGGCATCCTCTATTAATGCTTCCCTTGTAAGCAGCTGTACAAATGAAGTGAGAGGTAGTGCTTAATGAGTTAACACAGCTGATAAGGAAGATTTATGCCTAGTGTTAGTGCATTTTAATAAAATGGATTTTCATATGCATTTAATATTCTGGTTTATGCTCATATGAATATTCACACTTTTTTTTAAAAATGGAAGGGTAGAGTGAGATTAGCTGTTATAGCAGCCAATATCCGCTAGAGTCCTTAATGAAAACTTTCAATGGTTTTCAGCAATAGTTTAGCTTCAGTACAGCAGGATGTGTATCAATATTACTTTTTGTCTTTGGGATCTTGGAACATTTAAGTTTTGCAGCCTCTCTGAGATTCCTAAGGCATTATTAACACCCTCTATACAGATAATAAATTGAGACTAATGATGGATGGATGTGATTCTTCTCCTGTTGGCACACAGCAGTCTAGCTGCAGAGACAAGTTTGTATCTCAGGTGCTTGGAGTCTGCTGTCTGTTCACCAGAACATGAATCAGTTTTGTTCAGCATAAAAGTGAAAGTTTATTCATACTGCACAGTTCCCTTAGCAAAGTGATAATAAAGCTTCTGAATGAGTCAAAGTGCTTGTAACGGTATGTACGGATAAGGACATTGGAAATTTTAAAATACCCACAGTTATTAATACTGCTTTTAAAATATTAAATAAAGACAGTTTGAAATATTCTTTCTGCAAGTATTGAATGTTGCATGCTTAATTGACTTGTATTTCATACTCTTCAAAGCTTTCAAACATTTATTCTCCTCCTAGTCTATTATGAATTGTTCAAGTAGGTGTATCAGCCTTTCGAATTTCTCACCAGTTTTCTCTTCAGTAATGCAAGACAATAAAACTCCTACGGATTTGTGGATTATAACCCGGGAGAGATCATTTTAACTGCTGAAAATAGTATATAACTTCAGACATAAGCACTGGCCTTGGGTTATTGCTGAAGAAACAAGCACTCTTCGTTCAGCTGCAGGTGGCAGCAGAACACTAGTGTTATTTTTACCCATCCCTAATATCTGAATGGACTGCTATGAGGATATTAATACAAAAGTTGATAATGCTGTTGAAAGATTTTTTTTTTTTATATGCAGCTTGAATTATTTTTTGCAAATAAGACTAATTTTTCTTTTCAGTATTACAGAGCATTCTGGTCTGACAAAGTTCTAAGATTTTTATCCTGCTGCCTGCAGATACACATTTACTAGCTGAATTGTAAGTCAAACTGATATGCTGTGTATAAAGCCAGAACAGGTAATGTTAAGCATCAGCGAGATTAGTATTGTAACTTCAAATATAAGCAGGTAATTTGCCAGATATATTCATACAGAATCCTGTAAAACTTTGTAAAATGGACAATATATTTGTAACTGGCACCAAAAGACAAAATACAACCTGGTTGTAAGTGAATATTTGAAGTTATCCATTAGGTTTTGTGTTATGAAAGTGAAATAGGGACAAACTGTAAAAAGATGTGGTTACAAAGTATAGGGGGTATATATGAATTTTCCTTTGGGAAATACAAATAGAGGCTATTTGCAGAGCACTTTGTCTAGTTAAATTGTTCACAAAATTACTTGTCCTAACAGAGAAGTGTTACTACTGGCTTATTTTCTAGCTGTGTGTGCCTATTCCTCATAACAAGAATAAGGATCAGACATACTGGAATGCTTGTGCTGTCTAGTGCTTTTTACCTTATGTTCTTTGATGAGTAGATTTGCATTTCAGTGTCTTGCATGACCCGGGCACATGAATTATTGTAAAGAACGAAAAGCCTCCCAGACATGGAGAACAGGCCACTCTTTGGGGACAAGGAACCAGGAGGATCCCAAAATTAAATTTCAGAAGGATTGAAGGCTGTTTGATCTAGCAAGGTCCTGAGAAAGCTAAAGGCTGGGAGTAACATCTGCAACTCCTGTATAGGTGAGGAAGCTGCCGTGCTGTTGGACTGTTATTAGGCAGACATCTCTCTGTACGCTTTCTGGGATAAGAGTTCTTTCCCTTTTTCATGCAGCTTTTTAATTTATGAAAGCCGTGCAACTTCAGCTTTCATAAAGACAAGCTGTGGTTGGTGTGGTGGGTACCTCTGGGGCATGGTGAAGAGCTGGCATCTGGAGAATGTCCTTTGGTAGCTTGGTACAATTCCACCAAACCTATCAAAATGGTAACTACTTCCGCCAGTCTAGTAAATATCTATATCTATCGAGTTACTTGTTGATGTGCATTGTGGATAGATTGACAATGTTGTGATATGAATGCGACCATGAATCAAACCTTTTCATGGCTATCTATAAAGGAACTTTTCCTTAATACTGTAGTTCTTCCTAATGCAAAGGTGGGGGAAAAAGTGCAGTTGAGGACAATGGAGCTGTAAGTCAGAAAATGGATTGTGTTTGCTCTCTCTCTACTTTTTCATATTCTTCACAGTCATCATTCACAGCAGGGGAAAGTTCAAAGGAAACTTTGAATATATTCTTTAGAACAAGAAGCAATTCACAGCTTGCATGGACTGTTTCAGATGTTCATTTTCATCTGCCTTAGTCATACATCATACTGTTCTGTTATTGTCAGCACTGCATTGAACAGAAATAATAACTTGGCTTTATAATACCTTGAACATTGGAAGGGCTTTTTCGCCTGTGATAAAAGTTTCATATAGAATTTAGTTATATCAATGTGCTGAAGTAGTGATACATAATATTGAAGAGCTTCCAATTTTAGGTTACACCCAGTGCCACAAAAGTTACTGTGTTTTTGAAGATGCTTTCATTTGGTCACTAGTTGTACTAAACTTTTCACAGGTTTTATGAATAGCAAGTTGCTAATAACAAAGACTTTGGGTAAGCACACCAGAACAACAGACAAAAGCACAGAGCAGATCAACAGTCAAATGCAGATCATTGAAAACGTACTACTGAAATAACCTTTTCAGATTACATTTTCAATGGTGTCATAGCAAGAAACTCCAAAACCCAAGCTCTTATTCCCCAAGTAAACATTAACTGAAGAATAATGTTTCAGCAGGTGTGCTTATATTGCTATTCAAACTGAAAACCACTCAACACTGCACAATGCATAGCCCTTTGAACAGGCCATGAAAACAGTTTCTTTCCCAGATTTCTGTTGGAATATGTGCTTGGGAGGGAGGTAAAATGGGCACGTTAACCCATGGTGCGAAACTTGTATGCTTTAATCTTCTTTAATTTTCATGTAAGTATGATGAACTTGTGGCTATTCCAAATACTTTTACTGGTTTTACAAATAAACAGATTGGATATGCATTCACCTCTATTCTAAAACCTTTTAAAGTTACCTTTCTGAGATTCTGCTTTTCTTTCTAGCCATTTCTTCTTTCTTTACTTTTTTTTTTTTTTGTGTGTGGGATTCAGGAGCCAGGGGTTTAACTTTTGCACGGTGGTGTCAGCTGTAGCAGACTTGCTTATATACCTAGGTGATTATTGTCTGGCCATCAAACTAGTAATAAAATTCCTGTTTAATGTACAAAACTTTATTTTTAAGACAGAAGAATATTTTTGCAAGGAAATAGTTCTCTTTGACTCTAATTAGGAGTGGTTCTTAGGATCAAAACCAAATTTACTTTCAGAGATGTAGTTTGCATATTCCCTAGGCTGTTTTACTTAAAAGCTTATATCTAAAGCCAACTCTTCTGGCTTTAGAGTGCAAGGTTCCCACATGTCATTTAGCAGGACTTCTCTGGTTAAGTGAAAAATACTGGTGACAAGTACAGAGACACCTGTATCCCTGCCTTTCTGCAGACAGTGAGGACGCACTTGAATAGGGAATGAAAATCAACTGTGAGATCTTCTGACATGGAGGAAGCCCGAGAACTAAGAAAGAAAAGAATAAAAAATGTTTTCTTGTTGTTTAGGAAGAACAGTGAATTCTTAAGGAATTAAGTAGGATAATAACAACTATCACAAATATTTAAAATTTGACAAGAAAGGATGTTCTCCCTGCTTTGCACAGCAGCACCAACAGTGAGGATATCTAGTGAGGCTATCTCTGTGCAGTTGCTTTCTCTCATTTTTTCCGGACCTCTGTATAGGAAACCATGTGTTTTGCTCCTGCTGTGATTGAATCAGCAGGAGGTTTTGCCACCAGCAAAACTGAATTTATCTACATGAGCCTGTTACTTTCTTATTCCACCAGGAATAACCTTGTAATAACAAGGGCTTCTCTGTCGCTGGCTGTTTGTCCCAGCTTCCTCCCCCTCTCTTCTTCACAGTCCAGCTCCAGTGCTTACTTCAGCCTTACTCCCTCCATAGTCCGTGATGTGGATTTTTGGTTTAGGGGACTTGGAGGACACAGGACAAACGTATGCTTGCAGAAGCGAGTATGTGCTGTAATTGCAGTGTTCCCAGAGGGTGAGAGACAATCTGAAAACTGCAGACATTAGTGCTGCTTCTTGTACCAGTGAAGACTCAGGAAGTGAATTTTGGCACAGACATTTGAAATCCATTTCTTTAAATACATATTTAGGTCAATATTGGCCTTGATGTCTCCCTCTTTTGTTTTCTTTTGGTTTTGGGTTGGGTTTTTTTCTTTTTCCCAGATAGTAACTTTCTGTTAAATTCAGCTTCTCGGTCCCAGTCATGACTTATCGTTTGACTTGGCTGCAGGTTCAGTTTTGTCTTTTGTACTGCACAGGGTTTAATTATGAAATGAAAATTTCAGTTCATTTCAACAAAACAGCTTCCACTGGTTTATTGGAGACTTGAGTTTTATTAATACCGAGCAGCTGTTGGTGTTTTAACTGGGTAGTGCTGGGTGCAGAGCTGTATTGCAAATTCCAACCTATTTGTGAGTGCTGAGTAGAGACTCATACAAAGTAATAGGGGAATGGAGCTTGTCCTAGGGTGTGATGGAGCAGGGGTCTCTGACAAGGCGAAAGGCAAGCATCAACCTTCAAAAGCTTGGTACAAATAAATTTATATTTTAATTGAATTACATAGGTTCCATTCCCCTTCTCACCGCCAGATTTGCTTGCTCCGGAACTATTGTTAAATCTTTGCTTTAAGTTCTGAAGAAAATGTAGTCTTGTCTTTATAAATGTTTTATGGCTTCTGTAATGTCAGTACTATCCTCTTTTGTTCTCCAGGCACTTTGGAGATCAATTAATTCCAAAGGAATGGGTATTTAGCTTCATGCTAACAAGAAGAACCCCACTTTCTCTTTTAATTTCTGTAAATATTTGTCTTAATGTATTGAGATGACTCTTTTTTCTCACAATAATGATTTAAATTTTATTTGATTTTATAATACTTTTGGAAGTGGGACAGAAAACCATTATTTTAGGTATCAAACACAGAAGCTGTGAACTTAACCTTTCAGATCAGTGTTTTCAGTGAAAAATCTAACAATTTTTCCTAATAGAAGCTCAGACAAGTCTATAAACCTTTTATAACTTAATGAATGTTTCACACCAGATGCTGATTCCCTAGGTAAGCAAATCTATAGTTAGTGAGACACAATCTTTTCTCATTATTTAAGTTTGCTGAAATCAGATTGAGACTTTCCAGACTTGAGAGTGGTCACATTTTTCATAGCTTAACTGTAAATCATCTTTCACTTAGAAGATTTAGAGACAGACTGAGGAGCTAAATCTTTTAGTTTGCCCTCGTAACTAGTAGAAGCCATTAGATGAGCCTCATTATGGTGTTTCCTAAAGGATTAGATAAAACAGTTTGGTAATGTTCAAAGTAGGACAAATACCATTACAAGTATAACAACTTTATCCTTCTAATGATTTAGATGTAGAATTAGGTGTGATTACAAGACAGTTGGAAATTGCTTGGATTGACAGAGTTGATAATCAAAACCTTTCAGCTATGAAATTAATTGTAATAAATGATACTGCCAATAATCAGTTGTAAAATTTTGAAATTGTGAACTGAAGTACTTTTATTCTGATACCAGTCAACAACCAAAAAGTGCAGTTCTTAGTGTCAACGCCGGACCTTGCAAGACTGCACTCATGTGAATAGTCCTGTAGATGTCAATAAGCCTACTCACATACTAAGGGTTTAGAGAAAATGGCCTTTACTTTAGAATTTGTTTTATGACGATTGGCTGCTTAAATATTTGCTGTATGTGATCTACAAGTGAGGACTAGGACCTTTCAATATGAAATAGGAATTCAATTGCTGTTAAATTGTGATGATAATGTGAATAACAAGTTATTGGCAATTCTGAATGCATTTCAGTTGAGATTTTGACTCCTTTCATTCTTTTTGAAATACTAGTATTAAAGCGATATTAATTAGGCATCTTTATTGCTTCTTCAGGTTTGGGTTTTTTGTTTCATTTGTCATTTAAATGGTGGTGTACTCCCCACTGCAAATGCTGTTTATTTGTAAGTATTTTGCTTATATCTGCTTTTGATACACCATTTGTATTTATAGTAGTATTAAACTGATTTAATGCAAGTTCTTGGTTAAAGAAATGCAAAGTAAATATCACAGATTTTTTACAAAATAGAAAGAAGTTTGTAATACAGCTGTAGATGTTATATTAACCCTAAAGCAGAACCAAGAGTAAACCTTCCTCTTTCTTCCCCTTTTTTCCCCTTCTCAGATTTTCCCTTTTGAAAGTAAAGAGAACTTCATGAAAATTAATTGTTCCTTTCTTTGTCGTATAAAACAAAGCTCAAAGTAAGGTGTAATGGGACACCGCTCACTGACCTTCTTTAAACATAATGCTTTGTAAGTTAAATCCATAAGTGAGAAATATACCACTCTGTCATATTACATTAGAATTTCTTTATGCTTTTTTTTTTTGTACAGACACAAAGATAAAGCAATGAACACATACTGCTGGTGTTAGCTCAACACAGAAAAGGGGTATTAGTGAGATAGCCTTGTCAGTCTGATATCTTTCTTGAAAAACCATTATGTTTCTATTTCTTTTAAATAACAATTTAAACTAAAAGGGCAGATCTTCTTATCTAGTGACTTTCTACTTGGATATATTGTTTAAAACAAGAATGCTGCTTTATGTGTGCTGTATGGTGAGATCTGGCTGCAATAAACTCCAAACTCAACACTCTAAGGAAAAGACTCTGGGAATATGATTTAGTGTTCCAGTTATAAGTTCTTTTGCTGGAAAATAGCAACTAAAAGATAATTCTCCAATGCATGCTTATGGATTCCCCCTCTGTAAAATGGTAGTGTAATTTATTTGAAAGCTGCTTTTGTTTTATTTTTGATAGTATAGAGAAGCTCTTAGTATTATGAGCTTTGTCTGATTAAGTGCGCAAAATGACAAACAAGGTTGTCCTGTGCTCATCTTCTTCCTTCTTTAGGCAGATAATCACCTTTAGAAGCCTGGATCCTATTCAGCTACTCTGTCAGTCAGCAATACCAAGACCCTAGTAAGCCGCATTTATCAAACTAAACACTTGATCTGTATCGGCACATCAGCTGGTGGCAAGGCCTAAGACACAAGATGAAAGTTGCAATTAGGATTTAGGAGGACATTTTATTATCTGAGATTTGAAATAGGTTTTCTTAGTTAATCCAAACATCTTTCCACTCAGATATGTTGACAGAGCCCTTCTGTACATGTACTTACTTCAGCTTAAGTGGGAACTGCAATGGATGTTGCCAAGATTTAATACCTCTAAAAGGAGAATACTTGTCAAGGGCAGGACACCGAGGGTGGAGTTAGAACACTGCCTGCATTCTCTGTTTGTGCAGTCTTTCTTCAAATGGTATTCAAAAGCCAAATAGCAGGTTCTGAGACAAAATTTTACTGTCCAACTCTTCCTGAAAAATAAAAGCTGTTTCTTAATAAAGGACAATTAGTAGCTTAAACAAGATTAGAATACACCCCAGCAGCTTTTATAGGTATGTAGCACATGCAAGTCCGTAGATTGTGTCTCAACTCTGTATGCACAATGCTCAGATATTACAGAGAGGGTGGTTTTCCCAAAGTCTAAAGAGCAGAATAAAATGCTTACCTTTCTCATGCTCCCTGAAAGTGCCTCCTTATTTTAATAACAAGACATTCTTTTTCTTATCGGCATATTTAGCCCTAACTCAGGTGTTTCTCCTTTGTACGTAAGAGGGGCTGATGTTTGTAGCCAGTGACGTTCAATCGGTAGTGGATCGATGTGGCTGGTTTGCAGGTGGCATTCTTGTGCCGTTCGAGTTGCCCTGTGGTTTTGGAGGTCAGCCTCTCTGGGCTGTTGCCATTGTCTCCAGCTTTTGGGTGTTACATGTTTGGATTTGCCATTGTCCGAGAAGATGGGGACTATTCCTATACAGAGGGAACTCTGTGGAGATCTTATCTTTAGCTTGATTTATCAGTGTACAGCTCACCAGACTGTGTCTGCCATATCTTTGGTGCTTTGGTGTCTCCAATGTTATCTGAGAGTTCCTTTTTACTCCACTCTATTTGAAATTGTGAAAGGAAAATATACGCAAATCTCCCAGTTTTGTCACTATACAAGTTTAAGGAGGTGAATTGAAATACTGGCTATTTAAATTTTCATGGCAGTCTCTATAAATGATAGAGAGTAAAAGTACTGAGGTTGTTATACTAAATGAAATAAATTTTCAAATTTCAGTGTGACTATACAGCCAGAGTAATTTCTAAAGGTAAGGCAAAATTGTTCACCTTCACTGTTGAGCGGAGATAATATTCCGAACATGCAGTTGTACAGTGCACCGCCTGAACAGCAGAGGTCCTCAAGACCTAGCTGTTCGTGCTCACGTGGAAATTTTGCAGCAATTACATTCTGTTAGTCATTTTATAAAACAATTTTGCTCAAGGATTTTGTCATGCAGTTAAACAAAATGGTAATCTTGTTTTCCTTAAGGTTTTTTTTTAATTATTGTGAAATATTATCTGTTATTATTTCTTTTGCAGTATTGCAGTAATATTTTAGAAAAACACTTGGAGGGTTTAAGTACTCCTCCATCAAGCCTTTTGAAGAAACATGCAGCAGTATTTTAACAAAGTAGTTCCTGTGCCTCATTTGTCATTAAATGACATTGCTGCTGTCTAGAAGCATAACTTTTTAATTATTATTAGAAAATATACAAGCATCTGAAATGTTATGGTAAAATGTAACTCTGCTATCCAGAAATTATCAGTTCATGTTCCGTTAAGACTGTAACTAATTTTTACGTCACTGTAGAGATACTAATTCAAATTATTTGAATGTGTACAGCAAGTGAAGAGTTGGCATGGACTATTGAATTTATGGGCTTGGACAAAACTTAAATATTTATGCACTTATACAGGTAACTTTATTACCAGCCTCTCATTCATAGATTTTTAGAAATATCTTACAAAAGGCAATGGCATGGACATAAAACGTTAAATATTGAGAGTATTTTTTCTTCTACTGGTGCTCTGCTGGCTGAGCACCTTAACTAGCTTTGTTTGGCCTGAAAACCCCTCCAACTTTGTTGCTGGTAACTTCCCTGTAACCTGGACAACTAAGCTTTGAATAGAAAGCAAGAATATAAGTAAAAGTAGCTGCAGTTTATTTTAAAATATTTTCCATTATTAACACATTTTTAATGGCAGGAAACGCTCAGATTTTGGCTTCATCATTACATATGCTGGAGAATAGGTTTTGTGCTAGAGTAGCTGCTAGCTTTGTGTCTCCACTTACAGCTATTTCCAAATTGTCACACCACTTACCAATGCTACTAGTATTAACTTGGTTGGTGATTCAGAGGTTTTCAGAAGGCAAAAAAAAAAGCATTTTACTTCACGTTCGTTCACTACTGTCTTTAACCTGTCGTGTTTTCTGGACAATCTCATGATAGTGCCTTTTTGTAAAAGGTCTCTGAATGATGGATTAAGATCTGTCTTGGATTTTACATGGATTAAGTTTTAAATTAACATAAAAGAATAACAATGTGAATCAATTTGATCAAAGAAAAAGTGTCACTAATTATTTAAACAGGACACTTACTACAGAGGTTTAAAGGCAAAGAAGCGGATTTCCCTTGCATGTGGATCAAATCAGAAGTATCCCATAATTGACTCTTTACAAGACCTTGCTGCAGCGTAATGGACTAGATATTAAAGCCTTAAGTATTTAAAGCTAGTTTCCGTCTTTCTCTAAATGGAGGTCTACCACTAAGAGCTATTTTACAAGTCTGACACATTAGCTACATCACTGTGAAATACACTGGGCTCTGGCTTCTCTGGTCCGGAATTTCAAGAGCTTTCAATAGTTAAATGGTGTGAAATGGGTAGCATTGAATCTGTGAGAAGGAATGAGCATCCTAAAAATAAATTCCAGATGGGGTTGTCTGTTGGAAAGGAACCGAGATAGTGGATGTTCCTTTTTTATAAGCATTTGCTTCATTTTATCTTTGCCACCTATTTTTAATTTTGTTGGTGCCTCTTGGGAAAACTTATTCTCTGGTAACAATAGCTCTCAAGGCACGCGAGCCTTTTTTCTTTCTGGGTTCTGAAGATGGTGTCTTCTGCATTTATTTCTGTTTAAAAACTGGATCAGATGAATGCTATTACAAATTAAATACTGGTTTGTGCATGAAGGAATATCGTATTTTCTCATCTAAGGAGCACATACCAGTTTTCTTTTGGAGGCGATGCAGTAAAGTAATTCCAAAAAAAGAAACTGCTATCTTCCTGTCCAGTCCTCCTTGTTTGCACAAGGAGTATTGCATGACTTACACTGTCAAAATATTAGCGATGTTATTCCTAAGGCAACTGAAGGTAGTACAGTTTATCCAATTTTCTAAAAGCAATCACAAATAAGACAGGAAAACATGAAAATGTTGTAGGTACTCCCATTAAAGAGTTTACAGGATTGAGCCAATCCTTTTTTCTTTTTTTTTTTATTATTATTACTACATATAAAATGGTATGTGTTATATTAGGTAAGATTTCTGTCAATATAAACTTTTATTTGTATTGATCTGTGTTTAAATTGTTGCTGTAATTTGTGCTAGAGTCAGTGAACATCCTCTATGCTCTTCATTTTCCATTAATCTACTCTCCAAGTAGTCTCTCCCACCGCATACACTAGCCTTTATCCCAGGCCTTTTCAGACAGCCCTGTATATGTGGAACAGTAGTGTTACACTGATATAAGAAAGTTATGTGCTGTATTTCTTAATCAGTTTCTTTTTGTATGGAAATAATTCATTTATAATTATTCCTTTACTGTAGTGGTTTATACTATATAGACTTATAAGATAATATTACTTGGCAAGAAAAATAATCCTTAATATGATCCAGAATTTACTTTTAGCCAATTTATGTCTTCTAATGTCAGGTAGAAATCAAATCATCCTGACATCAACTGGAGATCAGTCAGTGAAGGAAGACGTTTTGTCCCATAGGCACAATTTAAAATTCCAAAAGATGTGAAAAATTTGAATATCTTAACTTCAATTTGTAACATCTGTGACTTCAAACCAGACATAAACAATACTGACTGAATTATATTTTGTGTGTTTCCTCAAAACAACATTGTAAATATTAAAGCCACAAATTATACTTTAAAACGGGACTGGACATTGACTATGATTACCCTGAAAGTTGTAGTATTTCATACACAAAGATCAAAGTATGCTGCTTAACTGTTTCAAAGGAGAAATACTTTGTAAAAGTTAGTCAGAAACTTTGGCTTATGGATTAACTGTTCCTTTTTGTGTAGGTGAAGAAAGAGAGCCAAGTTTTCAAGTATTTATTTTAACAATTATTCCTAGACTTGTCATCTTCTCTGAGGAAAGAACCTCCTGTATTTTGGTTAAGCCATGTGTTCGTCGTGGGAATGTTGGGGTTTCTTCATTCAGCTGCAGTCAAGGTTTGAGCAGCTAATAACAAGTAGCTTAACAAAACCTCATTTTTTATATTTGGCAGGTTGACATTGTCCACCCAGCAAGGCTGCTGCTATAGGGTTAGCGTAATATTTTCAGCGAACGCTAGTTCTGCAAAGTGATTTCAGTTTTGTGTAGTCCAACCATATACATGATCAAATGTACCTAGCTGACCACATCCTCTCCAGCCCTGGCAGTGAGGGACAGAACCCGTCTTTTCATAGGCTAGGCAGGGCCTAAGAAACAGATTTATCTTTGAGTGATTTTAGGATTTCTTCTGCTCCATCCAGACTGACTATATCTGACACATTCGCAGGCGCTGGATCGGTCCTCTGCATCTGTGCAATGCCCAGGTAAATGGGGTTTGCACGGTGGTGTAGGGTGGCCATTTTGGGAGACGCCAACAAAGCGGATCTCCAAAATTCCCACTGCAGACCTGGAGCTGCAGCAGTTCCGTAACAGCTGCACTCCCCCTGCTTGGGGTTGCATTCGCACTCATGGCTTGCATCCCTCAATTTTCCCCTGATGATTTCAAAATGGAACAAAACGGAGTTCCTATGGCACATATTTTTTCCAATGACCTTCCAACTTTCCACATCCTGCTCCCATGCCATAGCCGAAATACTCTAGCCCTTCTGCTGCTTGGACTGTAGGGGACTGAGTTGTTTTACATCTCAGTGGTGAAAGTTGTATATCTTTCTTTAAATCTAATAGTCTAATAGTTAATACTATTTAAGAAAAATCTCTTGACTTAAATTATGTCAGAAGGAGATACTTAGACCCTCAAGGGTCCTGAGCATCATTGTACCAAAAAAGGGTTTGTTAGTTCCTATTGCTTCCAAGGAAAGTAAAATTAAGAAAACCCTTAACTCTTAACTTGGTTTTAAAATCTTACTAGTCTAATTCTTCAGTCATGAGATTTCTGCCTGAAGTACTTTTCTTGGGCTATCTTTGTTTTACACCAAAACAAATATTTTTAAAAATCCATTTTCCATTGATTTTCTTACCCAGAAAAGCAGCTAGGAGCTAATAAAAGGAGGAAGGCTGGTCCAAAGAAAGCACTGTGGCTGTTGTAGATTTGCAGAGCTGGTCTGGGGAGCAACAAGAGCTGCTGTCAATCTCCTTTCTTTTCCTCATTTGCACGGCACAGCTGGAGAAGACCTGGGCACGTACCCACGCTGTGGCTCCATTCCAATAGCATCCAAATAGAGAGATTAAACTAACATAGACATTAATTTATATTTAAAAATTAACCTAAGTAACCAACAAGAAACATATGAGTCTAATCATAAAGAAAAGCCTGATCTCCACAAAAAGAAAAATAAACTCTCTTGCCAAAGACTCTTTCCCCAGACACATTAATACTTTCCTTCAGCTCACCATGTTGCATCAGAACTGATTTTATATTTTTTAAATGAATGTTAATTTCTAACTATGTATGTGTATATGCCTAGAGCACCCAAAAGGCTGACTGAAGTAAATAGTGGAAAGTATAATAGGTACCACTTGTTCAGAAAAGATATGGAATGAAGGCAGGAGGCAGGATCCTATATTTCTGTTGATGACAGAATTTTGCCTGAACATAACCTCCATTACTAGAATATTAAAAATACCCTCATCTATCTTTTATCTATATACAAACATGAAAAGAGCCACTAAAATAATTAACTTAAAGTTATGTAGACTAGATATGTAGATACGCAGACTTTAAAGACATCTCAACTAAGTAGAGCAGCGACATGCTTTGTACCACGTTTTAAAACAGTATCGGCCGTAACTGATAAAAGGGGGTGTGTGTATTACCTTATAATGATTTCCTAATCCAAGCTGAAGCCAGGACGTTTAAGTCTCACATACCAGTTGTATTTCCAAAGAAAAACGCTAGAGCACATAACCACCAAGGTGTTTCTTGTCTGTCAGGCAGACTGTAGACAGTTTAGCTAACTCTACTAATGTGTCCAGCATGGAAAGCACAAGCTTGTATAAGCATTGACTTTCTTCTGAATTCACAGTCCTTTGAAAACTTCTAATTACATAATTATTGATTTATCTAGATGTATCTTTGCTAGGATTCATTCATATGCTGTCTTTCCATCTGATTTTTGCCTTGTATTCAAGTTTTTGTGTTGGTCAATAGTGTTTCAGTCCTGTCTTAAATCGTTATGGCAGCATTTTGTTTTTACAGACAGTCCTGTGGAGAATCAGGGGTTTTCAAATCTGAGACAAGCAGCCTGCTTGTGATTTGAAACAAAACAATGCCTTTTTTTAGCTTTGATTTAATTTCTAGGCATTCTATAAATGCTAATGTATATTTATGAATAATATTCTCAAGATGCAAGTAAAATCTCCTTATGTCTTTAAGCTGTTAGACTTTCTTAAAGACCACAGCCAGTTAGTATGCCCCAGGCTCTGCTTCCCTTGATCCAGCATACCCTTTAGAACATTAATTTAATTGTGTTAAATTTCCTAGCGGTGTTAATTGAAGATGTTGAAAGTAAAGGTATGAATCCTGGTTCATAGTCGCAAATGTTTTATTTCATCTCTAGATAGATTATTTTTAAGTAACATGTAATTTGGTTTTCATTTCCTCTCCATTTTATTTAAAAGAAAAAGCTCTCTGCATTGTTATTTGCTGTTGCAGTTAATCTGTGCATTAAGAGTAGCAAAAGTTAATCTTATAGCATAGAAGGCTTGCATGCTACTTGGAAAGTTTAATCCATCATCCTGTGTTTATTGTGTTTAGATTTCATTCACTTTGAGTCACAATCTTTTTTTTCCAACTTGTGTGTGAAGTATGAAATAAGTTCAAGATGTGTACATAAGCATGTGTATGCGTGCCTCAACTTCTATTCTGACAATCAAAGATTGACTCATTTCTTTTTTGGTTTTCCTGAAGAATATGACTGCAAATCAAGATGCTTGGGATGGGAAAATTACCCGTAACCCCCCTAACTATATTTGGAAATCTCAAGTTTAATAGATGCTATACAGACAGATCAGATATAGAGCCAGTGCATACCATTGTTTTGAACATTGTCATCTTGCATATTTCTAATGAAAAATGGCTCTACCTTTTCACACTTCTCCTTCCTACTTTTCCTTGAGAAAGATATAGATAGATAGATAGATAGATGTATGTTGTAAATGACATGTTGATGGGAGGCTACTAATGTAGGTGACCAGTTAGAGCATTAATGTGCAGATAAAACTGTCCCTTGTCTTTTTTCAAATTAGAGTTGTAACGTATTGTGTTAGGTATAGTATTTATTTGTAAGACATTTCAACCTTATGAAAATCCTTTTAGTCCTTTATCTTTATTGCCAGTATTGTCTTATTATTACCACGTTCACAGCATGTCAATATTCTTTATGCCTATGTAAACTGATGGAGTACCCTAAGTATCACTCAAGGTTGCTCCTTTCTCCAGTCGTGCGTGGGCTGATCCATAGCTCTGGTATCAACAAGTTTCCAATGATAGTTTTTGATTGTGTTTCAAATTGAAAGCAAGGCTCATCTGCTCAGTCCCACAGTCCTTCCCAACCACAATACCTTGTCACCCTGCGGGAAGTGCCACTCAAAAGGAACAGTGTCAATGGAAAACTCTCATCTTTCGGATGATGAAAGCTGCGCTCTGCCTGGAGCCAAGTCAGTGCAATAAGCTTCAGAACACTGCAGGCTTCAGTACTCTGTGAATCCCAGTTGTTGCTTTTCCCTGTAATCAGCCAGAAAAAGGGTTTTGAAAGGCTGCAGAATGAATTGCAGAATATGCCTGGACCCAGCTGCCCCAAAACTGCATGGCTGAAACAAGACAAGATAAAGGAGGAATCCTACCATCAAAACGGACTTGTTTAGGCAGTACAGCTGACAGGTGAGTACCACAGCTGTCAAATACTTACTTGCCACAACCAGTATATTTCTGCTCTTAATATTAAAAATGTGTCAGAATTTCCATTATAAACCACTGATTTTGTGGGTTTATAGCTTTGCCATAAAAATACACCTTGAGTTGAGTCTTGGCGTACAGCCATTTGGCTTCTTCTAACACAATATTAATTCAGAACATCCAGACAGTGTTTTTAAGTACCAGTATCTGAAAAGTTGTTGCTGCCTTTTTCTTTTTTTCTCAGGTACCTTGTTTTCTGCAGGACTTGCAGAAATCAAAGATGGCCAGATGTAATTTCAACTGGAATCTGCAATGTCTGCAAGCCCTTTTCTGGAAGGACTGAGACCTGTGATAAGAAAGAAAGTTCTGGGGACACCTACAAAATTCTCAGGCCCAAATGAGAAGGCTGGATAAAGACCTCCAAGACTGAACTGACAAGATCACTGTCTCATCCAGCAATAGAATCATAGAATGGTTTGGGTTGGAAGGGACATAAAGATCATCTAGTTCCAACCCTCCCCCACCATGGGGAGGGACACCTTCCCCTAGACCAGGTTGCTCAAAGCCCCATCCAACCTGACCTTGAACACTGCCAGGAATGGGGCATCCACAACCTTTCTGGGCAACCTGTTCTAGTGCCTCACCATCCTCACATTGAAGAACTTCTTTCTTACATCTAATCTATATCTACCCTTTGTCAGTTTAAAGCCATTACCCCTTGTCCTATCGCTGCGTGCCCTTGTAAAAAGTCCCTCTCCAGCTTTCTTGTAGGTCCCCTTTAGGTACTAGAAGGCTGCTATAAGGTCTTCCCAAAGCCTTCTCTTCTCCAGGCTGAACAACCCCAACTCTCTCAGCCTGTCTTCATAGGGCGGGTGCTCCAGCCCCTTGATCATCTTCATGGCCCTCCTCTGGACTCGCTCCAGCAGGTCCATGCCCTTCTTATGTTGGGGGCTCCAGAGCTGAACGCAGTACTCCTGGTGGGGTCTCACGAGAGCAGAGTAGAGGGGACAATCACCTCCCTCAACCGGCTGGTCGTGCTTCTTTTGATGCAGCCCAGGATACGGTTGGCTTTCTGGGCTGCAAATGCACATTGCCACATCATGCTGAGCTTGTCAACCAACACGCCCAAGTCCTTCTCCGCAGGGCTGCTCTCAATCCGCTCATCGCCCAGCCTGTATTTGTGCTTGGAATTGCCCTGACCCAAGTGCAGGACCTTGCACTTGGCCTTGTTGAACTTCATGAGGTTTGCATAGGCCCACCTCTCAAGCCTGTCAAGGTCCCTCTGCATGGCATCCCTTCCCTTCAGCGTGTCAACCGCAACACACAGCTTGGTGTCATCGGCAGACTTGATGAGGGTGCACTCAATCCCACTGTCCATGTCACCACCAAAGATGTTAAACAGCACCAGTCCCTGTACCAACCCCTGAGGAACACCAGTCGTCACTGGTCTCCACTTGGACACCGAGTCATTGACCGCAACTCTTTGAGTGTGACCATCCAGCCGATTCCTCATCCACCAAGTGGTCCATCTGTCAAATCCATGTCTCTCCAATTTAGAGACAAGGATGTCAAATGCCTTGCACAAGTCCAGGTAGATGATATCAGTTGTTCTTCCTTTATCCACCCATGCTGTAACCCCGTCATAGAAGGCCACCAAATGTCAGGCACGATTTGCCCTTAGTGAAGCCATGTTGGCTGTCACCAATCACCTCCTTATTTTCCATGTGCCCTAGCATAGTTTCCAGGAGGATCTGCTCCATGATCTTGCCAGGCACAGAGGTGAGACTGAATGGCCTGTAGTTCCCCGGGTCTTACTTTTTTCCCTTTTTAAAAATGGGGGTTATGTTTCCCTTTTTCCAGTCAATGGGAGCTTCACCAGACTGCCAAGACTTCTCAAATATGATGGATAGTGGCTTAGCCACTTTATCCCCCAGTGCCCTCAGGACCCACGGATGCATCTCATCGGGTTCCATGGACTTGTGCACCTTCAGGTTCCTTAGGTGGTCTTGAATCTGACTGCCATCACCCGGAAAGCTTACCAGAAGATAGCAGAGAGCAGGAAAGTTTTGGCCAGCCTGGAACTTGCTAGCACAGATGAAGATACAAACTAAAATATCAATTTTGGAATGAAATCAAAGAATCTTAGGTCACATTTGAAGTCAGTAGTGTAAAAAAACGATTGTCAGTCAGTGATGTCTTTGAGATGAGAAATTAGGAGAAAAAACAACTTGGAATTTGAAATTTACAGATACTCAGATGGGATATTTCAGATCAGCTCAAAAAATGCCAAACCCTCTACTTCTGAGCTATGGGCTTTAGGAGGAGCACATACAATCTGTTCAAATCACAGCCCCGATGAATGACTGGAAAGATGGGCAGAAACTGGAGGTCCTAGCAGCCAAATCCCGTAACTCAAGTACTGTTTATAAAATGAATGATGAAAAGAGGCGATCCTAATCTGATCCCTGGCCTTACTGTACAATTAGGAAAAGTGATAATCTTGGTTTGTAAAACAAGGAAAATTGGCAGCTGTGGAAAAATTAAAGGAAGTAATTCAGTTAAATATTAGACTTATGAAAAAATTGGCCATAAAATCTGTTCTGAGGCTGGCCAAGACAGAGCCTCAGAAATGTCTAGGGAAAGTTCTTCAATCAGTTCAGGAAATGTGAAGACATGAAGCTGAAAGTGCTGAGCTCCAAAGGAATGAGGATAAAGCTTATAGCTTTGCTCTAGATTTGGTCAGTTTACTTTTTGAATGTATATTAGGATCTGTGAAATGAATGGAATAAAGTACCCTTTCTCAAACTGAAATTATTGGACTAGGTGGACTGAAAAAGAATAAATTGATTTCAAGCAGGGAGAGTAACTGCTGGCAAACATGAAACATCCAAAAGATGGGAAAACCGATTTTGAAAATTTGTCCTCTCCCGAGCAAGAAATGTAACTAAAATGATGGATAAGCTATGGAAGGATTTGGATTTCATTTTAGCTAGTAATAGAGTAATACATGCTGGAAGTATTGTCTTACAAATTAAATCTCTGGAAATTTTCTTTAATTATGTGGCCCAGGAGAAGCATAGTATTTGTAGATAACTGATTTACAGTGAGCAGATTTTCCTAGTACAGAAGTGAACTAGTACAGCAGCTACTCCTTGCAGTATCTTTTTACCCAAGTAAAGGTAGAGTGATGGAAGTCATATTTTAAGGGCCAAGCCCTTGCAGAAACCTTAGGTGCTAGATCTGAAGGAGAGGTTAATTTTCTTTTGCACTGAGAAACTTAAATTCTAAATTCATTTAAATGCAGAGCTGCAGCATGTTCTCAAGTGATTTCCTCGCAGCATATGATGCTGTAGGTAGGTATACCTGCTCTAGCTTTAACCCAGCTAGCACAGCTAACTGTAACTTTGAAAATACAAGAGCTCAGAGATTAATACAAGTCATAACGGTCCACTACACTGAGCTTGCGAGCCTCTCCTGAAGTTAGAGGAGCCATTGCTGTTGGTACTTGTGTTAGCGGGGATAAAGACATCGCGGCTGTGCCACAATCACAATTTCTGTGTACTGTTTAGATTCCCTAAAAGTTTTTTCCAGTTAAAAATCAGTTCTCTGGATCCAATAAATGTACAGCCTGCACACAGTGGTCTACCACAGATTGATTCTGAGGGAAACCAACCCATTACACTGCACCTCGCTACTTAGCAAAAGCAAAGCAGTAAGAAGTGCTACTGGGCATCAAGGAAATGAACTGGGATGGGATAAGTGAGCTTTCAACAATTTTTGGACCTCACTCACAATTCTGATTAAAGTCAAATGGTGGCCTGAGCAGATTCTGCGGAGCCAAGTAACAGGAAAAGGGGGAGGGAACAGCTTTCAGAGCAGGACAAGACCTACTGCAATTTAAAAAGATGGCTTTTGGCTCCACACCTGCTGTGTTTTAGAGGATGGGGAGAAGGTATGGTACAGCATGCCTGTTTCAGATTATCTCTAGATGATATCTTGGTATGAAGTAAAACATTTGAACAGGAACTGACGTATTTACAAATGGTCTGTAATACGTTGAAAGTCATCCACCTGAAATCAAATCCAAAGACAAGTGAATCATTGCAAGCAAGTGTAATTAATTATGAGTACACAGCCAGCCAGGGAATGGTTTTCACAGACAAAAAGAAAATGGAGGCAGGACAATCCTGACCAGCTCTCCAGACAATGGCAGTCAGGTAAAGGTTTCTGGGTTTTTTTAAGGATTACTGCTACTAGTATTTCAGGCCATTTATTTGTGGCTTTGTTAATATTTTAAAACCACTGCATGAGTTTGGTGAGAAGGAAGCCATTTCAGTGGCTAGCATAGTGTGATTTAATATTTTCAGGTTTTGAAAAAAGCTCTTGTAACTGCTCCCATTTTAGCCTCCCCATGTTTCAAACACCTTTCAGGCTGGACACAGATGCTAGCGCTTATGGTCTGGGGGCAGTATTGACAGAGGAAATCAAAGGACTTGAGAGGATGGTGGCTTATTACAACAAAAAGTTTATGTTCTCGGGAGAGAAATTAATATTCTGCTCAAAGAACATCTGACAGTGGTTAAATCTATAGAACGTTTTCACTGCTGTTTCTTTGGAAAAGGATATATGGTTTGGACAAATCCTCGGCAGGCTGCAGGACTCTGAAGGGCGCGTTGCCTCCTGATCGCAGAAAGGAAGAATGTTGTGCTTCCGTGGTGTGAAACACACTTGAGCGCAGGTTCATCTAGAGAGCAACACTGGGGGTTCGTTACCAACACTGCCCTATCCCAGAACACGAGGATCGGGTCTCCTGGGGAAACCCTGATGGTAGACCAATGCCCAGTTGTCAAAATGGCTCTCCTGGAAGTCTGTGTTCCTTTGGGACAGGGAGTTGGAGTGGTGGGCAAAGATATCATCTCCTGTTACGGGATTCCTGCTGTGTTATGGACTTTTTTTTGTAAACAAGCATAACTGTATTGGAGAAACACATGGCTCTATCATCCATTAGTTTCTCCTGACATAAGTATGCTGCAATAAATTGAATTAAAGCAGGTATGCTGCTATTAAATTTTCCATCTCTACTGTTAGATGAAGCAAAGAAAATCTGTACCTTAGTGAAGGACTGACACAATACCATGTGGCTGAAACGTATGTGGTTTTATACCTATCTATCTATAAAATATCATGATGATTTCTGGGGTCTGTGCATGTGAACTAAGTAATAGACTGATAATTTTCTTGCTACATTAAACCAAGTGGTATGAAATTTTGAGGGTTTTTTGCTATAGCAAACAGACGTTCAGCTTTAAAGTTTTTGTATCTAAAGCCTTGCTTTCCTAAATGTCTTATTTTTCTATACCTGAACCATCATGGAGCCATCATGTTACATTTCTAGTGTCTCATTGAAATGCAGCAACAGACCGTGATACCAGAGTTAGAGAAGCAAAGGGAAAGAAGTGCATGAGTTTAACCATGTTTATGTTAAACAACTTCTGGACATCATAGGCAGCTGAAAACTGAAAGGACAAAAGCTAGGGAAGTGGGTACTTATGAATAATCTGATTTTAACACGTTTGTTTCATTTTAAAGCTATTTGAAGCTTTTTTCAAGCAGTAGGAGGGATCAAACACTGGAAAATCAGTTGTGTAAAGATTTTCATCGCTTTGTAAAACCTCTGTTGAATGAGCTCGCATGTAAATCAGCGGTACTGCTAGGTTACTATGGGTTATCCAGTAATACTGACCTACATCAGCAGGGGTAGATTGCATGAAACATGAAGCAGGGATGTTTTTTAATGTGTAAGCTGTTGATGTGTTTTTTATACAGCTTAAGTGCCAGGTACATGTTAAAAACAGGAGTGGGAAGGAGAGCATCAGAAAACTGGTTCTGAATGTGGGAAGCCCTCCTGCAGACACAAGCACGTTACCATTAAATAGCAGACTCAGTTAGCTGTTATTTGTGCCTGATATTGGGGCCTCTGAATCAAGGACCCCCGATACCTATGTACTTGGTTGGTGCTTGGATTCTGGAGCAACGTGAGGTCTGAGCACCTAGGCAGAATTCAAAGTAATCTGTGCTTTACAATTTGACCTGTTGGGGGCTGTAAGGAAGAAGGTTTGAGGTTGCTTGATGGTTTTGATTTGTGTGACTTGGTCTCCATTCTCATTTCACTTTTATTGTGCCTGCTTAGCTACTCGGTGTAACAGCTACCCCTCAGAGTGCTCTGTCCTCCGCTGGGATCCTCGGGGTAGAATTGTTAGGACCCATGTAAGCACATGGAGCTCACTCGTGTATGTACTCATGGGCTTGGTGCAGGACACTGTGATGTGTGCCATGCTGAATGTCAGATTTAGATGATTTCTTCTGGATCCCTTTAAAATCCATTAATCTTTACAGAGCTGGAACTTTAATGGTCCATTCCAGCAAAGTGCTGAGCTCCCTCAATTCAAAACATCTTGCAGAATGAGGCCAAAGACTATGAGTTAGGAAGAGGTGTGAGGAGAGCTTTATTAGTATGGCACATATTTAACCCATAGGAAAACCCACAAATTTTACTCATTTTAAGTGTATTTCACACTTTTTGACTATTTGAAATAACCACATTTGTAAAAACTTCTTTTAATGAATAGAGCTCTTTATGTACAAAGGCAAACCATTTTTCCCCTAAGTATGGTACTTTTAAAATACTATTTCTTTTGTAGGTCTGGCTGCTTCCATCATCCGTTCATTATTGCTTACTGCTACAGAACCCTCAAGAACTGAAAACAGGGAATTTAGATTATACTTTATCTTAAAAGATTTTTGCTGATCCATACCACGTATTCATCAGGACTAATAAGACAGATAAGTAAATGACTTCGTTATTTAATGCCAACTCCGATAAAGCTATTCTTCAGCACAAGTGGAGAGGCAGTACAATCCTTGTGTATGAGTGATGGGAAAGAGCTAGCTGGTTACAAATTCTGGCCCCATTGAAGTCAGTGGGGGTTCTGCCATTTGACTTCAACAAAGCAAGGGCTTCGCCATATGTTTAATAGAAATATTTCACTGGGACTATTGTCAGAATGCTGTTGAATGTATAATTTTTAAATCTACCGTCCTTTTCACATTTGGATGTTTGTTTACTGCACATGCACTTCAAAGTAATTTGATATAAAAACTTCTCATCAATTTCATTTTATTTCAAGTTGGTTTTGAATTGGTTCATTTTTTAATTTCTTGTGCATTTAGAGACCCCACATGGCAATGTCTGGACTCAAAACATGGTAGGGGAGTGTTTGCATATTTCGTATTGCTGGGATTTAAACTGAATTAAAGAAAAACAGAAATGAAAACACTTGCATTTGTTTATGTAATTAAAAAAAGTCATATAAAGTTGGACCCAAGCTAGCGAGCATATCCCTTTAATGAACACAAACCTTCACCTTTTTTGCAAGCAGACCATAAATGGAGAGGCATACATGTCATATCTACCATATCAATGTCATTTTAGAGTATGTAAAAAACCACTCTATTTGTCTTAGGAAATATCGAAAACTTTTATAGGGAATTCGGAAAATATTTTTTGGCTAGCATGAAAGGTAAAATCCTGCAGCACAAAGTACAGACATGGGCACAGAGACTGAACAGACGGGCTGCTGTAAAACAACCATTTAATAAGGCATTAAAATGCCATCGACTTGGACACATAAAAAAAAAGCTATGAAAACAAATGCCTTTCAAATAATTAGGATCTTATGCTTGAGACCAGTGTTGATGTCTATGCAGAGATTTTCCTGCTGAAATCAGACCGGTCTAAGTCTGATCGTCTAAGGAAGGAATTAGCAGCGTATAAATCGGCTGCTGCTTGAGATTTTTTTGTTTCTGCCATACAAAACCATTCATATAAATGGTCGCTTCAGCCTTTCTATCTCCTCCTTTCTGTTTCCTAAAGTATTTTGAAATACATGTGCTTTGGGATGCCAGAATAATTTTTTAATCGAATCTCAGATTTTTATCATGAGCGTGTGAAATGGTTGAATTACTAGCTTTTACCCACACTGTGGGAGTGAATCTGAGCGAGGCTAACAGATGCAGCCAGAAATAGCAGCAGAACCCATTTCTAGTCTTGAAAATGTAGTGTGACTTTGCTTTCACTTGAAGTAATGTATTGATTTTAATATTTAACAATAGTGTGTAGTGGTAGCTGGTGTGTAAAATGTATCAAACTGTTGTATAAATTTATCCGTTAATGTAATAAAAGATTATTCAAGAAAAATTTTATCACCTATAATGTATACAAATGCAAAAAGAATTATTATAATTGACCGCTCATGTCTGTGTATTTAAGCCTGGGTCACTGCTGTCATGATATTCTTCAGTAGCACAGCTCAAAAAAACTACACTATTTAAAAAGAATGTATTTGGAAGGATAGGCATCTGTGATAATGTAATTAACATGATAAAACAAAATAATAGGGCTGTTGTCTGAGAGATGGGCATCAGATTCTCAACTTTAAGTTGGAATTTAATAGGTTTTATTACGAAAGTAGTGTTAAATGAATATTGTTTTTCTTACATAATAAAATTACTGGTTTGATCTCCATTTTATGAATATTAACATCAATAATCTTGGAGGAAGTAATGTATGTCCCTTCTGTATTTCATCTTGTTTCCTGTTTTGTCATTAGTCAACAGTTAGCCCCAAAGACACTTATTTCTAATCTTCTAATCCAGCACACGTCTTTCTTTCAGATCTGTGATTTCAGATACTCTTCGATTTTGTGTTTTTAACACAGAACTGGGTCCCATGATAAGAGTCCTGTGTGTAACTTTCATAACCATCAGAATAGGAGATCTTTCTCTTGATATTGTGATTTCGTCTATTAATCAGTTTTATATGACTTTCTGCTAGCCTGGTTTTTCAAGGTGTGAAAATTTGCACTGCAGAGGTATTTTATGGATTGCAACCATAATTTCTGAATAAGATTCTAAATAACTGGTCTGGTTATAAAGCTTTGGGCAGAATTTTTAGGTTCGTCTGAATTGCTGTTAAACCTTTGTTGCCATTTGGCTAGAAGTACATCCCAATTAGTAACCCTTCTATCTAGCAGTAGCAGTATGTAAGTGATTTTATTTTTTTTTTAAGTCAGTCGTAAATGATTAGTCCAAAAGAGTAGCATAAAACTTCGAACTAGTCCCCTGCAGGAGTCGGCTGGAGGAAATTAAAGGATCAACAACATAAGGGAAGCACTGAGGTAGGATTGTTCCAGGCTGCAGCCACAGGCTTTCACATGCACTCAGGAAATTGACTTCATCAAAAGCCGAGGATGCAGGCGTGAGGATGAGGAGGATAATGCAGGTGATGATTCTAAATCATGGCTCAATATCACATCATTTTCCAAGGGAGAGGTTTCCTCCCCACCTCGAAAAAAAGCAGGTTTTTCTATATAAAAATTGAATCTTCCCCTTATGAATTAATAAAAGTTCAGCACAAATCTGAGCTATAAATCTAATGTAACTTAATAAATAATGAAGACTCAGTTTCCCCAAAATAATATCAGTTGGATGGGGTTTTTGCACAAGTAAAAGAATGACTCCCTATAAGCTCCGCTGCTCATTTCAGAGTTACTGCTCTGTGCCCTGTGTGTGGATGTGTGTGTTTGTGTGTGTGTGTGTGAACTGTAAAACCAATGACTCAGGAGGGCTTGGGACTTACAGGCAGGCAAGGCATTTTCTTTAATGACTTAAGTAAATTCATGCTGCAGAAATGTGGATCTTCTGGGCCTGAGATGAAGCTGAAACCTTTCTAGTGGAGCAGGAAAGAATCACAAGAGGGGAATGCGTAAATCTACATCTGGAGCCAAGTATGCTGGGAAGGCATAAAGAGATGGGGGAGCAGGAGTGCCAGAGCAGGGCTGAGAGTGAGCGGAATTCCAAGGGGAAAAGTGGAAGAAAGAAAGAGGAATGTCCCAGGAATGAAGCTCTTATAATGTTCAAAACTTTCATCGGAAGTAAAACACTGGAAGGCTATAATCCAAATAAGGAAATTAGAACAAAAATTAACAATATTCAGCTATTCAGATGTCAAAAGAAATACCAGAGTTATTGGTGTTAGAGGTTATTGCCAGGAGGGAAAAACTCAGCATGTCTTGGGTAATTAAGCTTCATTGGAGAGCATGGATCCCTTCTCCAGGTAAGAAATGCTTTTATAACATGGCATCTTTTGCTATTGTAATTAAACACCATGGGCTATTCTGCATATGAAGTCTTAAACACTTTAGTCCTTTATCATGGGATTTTACTGGCCAGGCATGTGTGTTCTTATGGCAAAAAGCATTGGCTGCTATAAAAAAAGAAACCCAAACATTTCTTTTTATTACTTGACTTGCTGTATTTTTATATATATTGAGCCAAATTCATCCCTTGTGTAGCTCAGTTGAAGCCAATAAGGATAGATTTGGCCCATGTCTATATGAGAAAGGTGGTGACAATTAAAATATATTGTTTAATAATGAGAGCTATGGTAGTGAAGTGTCTTTGTGTCTATGAAATTATACACCACGACACCACGTTGCCAGTATAGAGTGGGACTAGCAAAACATATAAGACCAGTTTCTGATGGAAAGGCAAAAGCACTCACCTTTTATTATTATGATTAAATATCACAAAGGCATTTCAACAAGACTAATTTAGGTAACATCTCCAGAAATCTCATTTATAGTGTAGTATTTTACCATAGAGCAAGCCATTTTAAAGTATTTCTTTAATGTTTTTATATGTGGGTATCAAGGACAGTATGACTGGCTGTTATTAGCTGTAAGTAAAAGAACAGTTTTTATTTCATTTATATTTTAGTGGTTTTCAGTAATATTACAAAAAGGAAAGTAGCCTATTAAATGAAATGTGTGGACAGCCATTATTATCGCTTTATGTTGGTAATTCCCAGTTGTTCCCCTGTGTGAGGCATTGTACCAACATGTGAAAGACATTGTTGATACCCTGAAGATCTGAAGATCTTGCCCAATTAGGCAGTAAGGTATCCAAAGCTCGTTGCACAGACGGCCAAGTCATCTGTGCAACACCAGAACAAATGAGTTTTGTTTGGCTTGCTGGCATGGTGGGCCATACACAGCAACTCTTCTTTGTGTCGCTGTTGATAAGTTATAGTGACTTTTATAAGCCAAAGCGTTACTGTACCATCTACTGACTTTTATCCTTCTACTGCAGGTATTTGGGTAATGGCTATTCATAGCCCATAACCATATCCCTAATTCCAAGCTCTCCATGCGTGCTGCCAGGAAGCCTGGCTCAGCTTTGCTCTGCGTCGTAATCGTCCCCAGTATTTGGTCAAACGCTTTACTGGGCGCCGGGTCGCCTTCTTGCCAAGAGGGGAGGTGGGAGGGTGAGAAGAATAACTGGAGCGATTCCCCTTGGGCCTGGAGGGCTCAGGAAAAGTCTTCTACCCCGTGGGCCCCCTGCTCCTTCCCCTCTGCTCTGACCCTTTGCAGCTGCCTCTGGGCTACCTGTCAGTATGCTTTAGGAACTGGGGGTGGGAAAGGTCAGAGTAGGAAGAGGACAGATATTTTGTTGAGCCAAGAACTGAACTAGCTCTTGATGGCCCTGCCCAGGAGCATGAGGAAGACAGCAATACCTAGCTTACTTAGCTAATGGGCTCCAGCAGAAAAGGTAGCTCTTAAATGTGGATAAAGGTAAAAAATATTACAGTGCAATGAGTTGCTCGGTTCCTCTAATGCTCCTGGTCTTCTAACGAGGCTCTGACCCCTCAAAAATGAAGGCGGAAGAAACCCACAGAACAACAAAAAAATCGTTTTTGCTGTACTTGTTGCTCATTCTGAATCTTTTTTATAGAAATCTGGCCTTCGGCATTGAACTCAGCTATTTTATTAGAAGAAAGCATGATTCATTGAAATAGCGCACTTTAGTATCTATGGAACGGAAAACTGGGAAGGACGCAAAAGAAGCTAAGCTGTGGAAAACCAATTCAAGAAACCATTGCCACACAAAGAATCTCAATCCGCAGTAAGAAACAACAGAAAGGAACAAAATATTTCCAAGGAAACACCTGAGCATAGTGTTGAAGGCAAGCAAGGAATTATTAGTATATTATCCTGTCAGGAAAGGGCCATACAGTATATGGCATAAGAGAATACCATGTCATTTTGAAATTAATAGGAATTTTTTTATTAGCATCAATGTGATGATCAGGACTGGCCCATATACCTGTAAAATTGAAACTTAACCAAAGAAGGAATAACTGGTCCCAGGAGGAAGGGGATGTTTAGTCTGTCTTAAATAGGATAAATGTTACTTTTCTCCTTTTTCACACATTTTGAGAGACCTATTTTTCAAACTAAGAAAAGCATGGCTGTGTTATCCATAGTTCTTTACATACTATGAGAAGAGAAGTAGTTAAAACAAGTGAACGTGGAGAACAACCTAAACCTCTCGCCATGGCACTAAAGTTGTTGACTCCACACTAAGTGATATTGCAGTGTACACAATTCATAATCTCATCCAATACTGCCAAACCTTGCAACATGTGACTGCGGTAAACCAGGGTCCCAGTCTCAATTATATGGAACTGTGAACTTCACCTTACGCCCTGCACGTAACGGCACTTGGGTGGGTTGCATTGCTCACGGCATGTAAGCACAAGTGCCTGCATTTACCAGCGACAGTCAGATCCTCAGGCAACTCGTTAGCATGTTGCCAGTTGGTTTTGCTCTTTGGCAAGAAGAGGGATTTTTTTTTTTTTTCCTCCCTTTCTCTCCTCTTTAGTTTTCCAGTTCACGTTTTCCTTGTATTTAGTTCCTGGCTACTGACTTCCTACTTCCCCTTCTTTTGCTGTTAACAGGATGAAAACGGATTTTCAAACAATTGAATTAACTACTTCCCAGAGGTGAGTGCATATTATTTTCATGTTATGCATGAAAGAAGCCAGTAGTTCACTAATGGCTCTAGACTGAATCATTACTGAAGGTATTAGCATTTGGAAATCCTGAATTTCACTGGAGTTCTTAGCCTGCAACTGAAGCCGTTTTCTCCTTTGAAACCACAGCTAAGAGCAATGCAAGTAAGTACAGGTTTTTAGCTTCACATGGGCTGATTTTCATTAGTAGTTGGTCTAAACGAGGACTTAGTAGTGGCTTCTTTGCATCTGTAACTCAGCTTAGCCTTCGTTAGGAGGAGAGTGAGCTGCGTCTGCAGTAGACATTAAAACATGCAGTGAGCTAGCAGCAGCACATTCGGTCATACACTGAACATGCTATTATGCTTTAGTGGGACATGCCCTAGCGTGGGATGTGCAAGCTTGGTCCTCATTTCCCCTGGGTTCTCAGAGCTTCAGGGTATTTCTGTTTCTAGGTTCTTGATTTAATGTCTCTGCTGCTCCCGAGTTTCTGTCTCCGGGGAGGACGGTCGGTGGATCCATCGAGACATCAGTATTCCAAACCTTGCTTGCCTCGCTCTAAATATCCTGCATGTGTTGAAGTATGAGATTTGCCCTCTTGCTTTTTCAAGCACACCCCTCCAGCCTACTTGCATTGACACCTTCCAGTCTTGAAGTGCTTGGGCAATGTTTATAGAAAGAGTTAAAAACCCCTTTCTCCTTACGTGTGACTGATGAAGAAATGTAGAAAAACTGCAGGTCGTCCAAACATTTATGTAACAGGCATGTGCTCAGTCCTAACACTGAGTGTAAATCTAGTCCTTCTCTGTGATACTGGACAGAAATCCCAGTGGAAGTTTTTCCTGCCTCTAACCTGTCTACTTGTCTTCATCATGATAAATGGTGGGAGGGAAAGGGTGAGGGAGGGGGGAAAACTATCTAAGCTTTGAACTGGTTGTGTCTTAAGAAGGATGGGAAGGAAGAATGCAGATTCATTTAAAACAGAATTTTTATATGGCTAAAATCCTTGGTATGTTTCTCCTCTTGGTCACCTTTGGTGTGCTCATAAGTAAGTCTTAGACCAAATCCTTACCCAAAGGTGTCTAATCAGGTGAGACATTGTGGCTACTTTTATTTTTTACCGTAAATTGAATTGATTACCTATTCCCACTTCCATTTTTGTCCTGCATGTAGCTGCTCAGTAGCCATCACCTTTGCTTTCAGTCTAGGTATCCATTGCATGCTGACTGTTTCATATTACTTCTGATGCACGAAGCGAGTTCATCACCTTTCCAGGATGTCTCGTGATTGTTTCCTCATGTCCAGGGCAATCTGCTCTAAAGTTTCAGGCTAAAATGAGTGCTTGGATTTAGTGGGGATAATCAGTGGTTTGAGTCTTCTTCTTATGTTTTGAGCTATCCATTTGTGTATTAGATTCACAACCGATATTAAATACAATACAATGTATTAGATTCCAAATTTTAGTATTCTCTCAGTAGCTGCTCAGATGCACTGGGCATGAGTAAACTCTAATTTGCAGAGTGTGGCTGTGTCATCCATCAAACTCAAATATGTTCTGCCTCATACCTAAACCACACTGCACAGCCAAGGCTGCGAGCTGGGCTTGTTGAAAAGAAGATTAAAGGGCTGGTCTTGCTATACTGAAGTCTATAAAAGTTTTCCTATTGACTTCAACAGAAATAGGACTGAGCCTGATGATTTTGGCATGAAAACATTAAAATATTCTTTTTCATCTCTGCTGAACGCTGAACTGCAGCACGCATTGTTGTCTGCATTACGTAAGATAGGGGCTGTTAAGGAGAAATAGCAGTTTTGCACATCTTGTTCTCTGCACATGTTGTTCTTTAGTAAATACTTGTCATAGGATGCATCCATTCCTGCTGGCAGTGTCTAAGGCTTAGTACACAGATTTGGCCCCGTTTCCTGCTATCAGTGTAAGCCTCCCAACTAGAAGCTACATTTGTCAAATTTTGTCTTTCAGAATTGTTAAAATCATTGGTGTCCAAGTAGACGGTGCCAACATTCCACATAATTCTCTTTTTTAAAAAAAAACTTCCTCCAGTTTGTAAATACAACCCCACTGAAAATATTCATCAAAACTGTAACAATGTATGGCTGAAAGCCAAAAATTAGTATTTGCTGAAAACTAAGGGAAATGGCAACAAAAAAGCCAGATGAAAAATATTGGCGTTTGCAGAATACTCATTCAGACCTCTTACCCATCAGTATTTTTCGGTGGAACAAGAGCCTTTTGACCTGTCATAGCTGTTCCTTCTGTTTTCATTCCAGTGGGGTTTGCTTCTCTTTTGTTAAACAAGTTTCTAATTAACAGAAATCAAAACTCTCCTGATTTTAATTGGACTAGCGTTATCAGCCCTTTGCACTGATTAATATACTTTTTTACTTCCTTCTCTCAGGACCCGGTTCCAAAGGTGGACTCAGGCTCAGGAGTGCAACTTTCAGCCCGGAGGGTGTGCACGCCCTGCGTAAATCCACCACGAGGTTTGAAGAGTCAGTCTCAAAAGTAGTCGGACAGGTACTTTTGGTGGTTGTGACCGGAATACTGGTCTCTCTGGCAGAAGGCGGGTACGCGGGCTTGCTTGGCGGCCGTAACCACCTAGCACCATGGCACAAAGCTCCAAGGGTTTTAACTTCCCTTGCTGTTACCCAAGCAGTTTCTCAGCAGGGTTGAGCCGCCCATGCCTAGTTTAATTTTAAACTTCACTTTGGTTTAAATACAACACAGGTGGGTCTATACTGCAGAGCACTGTGAATCCTAGCAGGAAGCTGCCATCTAAACGCCAATGCCTACAGCGGCTGTTTTATAGGCAGAGCCCAAGGGGCAGTTTCTCTCGTGACAGTGTTTTCACATTAAAATACAGTTCATGTTGGACAAGGCTTTTTGCTTTTGTTGTACCGTTCCCAATATTTTCTTCTCTTTCATTTTTAATATTAATCCTGTACTTTGTGGAAAGCAAATCAGTTCAAAACCTTATTCTCTCCACCAGCAAGTCACGGACTCATGATTTCTCTTCCAGCCTACTATCATAGCAATAAACTCCCTCAAATCACATCATTGAATTTAGGCTGCCTGTTGTCACAGTCAGGTGCACGGCATCTCCTTGGAGGAGGTCCTTAAATTAAAATATTGTAAATTTTTTTGCCATTCAAACACTACTGCAGAAACATGAGTGGCCAAGGAGAGAGGAGGTTTTTTTCCTCCTGCTGGAATTTTTCACTATAACCATCCTCAGGGGAGTTCTCATCTTCAAAAGAAACATTCTTTCTACACAAGCTGCAAAAAGAATTATTTAATGACATCATAAATTAATACAGAGAGGCACAAATTTTCCAAAATGTGGAGAGAGAGAGAGAAAAAAAATTAGTGTTTGCCAGAAACACCCCAGCTCTTCCAGACTTAGGCCTCTCTTGAGCCTGTGAGCTGCCAATGATACCAAATTGAATGGTGGGGCTTTTGGCAAGACTCAAGTTTAGCTTGTTTAAATTTTGGCAAATATGCGTATTACTCACATACTCAGCAAACTGATACAAATATTTGTTCTATTTAGAGCGAAGTCCAAACTCAGTGCTGGCATAAGTGCTGTTGGACTCGGTGGAACTACGCTTGCTTGCGCCAATATTAAATTTGGACATCTACCTTAAAGAAAAACAGAGTAAAAAAATCCCCTAACCTTTTAGGTACAGATTAGAATACATCAATGGAAAACAGACCTCATGTGTATCCAAGTTTTCCTCGCTTGCTAATTTTTGCCTTAATCTAATTTGAAATGGACCTAGTTTTTCTGCACTTGGATTGCCATTCCCTGCTACGCTGCAACAAGCCGTCTAACCAGAGCTAGAGCTGAAAAAGCTTCCCCACACGTGAAGTTCTCCACATTCTTGCGAAGTCAAAGCTCTTTAAACTGTAATAAATCAAGCCCGGACACAGTAAGCATACTTGATCTATTTTAATGCTGTGCAGGTTGTTGGGATTTTTTTTTTTAATGATGTCCACAGTTTAGTGTTTCTGATTTGAAAAACAAATAGACCAAATCCTCAAGGATACTTTGCTATTGCTGCGCTCTCTGTTGCTGAATGCCCACAGCTGGGCGGCACGCTGCCAGGCAGGCATCACCGGGAACGATGCTGCACAGCCGGGTGCTTGACAGGGAGTCGCACGCTCGGCGACTGCCAAACCTACCCAGATGTGAAATGCAGAAGAAATGAAATGGAACCTGGGTGCCTCATCTGGCCAGACCAGTGCCGCCCGCCTTGCCCATGAGCTTGCTCTTGGAATTGGATACAGAAACAGGTTAGAAATTTTGTAATGCAAAAAAAAAAACCCCAACAAACAAAACCAAAAAAGACAGCACATTTCCATTTCATGAATTAATACAACCAGAATGTGCTTCAGGGATGTGCTAGCTATGGATCTGTGCTCAGGTCGAATGTGATTTGTAAGCTGGCCGCTATTTAATGCTATCTAAATGCTCTTAAAAATGTCGTGTAGGAGTGAGATCCCACTAACTTAACTTTAGCTATTTAGAAATGGGAAATCTAGTCTAAGTGGCTGAGCTAGATTCCTCTCTGAGTGGAAAAAGATCATCAGTACAGAATGATTCATCCCGTTTTAATCTAAATGTCTGATCTCTCTGCATTGACTATAAAAGGAGCCCAGATGACCAGATTAGCATATACCCAAATTTTGCACATTTATGTGCTAACTCAGCCTTTTACAATCAGGTCTTGTACTTGCAAATATCCTGTCCTATTTTCATAACTAAAAGCTTGTTATTTGACACAGGGTTTCACAATGCACACGCTCAGCTCCAGTGGCTGGCTTGGGACTGAGCCTCGGCTGTGCCCTTTACGAAGGCTGGCAGCACTGCCTGCTGTGTGCTCGCAAGTTAAAACTTGGATTAATTACATGTTCAAGTCTCCTCTACATCCTCTGCATTAACTGAAAGCTGGAACAATTCTTACAGGAGTTACTTTTTACACTGCCTTAAATCTATAAATATTGCATTGGTGAGCAGACAGTATATGAAAAATGGTTAAAAATAGAAGCAATGATTATTCATTAAACATGACATTGTTATTCTGTTAATCATATTTGTAAAACAGGCAAAAGATCCAGTCTAGCTTGTCATTTGGACTCTGGACTGCTGACCCCATTAATTTTTAGGTTATAGTGGCAGCATTTGTCTCGTTTAGTGTTGATTCAGTGTCACTATGAGAAATGAACTGAGCATTTCAAATTATGGGTAGTGACACCCTCAGACCTCTCCCCCGCCTCCAACCTTTAATTCTTCACTATTGTCACTGTAACTGATCTGCCCGTAAGTACTGGAACATCATTTTCATGCTCTTGTTATCAGGCCAGTGGCTGCTTTTAACTTAGCCTAGTATAGTAGTGCTCGGTGTATTCGGATCAATTCATGTGTCCATTAAAAAAAAAGAAACATGAGCTATCACAAACAAACCAAAACCCCTTTAGTCTTGCAGTTGGCAGTTAAAGTTTGATAATGTCGCTTTGAGATGGTAAAAAAAGGGTCAAATGTGCACCTTGGGAAAGTGTGAGATTGGTATACTCGGCCAGTAGGAGACAGAAGAGAGACGAGGCATCCAGTAATTCACCATGGAACATTTTTATGCTAATTATTGAAATGCACCCAGAGACAGCTTATAGTAGTAAAATGACTTTATGTTCTGATATGTAAAATAAAATGTCCATGCTATGTAACAAACATTTAAAAATTCCATACCACCTGTATCTAATGTGGTTTCTAATAAAGATTTATCTGTAGCATATATGTTTTTTTATCTAACCAATTCTTAGTTTTTACATCAAAGGTGTGTAATAAAAAAATCTTAAATAGATGTCTTTCCAAAAAAACCTTGCAACATTCATTTTTATTAAGTATTTCGTTCGTAAAAAGCAAAGCTGAATTGGACACGTGGCCTGCATTTGTGATATATATATATTTTTATATATATATATATATAATATATATGTATATAAATAGCTATTCAGCATGCAAAAATTGTAGTGATTTCCAAAATCTGATTACAAAATCCACACCAGTCACACACATAGTCTGCTGAATGGGTGTATGAGATTGTCCTGGTTGAAACGAGACTTCCACTTTAGTGGCCTCAGGGTCCTCGCTGCAAGCAGCCGCCCTCATCCATCAGCCTCTCTTCATTGGAATGGATTCATCAAAATGCAGAAGTACGTCCCGACTTCCAAATTTGTATTTCAGCTTTTTTTGCCTTTGCCCATTTGGGAAGCGGGGGCCGGGGGAGGGGGGCGGGGGGAACCCCCGCTGCGCATGACTAAATCTTAAATATTGCGCTCTTTAGTGGAACCAAACTGCCAGCATCACCTCTGTGTCCCCATCCCTTGGGACAGCATCGCCTGGGAGCTCAGCGGGATGGACACGCTGCAGACCGGAGGAGGACGCGTCCCAGCTCAGGAGTTTTTTGGGTGAAGGCAACGGGAGTTTCGTTCCAGAAAGAGCGCAGCCTGCTTTCCCACGCGAGGCTGTTTCGCGCCGTGGCTGTCGCCGAGCGATCCCTCCTTACCTCGCAGGGACGGTCCGGCAGGCAAAGCCAGCGCTGAAGGAGTCAGTTCAAGATACTTCCACAGTAAACAATAGTAGCAATGTATACACTGGTTACAGATTTTTACCTGTTCTACAAATATTTGTACACTGTAAAGCCTGACAGGTAAGGGGAAGTCTTCCCACCCCACAATTAAGAAAATATTCCTCTATGCCTCCTTTATGCTGAAAACAATTCTTTCCGAGTTAGCTGCAAAAGAAAAAAACATAGCACAAAAGGCGCATTTCAGCTGAATACGAAAGAAATCAAGGACCAGCAAATACAGAAATCGTTTCTGGAAAGTATTAGCGACTTTTAAGCTTAAACTTCATAAATATATTGCAATAAGCAAGTGTGATTCAATCAACGGATGGGAGTCTGAAGACACTGGGTGTGTTCCTAACGCTGCAATTAATTTGCTGTTTGGCCTCGGGCATAACGCTTCACTTCCTCATTTCCCACAGCCACAAACGATGGCGTTGTGGGGAGAAGAAGAGACATTTGTGCATCGGTGCCTTCTCCTCTCCGCGCCATGGCACGAACCCTGCGCTGCGCCGGGGAGGTACCGGAGCGGCACCGCAGCTCCCTGACCCCACCGCCGAGCCTCCCCGCAGGCCCCTGTGCTCCTACAGCTCCGGCACTTCCAGAGGAAGAAGTAATTTCTACAGATAAAAAGAGCTAAAGAAGTGCTGCTACAGCAGTCCTTGAACTACACAACCGAACAGATCGCTTTTTCCTTTGAGTTTTGGGATGCTGTGACTTCATGAACGAAGTACCGTGAAAGCGAAGCTCGTATCTTTCCCAAATAGCCAAAATTTGCTCATGGATGTTTAATATTACAAGCAAAAGAAAACGACTAGCTACTTCACTTGTTAGTCATGAAGATGGTTTCTACTGGATCAGTAATGAAGACGCGAGAATTAATTTATTCGGGAGTCAGTAAGAGACTGATGAATCCAGCCCACCGAGACAGGAGATGGAATTCTCTGTGTGTCTGAAGACACGAGCTCTTCACCCACACAAATCCCTCTGGAAATGCACATTTGTCTCACCGAAGTGCAAGTTACCCACAGGTATCAACACTGATTGAACACTGTCCTGGAGCAGTAACGTTGGCTGTGGCATCGCTTGGCTGTCAGAGTCATCCGTCAGTCCAGTTCTCCACAGTCCCCATCCCTGAATGATACTGCAGCGACGACTCCCTCGACAAGGAAAAGCTTTGTGAGTACAGGAACTCGTTCGCCGCGTTTAGGTGCGGAGAGGGGGGTTTTCTCTCGCACACAGATGGGTGCACCCTTTCCCTCGGGAAAGATGAAGAAGGAACGCGCTCCCGAACCTGAGACTGGGACAGCTGGTTGTAGACACTGAAGTGGCTGTTACCTGGTGGCTGCGAGCCTTGACCCGTGATGGACGGGAGCCGCGGCATCATGGTGGTGGCAGTAAAATGAGCGGGGAAAGGCTGGTAAGGGACAGTTTCCATTGTCTGAACACTGTAGCTGGTGTAAGGTGCGACAGAAGTCCACATATTGCAGCTCAAGGGGGGAGGCGGAGGCGGCAAGTCGTCCACCGTTGAGACACCAGCGATTTCAGGCCCAGAACCAGAGTACATGCACGCTTCCCTCGGAGTCACCTCGCTGCAGTAGGAAGGGCTTAGCATCTGCTGGTCGTACGGCGGCGGGGAACGGAAATAGTGATCATCTCCCACGGAAGAGGAGGCTTCCAGGTAGGAGCGTTTGCAGGGCAGGTCCAGGTGCCGAGCGCTTTCTGCGAACAAAATAAAAAAATGTGTGTTCAGGAGCAGCTCCCAGAGCCACGGCCGGCATTTAACAGCAATCTGCTAAGAGCCCCGCGTGGTTTTATGGAGTCCCCTTAGAAGCCGAGCTGTGCAATCTGTGATTATTTCCCTAGACAACTGGTGCTCTTTTTCAGATTAATCCAGTTAAACCATTTTAGTTCGGAAAGACAATGTACAACATCAAAAAGACATTGTGTTGCAAATGTCAGGCTAATCCCCTCGGCCTCAAAGCATTCTGGTGACATTTATCAGGCTAAGTGAGTGACTTGGGCTACTATTCTCACATCAGAGATTACTTCGCGTTCATCCAGATAACCGAGGTCCCTGACGCTCTTGCAGCGTTACTCCTGACAAATTCAAGAAGTCTCTTAGAGGCTCTTATCGCAGCCTGCCTTCCTGTCATTGCAAAAATGACTATACATTTCCCAGATATTCACGTCAAAAGCTGCAGAAATATTTCCAGATAAAGGAGCCCTTTCCCAGTCATCAGTCCTTCCCCTCAGCTTTATGCTGAGAAGCTGTAGCCCCTCTCCTACAGATTACAGTGACCGTGGCTGCGTTTACCAGCAGCTTTCTGTTAGTTGTTAGGAATATTCTCTGGATGAATTAGTGAATTCATCTGCAGATTAAACATCTGCTAAAATTACACATTTGCCTCGCAGTCCTCATTAGTGGTGCTGCTAGATTCTTCATTTGCCCATGATCAGAGGATTCTCACAGCTTAAATAAATTAGCGGCCAATGAGACATGCAAATAGAAGGATTTTCTTCTGTGCAAAATTTTTCCGTTCAACTTAAAACATGCCATGATCTCATCTGATGCTGGACTAAAAGAAAAAGAATGTAGTTACAGCTCACTTAAACTTGAGAACTAGTGGATAAGAAGAAAGGGATGCTTACACCCAGCTACCACAGTCTCACTAATCTGCAGACATCGAGAGAACTGCTAATGGCTTTGCTCTGGAAAAGTGCTGAATGTGCGTAACTTCATTAAGGCTAACAACGGCAGTGTCAGAACATCTCAGGATAGATAAGGCCTCCTCCAAACAATTACTAATTCAGCTGATTCTACCAATGGATAATTTTCCAGTGTAGCTTCGTGCCGTTTGAATTATGCATTCTGGTTCTTTTTTTCGGCTCTGACTCAGAGTCTGAATTTGCCTTTTATGGGACAAACCCACTCTCAGCTCTTGGGCCCCGACCCTCCAAAACACTTTGATCCCATCAGTATCTTTAAGATCAAGGCCTAAGAGACCAATCCAAACTGGAATTAGTGATTAGAAGTCTTTCAGTGCTCGTGCTCTTAGGCTTATTTGCTGTCATATTTTTCTAGCTGTAAACTCGAGTTACCTCTTCTTTTTAGGCAATGATAGAAGAGCCCTGAATCTCTCTGTGCTGTGAAGGTGTTGAGTGGCAGATCTTGAGTATCTGAAGCTGCAAATTGCATGTGAGCACCGTTCTCATACTGATAATGTTGAAGGGTCTGGTGATTCCCATGAAGTGGGTTAACATCTGGCTTTGTTGAAAGCTGGCCATGACTGGACACCAACCTCTGCCTCATGATGCTTTTGGAAATTACTGGATATTCTTTGCTAAAAGAGGCGAGAAAAATTATTACCAGTTAGACAGCAATCAGCATTAAGAGAAAGATGAAATATTAGTTTGGCTTCCCTAGAGCATCTCCATCCAATGACTTCAACGCCCTTTGCCAAATACGATGAACTCACACTCATCACGCTCTGCTGGGTGCGGGCAAGTATTACGACAACACACAGAGCGTGTCGCTGAATTACAGGAAGAGCTTTTCAGTGGTATAAATAGCATTTAAAGCCCTAATGCCCTCAAGCACAAGAAAACGTGATGCCCCCCGCGGCGTAGGCACCTTTTAACTTCTTCTTCTCCAAAGAGGTGCCGCACGTTAGTAGCAGAATGAGGATTAAAGCCCAGCTGTAAGGCCGTATTTCTGCGCGGGGCACAGGCTCTGAAGGGTGAGCTGGCTGGCCGCGCGTCGGACACCGCCTGCCCATAGACGCTGCCCGGGTCGAGCGTACGCGTGCACACACGCGTGCACACGCGTGCACGCTGCAGCAGCTCCCCGACCCCGCCGAGCACCTCCTCGCCGCCGTACCTTTGCAGTCGTGCCACGCGCAGGTCGCTGTCGTCGCTCCCCCTGAATCCCTTGGCAAAGGGGTTGTTTTCAATTTTCAGCTGGGTTATCTTTAAAAGAATGAAATCAAGCATAAAGCGTTTTGAAAATAGATCAGACCAAAAGGTGCAGCAGCAGGTCTGAGGCTGTAGGGTCTCTAGGTGCCCTGTCCTCGGTGACACCCCGCGAAATGCAGAGGCCATGAGAGTTTCAGCCATCTAAAGACGTGGCGGCAGAGACGGCGTTTCTGCATTCGCCGCTGAGAGAAACTGCGCTGTGAAGTTTGGTGCTGGATCTTGTAGAAGCAGCTTTTAAAGCTGACAAAATTGCTGATTATGAATGAGGACAGGAATGCAAATTTCCTTAAGTCTAGGCTCTTGTTAGCAAGAATATATTTGTCTGATTTAAAAGAAGATTTCCTGTGTCTCCATGTTAGAGAGCCCTATTCTTTATGGCGTGGCTCTTCCTCATTCCCATAACAATTTTATATATCTTTACATTCTTCATTCAGTCATTTTTCCTCTGTGAAAAGACTCATAGCTCAAATAAATAGTGAATTCTCTTTGGGCAAGGGAAAGTTGCTGCCTGTTGCAAGGACTGCCTTTCCCCCCGGGAGCTGCAGTGTATTAAAAGGGTCAAAATGCCTTAGAATTGACTTAGACTAGACTTAGTTTTGATGGAGCTCAGCTTTTGTGAGGGAACTGTGAAAGCTCTGCCATTTCATGAAAATTCTGTTAAAAACAGTTATGTGTGAAATTTCCTTTAAAAATACTCACTAGTTCATCCGTCTTACAGCCCCAGTAAATATAGTTTTCCCTTGCCAATCCTGCCACCCGATCCCTTCCCTTTGTAAGGCAAGTACAAACCAAAGCCATACAATGGTTGGGAATGCCAGGAAGAGGTACTTGGTTGTCCAGTGAAAAAATGCAAATAAACCACCTCTTTAGCAAAGGATTTTGTGAAGACAAACAAGTAGTGACCAAGATCATCTGTGCGGGTCTCAGGAGCTGCAAAATGCCAGAACAGCACCGGAACATTTGTAGGGACACAGGAGCTCCTAAAAATATCCCTCGTCCGCCTCCCAAAGAGACGTACGTGTGTCTGTGCACAACCATATGCCTGAGGCTCTTTGACGGTAAGGTTACAGACAGGTCTAGCACATAGTGCAAAGAAAATGGGTCAAAACCAGGTCTTATTAATGTCCTTCCCTCCTAAGGGACGCCAGTGGGTAGGATCATCTCCTTGGGCATCTGCTCGTCACCGAAAAGACCTTTTCCAGGAGGAGGAGAGGTGACGGCGCGGCAGGACGCCGGCGCGGCAGGACGCCGGTGGGAGGTGAGGACGCGTACCTCCCTGCAGACCCGCTGCCCTCAGGTCCCCGCTCTGTCCGGGGCAGCGCAGCCCGGCTCCCCCCGGCAAGCCGGCCGCGGGCTTGCACCAGCCTGCATCCCATTTTAGGGGCGAGGATAACAAGCGAGTTCTGCGTTCGGATCATTTTGCGAGAGTGTTGCTGTAACTAACAACTATGCTTTTAGCAATGCTGAAAAATATCCCTTACCAAAAAAACTCCTGAGAAAACATCTGGCTGGTATCTGTGATGGAGAAGGAAGGTGGTGACATGTGAATTTAACCATCCTTGAGGGCTCGAGCTTTTCCTCTCTGCTCCCACAGTGGCTCCAGGGTAGCTCCCAATCGGCTGATGAACCACAAGAAGCGTAGGGCCCTTCCTAACCCACAGCCCGACATCAGGTTTGTACAACTTAATTTAATTTTGTTATTTAGTGACTGTGGTTTTCCTCTGACATGAGCAGAATCGGGGCTTCGGTCCCTCCTTGCCACCTTCCCCTGGCTTCATCCAACCCAGGAGGGAGTTTGGGGTAAACACCTACACCTTCCTCACCGACCTGTACTTAGGGGTAACCTCTATCATCAGCTTTCCATCTCTGGGAGCCCACAGTCAGCTCTGTAACCACGACTCTCATTTTTTGTTTAGAAAGACGATTGTTCGCAAGGACACTTCTTGCTAGCAGGGTATTTCTGAGCTAAAAATAGTTCAGTGGTTTGTTTTGTCAAACAGATACCCAGACTAGGTTTTTAATTGTTAATGCCTAAGAGAATAAGGAAAACCATTCGGCTACTTCTCTGAGGTTGTGATTTTCTCGAGACCACAGTGAGGTCGCGGCGTGACCTTCTGCCTCCCGCTTCTCGGCTGCAGACCGCTCTGCTCCCCCCCCCGCCGGGCAGCATCCAACCCCCCCAGCCTGCAGACCGCAGAGCAAGAGCTGGGCAGCAGCGGGGCGGCTCCTCGCAGCATCTTCGCAAAAGAATTGGGACATTTTCCCTAAACTTGTCGGGTCCGCTCTGTGCTGCTGCTCAGCCAGCTACCGCCTCCCCGCCCCCCCCGGCAGTGGTTGTATGGCAATGACAGTGGAAGTGTTAAGTTTATGAAGCACTTTGGGAACCTTAGGGATGAAAGGCACTATTGACACACGAGACATTTTAAGTAGGTATTAAATAAGCTCTTTCGAGCCTTTTTTGGTTAACCATGTTTGGGCAACTGGTCATTTTACACCAACTGCTACAACTTCTCAAACAGGATTCACTTCAGTGTCCAAATAGGGACTTCTTCCCCCGTCTTACCCCCCCGTCTTACCATAACACACACATCCATGTTTCTGCTCTGAGCCTTTTAACTGGCTCACTAATTGCAAAATCTTGCAAGGGCTCTATGCTTCAAGCATCAAAGGGCATACAGGCATCCTGCTTGGGAGGAAAAGGTCTGGTCAGCTTATTGGGGAGGAAGAATTTCACATATGTTCCTGTTCCTGCAGTATTTTCCTATGAATGCGTAGAAAAGGAGTTGATACAGTAACACGTGGCAGATTTCACATTTGGGGTGACAGGAGGGCTCCGGTGGTGCTACTTCACTCTGCACCTTTATTTATGAACCCTGATGTGCTTTAAAGACTCCCATTAATCTTCATACAACCCTGCAGTCAGACTTCACCGTTAGGAAAACTGCGGGGGAGCAGGAACTTGTGCAAAGGCAGGCAAATCGGTAGCAGGATTGAAAACGGAGCCTCGCCGTCCCCCGCCCGGCATCCTCTCCGCTCCCTGCCCCGGTGACGATGCACGCGATGTCACGGGGAGGCGACAATTAAAATCCATTCTGCTGGTAACCTGGGTTGGCAAAATCCTCAGAGAGAACACTACCCGCTGCTGCCACTACCAAAATGCTCAAAAAAGAAGAGGAAGCCAACCCCTACAATACACGGGTATCTGTGACACACACACCCAAAGCGCAGAACCAAGCCCTTTGTATTTTATATTCGCCCAAAACAAACCCAAACCCCCTCCTGCCTTCATGTGCTAACCACAGAGCAGGCTCTTAGCTGCGTTTTTATGGTTACATTCCTCGTATGTCTCACTAAATACACATACTATAATTACTTTTCACTGTAGATTTATGAGCAAGCTTTACTGGTCATTATTAGATTTGCTTGCTGTTTTGAATGACAACTTAGCGTTTCTGAGCACGCCAATTCATTAGTGTCTGGACTCGCGGGGTTTGCCAAGATATTGTTACCCAACGACGTTCATGCTGCTCCTTAGCTGCATCCTCTGGCTCGTCACTCTTGCTTAATGCTGGGATGGAAACTTGTCTTTTGAAGCTGGCATTTTCTGCTGCACAATAGCAGCATAATAGGCTTTCCCCCCTCCCTCCGAGCAAACAGATCCTGCTCATCAAAGCCCAGCACCGCAGCGACATCGCTGTGCCGCTGCCATCTGGAAGAACATTTCGCAGCCGTCGGGAGCAGAGGGCTGCGAGTCGCGAAAGCCCGCGAGCAGAAATTAAGCACCTGTAGCCAGGAAAGCACCCTACCTTGTGATTCTGGTAGGAAGTCACCGATATAAAGGACGTCTCCGGAAAAACGTGGGTGCAGAAGGCTGTGTTCTTCGACCCGAACGCATTGTTCTCGTCCGCCTTCACAATATGCAGTCGTGGTTGGTATTTATGCATTGAATTAAGAATGATCTGAAAAACAATTGATGCTAAAGTGAGAAATCCAATTTAAAAAAAAAAGACAAGACAGAGTTTACTAGCAGGACACAAAAGCCCGCTAGTGCTCAGCTTTAGCTTTGCTTTCAAATTAGAGGGGAAAATTACATTATATAAATGCACATGAACCAAGACAGAAAGGGTATCTGCTGCTCTGGCAAGCAGAACTGAACTTAAAGCTTTCCTGGTAAACCCTCATTTTCTTATTGCTATTGGATAGAGTCAGTCTGGGTGGAAAAAAAGTCATAAATTTTTTTCCCAGCTCATGCTGAAGCTGTACAATATATATAATTCACCAGCAGACTGGTCCATAAAGATTCCTAATAAATACTTTACTGAGCTGAAAAATACACAGTTTAGCAGAGGCAAAAAAAAAAAATCACACAAACCACAGGGAAAAAAAAAAAAAAAAAAAGCAAGCTATTTTTGTTTTATCTGCTGGTAAAAGAAAACTACAAAAGAGGAGGGTTTTTTTGGTTTTTTTTTTCCTTTTCCTCCTATTTGTGGAGCGGCTCCACACGGGTGGCTGGGTCCGGGCACCCCGTGGCTCCTGCCCTCCTCTCGAGTCTCTGCGAGCGAGGGGCAAGAGCCAGGCGAGTGCTTTTTTTACGGCGGGGGCTAGGGGAGGCGAGGAAGCGCTGAGGTCCGGCGGGGATGGCACGGCCGCGGCTCAGGCCAGCGCAGGGCTGCTCTGACGGAGCGTTACGAGAGGGGCTGCCCGTCCCAGCCTGGCCCCGCAGCGTTGCTCTTCCCTAAAGAAGGGATGTGCTACAGAAGAAAATGGTTTTAAGAGATGGAATTTCTCTTAAGAACTGGGATGGTTTTAAGAAAAGCCTTTATTCCTTTTACCGGGCAAAGAAGAAATACTGCTTTCTTCTTGTTTTCTTGGCATAACCCTTTTCAATCTCTTCTTCCCTCTCCCAAAATGGGCTCATTGAGTCCGTCCTCCCCAAGCCCGGCCGGTCCTAGGGGCGAGGGCATCTCCACCCAGGTCACGTCCACCCCCGAGGGACACGCGAGCAAAGGGCCGAGTGGGGAAGAGTGCGGCGGGAGGTGTCCGCAGCTGGCGGTAGATAAATGGCCAGATAGATGACGGATGGGTGGGCGGGTGTACACGACGCAGCAGAGCAGCATCAGTTTACGCTAAGCGTGGATTTAGCCAATATTTTAAATGGGGATTACTAAGAAACAGGAGGCATTTGCTCCGTGATCGGCTTTTGCGTTCGGGGAGCCTTTCTATTTCGTGCCCGTCCGTGCTGAGGAGAGCTCGCAGCAGCAGCGCTGCTCCGCGCGCTCCAGCTGGGACGGGAGGCAGCGTAGGGAGCTTGTGCTCTTTAAACCCCGTCGTCTGGCTGCACGTAACTCTGCCCACAGTAGCTGGCTGCATTATATACCACTTAAATGCAATTTTTATTGTTGACGTTTTCCAGACAACCCTCCCTGCTCCCCAAGAGAGAGAATGAGGAATTTTTGGCATTTTATCAGCTTTGCATCAAGTCTCTTAACCACTTTGCGGCTGTTGATGTGCAGGGTGTAGATCTGAGAGGGTCGGCTCAGGTTTGGGTTTGGAGCCTTTTCTTTCCTTTCATGTATCAGCCACTCGTAAAACAAAGCCAAGATGAATAATGCCAGAGGGCCGAGACTTTCATAAGAAGGGGCATTTTAATTTTTGGTAATTAAGAGTTGAGCCAAGCTGATAAATAGTGGTTGTCTGGAGCAGAAGCTGGGGTGTGCTAAGCTCTCCTCACCGCCTGTCCCCGCCTGCCCAGGTCTAGCAAGGACAGGTCACTTTTTTTCCCCAGAGTCAAAGCAAGTCAACAGCAGGATGAAGAAAACAATCTTAAACTGAGATTTCCAAAGGGAAAATTAGGAGCCCACGTTTCGATACGCTCTGGATGCATAGTCTGTATTTCCCCTTCAAAGTAGTATCCACTGGGCTATAATGACCCCTTAAAAATCTTTTTCTTTTTTTTTATACCCTCTTTAAACCCGAGGTGTCCAGACAGTTTCTAAAATGAACAAGACATTACTTTTTGGAGCCTGATAGACGCATGCAGGAAAGGATTTCTGACAGATGCTCAAAGTTACAGCTGTGGCTGCAAACCTGCCTGGAGATTCAACATGAACTGCTTGATATCTGTGGGATGTTTGGCAGGGGGAACCCTAAATGGTTTAATTTAGCCACTGGATTTACAAGGTCGGGCATTTCTGTCCCTTGCACCAAAGTGAGTATTTGTCCACGTGTCTCAGTGTAAATACCTGTTGGAAAGTGCCAAATTTCTTTGAGTGCGCGACCGTGAAAGGAGACCCCCCCCACACTTGAGATGTGCCAGATCAAAGCCGAACGGCCATCACTGAGCGCAAAATGTGATTAATAGATGTGAGAACCGCAGAGTGCTGCAGTTAGTTAACTTCATCAAGTCAGTGTCCACGGACGCGGATGAGGAACAGCTTCCAGCCAAGCAAAGCCCCGTAAAAATACGCCATTCTCATATGATGAAAAAAAAAAATCCCTTCAGTGACTTGGAAGAGCGGTGAGCGTGCCAGGTTGGGGATGAAAATGGGAAGCCGTGGTGCTGTTTCGGACGCCCTCCCTGTGCCTGCTGCATGGGTGATTCCTCGCATCTTTTTCGGGGTGCAGCGACCACTCACGACCAACATTTCACAGGCTTGAAAACAAGAACTCGTGTACAGAGGCTGCGTCTGCACACGCATCCTCCTTACTTGTGCTTGGTGTAAGCCTCGTGCATTCAAAAACCCTACAAATCATTCAAAAAAAGCCTCCCAACCCTTAGTGGCAAAACGCCGTGCCTGTGCAAAGGGAAATGCCAACAATTCAGGCTAAATAGTTTTCAAGGCTGCTGTGGAAAACTGGTCACTGCCTAAAAATACACAAAATAAATGTAAATTCCACTCCGATGACGAACATCAGTGGAAAGAGTAACTTAAAGAATTGTGTCAAAAATGAGAAGTATTTTAATTGACGGGACAGAGCATGGCTGCTGCTGGTCGGTGCTGGGCAGGCAGGGCTTCAGCAGCAGCACTGAGCAGGACAGAAGGTGATGTAGGAGCTCTCAGCCTCAAAGATGATGCTAAAACAAGAACTTTCTCTTCTCCTGTACTTATCTTGTTCATTGCGAGGGCACGGGGAGATTAAGTCAGTGTCAGACACTGTCACAAGCGTTTTTAAATTGTTTTCAGTACAAAATGTAGATAGGTTGAAATAGGTTAGCTACTAAAAAAGAAACGCTGTTTGCCTTGTCTTGCCATGGAAAATAGTTACTGGTGTATGTGTTAGAGGAGAATTTTAATGTGACAAAGGACAAGGATACAGAGTTAGTAAGGGAAACGAGCATTTCTTGAGCAGCACTGAGGCACACTGCCTTAGTAACCGAGAGCCTCTCTCTCTGCAACTCGGTGATTTTGTCTATTTGCCTATGAAAGAAACAGCTCAGCTTACATGAAATGGTGGCACATTTAGGAGTCTAATAAATACAATTTTTCTTCTGTATTAAAAAAAAAACCACAGAAAAACTCCAGCAAAAGGTAAATTAAACAGATATCCCAACCAGACTCCTCAAATTAGACGGACAACCCCAAACTTAGGAAGTGATCTTGGCTTGACATCCCAACACGGGCCCCCATGGGGATGCCATCTCCCACCACCACCACCACACAAGCACTAACTTTGCCTGGAAAACACACGTTTTCCGGAAACAAAACGGCTGCTAAAAATTAAAATACCCATTTGGGTAACGGCAACATTCACCTTTAAGAGCATCAGCGTGGATGGCACCAAAAAGCTGTAACGAGCCACCTGCGCCGCGGCGGGGACCCGACGGCGGGGACCCTCCTCGGGCTGCGCCGGGCGAGACCCAAACATCTCCCCTGGTCGCTGAGAAACATTTCACATCTCTCGCCTCCCAGGGCGGTCACCGTGATGCACAGCCCGAAGCAGGCAGGGATGCCTCCTCCTGCCCCCGCACCCCCCCTCCCCGCGTAACTGCGTTATTGCTGGCCAGAAAGGAGCCAAAGCGGATCTCGAGGGTGATGTCACTTCTACCCCCTCAACCTCGCACGTGCAGACCAGATTGCGAGAGAGACGAACTCCAAAGTCAAATGTGAGCTTACACAAACATCTCTTTTTTTTTTTTAACCCCCCCCCCCCCCCCGGTCTCCCTCCTTTGTGCTGATCACACAGTTGGCAGCTGGAACTTAAGCTGTAATATAGCTCAACTTCTTTATTTTTTTGGCATTCCCCAGTCAGCAACAAATGTCAAAAAAAATGGTGTCATTTGCTCCTTCCATTTAATTTTACTTAGGAAAACATACTCCTTTAGCATCTAATCTCACACACTGCTGAGTAATGTCGGCTTCAGGGCTTGAAGACATTTGCCAGTTTGCAGGATTGGGCCCAGAGGCCAGAAGCTTAGCGGGGTAATGGTACCGCGTTGCTTGTCACAATGCAAACTTGCCTTGAAATCACTAGTAAAATGTATTTACTTTCATATGAAATTTGGGGAGTTGATTTAAGAGCGCTCCCTGTTTCGCCAAGGTATCAAATGTCATATGATGCAGTGGTTGTTATGGCAACTACCCTTTTTATATTGAATAGTAAATGGCTACGAAAAAGCCATATAATTTTATGGTTGCTCCCGGAGGATCACATAACTAATATAAAATCTCTCCTTTTAATATATTTTCTGCTTCTTTCTTCCTTCCTTCTATTCTTTCAAAGCGAAAAAGCCTTTGAGCTGAGGCTGGCCCTTGTCCCACACCGCGACACTGAGCTGGGGCGCAAAGGACCAGAACAAAAACCTGACGATTCAGTCTCCCGCGTGGAAAAAAGAGCACGTTAATCAACGAGGCTCTTCCAGAATCGCGGCCACTGCTGCAGTTCATCTTGATTTAATATTTAGAGCATTTGACGGTATAAGCCATCCCAAACCTAACTTTTCTTTGCGAGTCAATGGTTCAGAGATGCCAGGCGGCATCAGTACAGGATTTGCCCCAGCTGGGGCTGCCCAGGACGAAGCGGGTGTCTCCGGGGATGGGAGATGACGGGAGCGCAGTGCCACCGCCGCGGGAGAGCTGCCCTCGCTGCATCCCCCTTGGGAGCTTGCGGAGACGCATCGCCCCAAAGCGAGCAGTTAAAAATCGTAGAGTCATTTAGGTTGGAAAAGACCCTTAAGATCATCGAGGTCAACCAAGTAAACCACTATATTCAGACGACCTCTGCGGCAGCTAAAACCCTAGCTCTAAAATTACCTAAACCTCGTCCTATTTATTTTCAGTCGAAACGATTGACCTTGCTCTGCTCCAAGCCAGGCGGCCTCGATGGCGATGGTGGGCAGGGGCTCTTCCCAGCCGGCCCCGGCCCTGAATCCGGCCGGACTGCTCCCCGCCGGGCTGCCGGAGGAGGAGCCTCCCAAACCCACACGTTTGTCCTGGCAATCCGCACAATGAGGGAAAAAAGAAAGGCTGGAAAATCCTGGGAAAAGATTCAACATGAGCTCAGACAAATTGTTCCTTACGAGAGGGCCAAAGCTGGGGTTTTTTTTTTTCTTTTTTTCTTTTTTTCGGTCGGTCCTTTTTCGCCTAATGTCAGCTGAAATTCGCCGTAGTGTTTCCCGGCCTTGGTGCGGAGGAGAAGTCCCCCTCCACGCGAGCTCGTGGGCGTTTGATGCTGACCGGCGAGGACAGGGCCGACCCCAGGTGCGTGGCCCTGGGACGTCCACCCGTGCGTGAGCCAGAGCATCCCCTGCCCCAGCCCACGCTGCTGCCCGGCCTCCTCTCGCCCATGGACGCAAAAGATCTTTGGCAAGCCATGACTTCTTCACTTGCCCTTCCGCAGGCCAGCTCCCCACCCAAGACTGGAAGACGATTTCAGGATCTGATTCTAGTTAAACTTCACTAAAATCCATGGCATTTGACTCCTATAAACCAGTAATGTAACAACAAAAAGATGTAACACAAGAGATGTAAATCTTCTTTTCAACCGAGAACTCTACTGGTTGCTTCTTACCCAGCTATTTAAAGTGCACACTTGGATCTATTCATCCCTGCGAAACGCATGCCGTCCCCAGCAGCACGCAGCTCTGCTCCTTTTTTTTTTGCAGGAACAAAGCAGGCAACGTAAAACTTCACGTCGGACTTCATAATTTATTTGGGCACCACTATTTCTCAGATCAGCTGTAAGACATATTTCCTAAAATGGAGGGGAAAAACAAAAGGGAAAATAACCTTTTCATAGATATTCTCTCAGCAGAAGACTTAGTGATGCTCCAAAAAAATTGACCTCAAATCTAGGGCTGGGCAAAAGGTTTTTTTTCAGGCTTTTAATGGACTGAGAAAAAAGCTAGTTTAGTAATGGGAGACGTGTGTATATATATATATATATGAAATTCTTATATGTCTTTTATATATATATATATATATATATAAGAAATTGTGTATATATGTATAAAGAAACCATATATATATATATATATAAAAGAAGTCTTTTTTTAGTATATATGAAATTTTTAGCTGAGAATAAGGATGCGAAACTGCTCTCTTGCTACAGAGATACTATAGCACTGCTCTAAGCGAGGACAAGCGGGGTGCGGCCAGCGAGGCCGCGTCTCTTCCCACCAGGCAGGACTTTGCCCGGGAGCTGCAGCGGCCCCATCCCTTTGGCCGCAGGCAATCCAGGGCCGCGGGGAGGCTGCTGCGGAAGCGGCACATAAACCTCATACCAGCGCAGGGCGAGGGAACTGCTTGGCTGCAAGTCATAAAGCAAACAAATAAAAAAAAAAAAAAATTCTAAATAAAATCTAGGGTTTCACAAGATTACTAGGACATTAACCTAATTAAAGTGCCTGAGTGCGCCTGACGAGCAAAGACAGGAAAATGCTAAAATTGAATTAATAGAAAAATGAGAGGGAAACCCCAAGACTAGGGGAAAAATTAAGTCTTTCACTGATAATCAAATAAAACCAAGTGTGCAAGTAATAAACCTGGGGAGAAACAACAAACTCATCAGCATTAAAGAGTGAAGCCATCAGCATTAAAGAGTAAAGCCAGTAAATAGCAGATTTGGGTCAAGAAAACCAAGAATATCACTTAAAATTCTGTATCACGAGTGGCAGACCATCTATAATATCCTGTAGCTTTAAACCTCAGTAGGGAGCATCTCAGAAACTAAAATAACCTCACACTTTAAAAGCAGATAAAAAGTCCATTATGGCAATTAAAGGCACGGTCAGCAGCCAAGGAGCGAGGTAGGTACAGGGTACGTAACAGAGCGAAGCTCAGCAGTACTGTGTTCGGGGGGGATTAAATTAAATCTCTACTTTTATTTGTCACAACCTCCACATCTCATCTTCATTTATTATTTGTCTTTTTTTCTTTTTTTTTTCCCTGCAGGAATATCTTTATATGTTCCGTAAAAAAAAAAGAAAATCATTTCCAATTGATCTGGTCCCAGCTGAAGCCTGCCAGAAATACTGATGTGATGCTATCGCCCTTTCCAAGCTGGCCTGGCTGCAGAAGCCCATGAGAAAGGCTGAGTCCTCTGGCAGAGGTTTAATTTCAGCGGAGTCATTAACAACAACAGCAACAACAAAAGCAGAAACCTCTGAAGTAACGTGCTTGCTCCGCTGTCGTTTTCCAGCGTCACTCCGTGCCTACGAGCGCTGGCCTTACGTGGCTCTGCGTGTTCACAGCCTGCCTAAAACCGGGGGGGAGAGGGGCCCTGAGAGTAAGACAGGATTTTCTTCCAGATCCATTGCATCTGGTGAGACGGGCTTCCCCCGGAGCTGCCATCCAGCTCATCGTTAACTCCTCTGGATACTGAAAACCCCGTTCCAAAGGTCCTCAGGAGAAAGATCCAAGCAAAGCTGGGCTCCTACGCTGCCAGCGCGTCTCTGGAGACAGCTCGAGCCACCGACCCGCAGCCCTCCCCGACGCCTGAAAGGCACCCTCGTGCCCTCCCCATCTATCCCGTCCGGAGCGTAAAACCAAATTAAAGCCTGCCCTAATTAACAGCCTCCGCTTCTTTGCCACAGCCCTCGTGTTTAAGGGCGCTGCTTAACCCTTGCTGGGCGGTTTCTAACCTCTGCTGCTCATCCTCACCCCCCCTCAAGGTGCATTAAGTACCTTTATGTACATCATTAGGTACATTATTAGGTACGTTATTAGGTAGCATTAGCAGGAGGGCTGGCTGGGCCGGGAGGCCGTTCGCGGCGGGCGCTGCGGGGCAGGCAGCCCCCCGTGCCCCACGCGATCCCGTGGGAGCAGGGACCCTTCCCGGCACCCTCGCCGGCTCTGCCCGCTGCTCCAGCCCAGGGCAGCACTTGCAGGGTCTCGGGGAGCCGGGGCTGAGGGCCTGAGGGTGCCGTGGGGTTAGTACGGCTATCCGTGCCAGTGCCGTGCCCCAGGCTCTCCTGCCGCACCGCTCAGCACTGCAAGCGGGAAAGAAAAGAGAGGATTTTTGCTTCAAAGACCTGCCAGCCTCAGCAGCTTCAATAATAGCTTGTCTCAGGAGATGAAGAAAAGCCCAAACGGCGAACCAACAAAAAAAAAAAAAAAAAGCCCGGTAGCCGAAACAAGTTGCACAGGAGAACAACCTCACCGTGGGACCGAGGCGAAGCCCCCCCAGCAAACCCCCCCGTGTCCCTTCGGTGGCTTCGCACCCGCCCTGAGCATCCTTCACCTGCTGGGGCCGGGAGCAGGAGCAGGAGCTGCCCGCGCTGCCCCGCAGCTCGCCGGCCATAAGGAGCATCTCATGGGCGCCCTCCGCCCCGCTGTTTACATACTTTAAACCTCTGAAGAAAGTGGAATTCCATTCATGAGCATTAATCACTACGGAGATACTCATCAGGACTCGCTCAATATTTCCCCATATGCCCTGAACTAACCTTCTGAAAGAAATACAAATATTATGTTATCCTCTCCGACGGAGAGGTTATTTCTGCGCATCGTCTACGGCGGCTGTGAGCCAACCAATCTGTTAGCACTTGCAATGATATAACCTGGTTCGTGATGAAGGCGTCATTCTCATTTTTCACCTGGAAAACACAGCTAGGTGCTTCCCAGGGACAATACACTGGGAACGGGTAAGGGTCGTGCCACCCTCGCGCAGTTTGCTGGCACTTAAAAGAGTATCTTTGTCTCCGCAGACAGACTATACGCAACTGCCTATTATTCACGTGGCATTAGAGCGCGAAGTATGGGCTCTGCCAGAATCACTAACCCTGTCACTCACCAGCCCCGCGTAAATCAGAGGCTCTATCAGGCTGATTATCTCTGCATGTAAAGATTTGAAAATACATAAATTAAGATTTTACTCTAAGCATAGGTGGCTTACAATGCTTTCTTTAGGATCAGATAGACCTCGCCGTAGCTAAACATTACAGCGGCTGCTGATTTCTTAATCCATTCTCAACATGAGCATTTCTCAGTTGTTAAGCCTGGTGTGAAAGAAGCCTTTCATGGTCGAAAAATCCCCCAAGAGGAAAATATACAGCCCACATTTTCAGGCCGTGGTGCATGAGCTGGGCACAGGCTTACCTGCCGCAAAACCTGCCCAGGGATTGCAGGCAGATTACAGAGCTCTGCACTTAATATCTTCTTATTTAAAATCTGCATGTTTTTATGGGTCTGCCTTGAAAAATGCCTCCCGTGCCTCTGACCGTAACTAATAATTCACCGCAATAGATAACTGGCCAGTGGAAGAAGCAGGGGTGAGGGTTTTGAGACTGAAGAGGAACGGTTGGTGGCTGGGTTTTATGGGCTGGGTGTCAGAAAGCGAGGCTTTCCAGCGCCGCCTGTAAGGCATCCCCTCCCACCAGCACAGTAAATAATCTTCAGCCTAATTCCATGGATTGCAGCGAGGGCTTCAGCTCCACGGCTTATTAATTAAGCTGTTTAACTTACTTATTTTAAGCCTCTAATGTACCTACACTTCTCTTCATGAGCTCCGCGGGGCTGCTTCTCCCTGACGTTAAGTATTACAGCGCACAGAGTCAGGGGAGGGATTCATTTATCAACGAATTCATTGAAATAATGCAAAATTTCTGCCCGTTTGTTTTTCAGGTGAAGTCCCAGGAGGCCAGGCTCAGAGGAGCCGTGCCCCACGCCGTGACAGGTTTGCCCTTCAAACCTGCGTCTCCCCAGCACCACGCACGGCGGCTGCGGACGGGGACGGAGCCCAGCAGCCTGTCGTGCTCCAGCTGCGGCTGCGAGCCCATAAAATCCACCATGTCCTTCTTGCGGGACCCCCCCCCAAACACCACGCACGCTCCGGCCTGACCCCCAGGATCAGCTCCCCGCACTCAGCGTTAACCCTTAGGTGAACAGGCAGGGGAGCTGGAAGCGCTCCTTTCTTTTTTTTCACCCAAAGAAGCGTCTACCAAACAATCAATCCAGAAAAGGAATAATTCGTGCGAAGACATTTCGCCGAGTGCCTCTCCCCTGCCTCCTTGCCCCTCCTGCCCCCACGCAGCAAGCGGTTTCTGTCCCAGCCCCGCGCATCCGAGCACGGCAGGGGCTTCAGGGAATTGCTGAGACGCAGCAAAGAGCTGCGGGCAGGGCTGGGCTCTGCGGGATTTTGGGATGCCGGCAGGAGCTGGAGCCCAGGACGGTGGGAGCCAGGTAAGGAGCCCGGTGCCGCGACACCTGCGGGCACCCGCAGCGGCCGAAGGTGCCGGGGAGGGTGAGCCGGCACGACTCTGGCTGGACTGCTGCCCGCGCACCAAAAAAAGCACCAGCGGCAGCCTGCAGAAATCATCGCTCCGCGTGGTTTTGAGGTTTGGAGAAAATCAAAGACAAAAGGAAATGGCAGGCAGGCTTCGCTGGAGCACAAGAAGGCAAACAAATCCTGTGGGTTTTCTGACTTGTTTTTCTTCGGGAGCTTTAAGAGAGCGTTTGCAATCGCTGGGAACAAATTCCTAGAAATGAGAAGCTGTTATTATTCATAATGCAATGCCTTCGCAGGCAGGGCTGGGAGGACTGCGCTGCGCCGGGCAGACACCTCGCAGGCACTGCCTGGCCCAGGGACGTCGGCCACCCGGGCGAGAGCCGGAGAACCGTTCTCAGCGTGAACCGATGGGAAAATTCACGCTCGCCTGGTACGGCGTCCAGCTCTCCTCCATGTGCACGGCGGAAAGCGGAGTACCGCTTCGCGAAAGCACATGATTCATTTAGAAGCCTACCGAGGAACTGGCTGAGAAGGGGCTAAATCCCGTTCAGCCAGGCAGGTTGTCAGTGCACTGACACTTAAAACAGGTTATTTCAGGCATTTTCCCAGCAGCGTGAGACAGAGCGGGCTGGGTGGTGGTACAAGGCTTGCGTGGCACGAGGGGACCGAGCGGGGCTCTTGGCCACCGCATCGCGCTGCAGGTATCGCCCCAAAACACAAAGCAGAGTCCCCTCTGTGTCACTAGGGAAGCTTTCTGGAAGAACGAACAGGCTGTTTATTAAAAGGCGGGGGGAGGAGAAATCTTCCCTGTTAAAATGCAGTGTTAAAATCACAGTTAAAAAATGACAAAGTCAGGAAAAGCAAATGTTTAAAGTTGCAAAACCAACACTGCACATCCTGTTTGTTTTACGGCCACATCGAACATCCTGTATGTTTTATGGTTTACATTTTACAACGTAAACACTCATATATTAGACTACACAGTTAACCAAGAGAAAAACACGGGAGTAAAAAAATGCCACGTGCAAAGCAAGCAGGTCGGTTCTGCTGCCGACACGGCAGCATCGGCATTTGTGGGCTTCATGGAATTTTTACCGTGCAACCCTTAACGCGGTTGTTTTCATTTCATTTCCGTGGTGCTTTCCCCCTTAAAGAAGAGGGAAGGGGCAGGATCGCCTGTGATTAATAACGTCAGCATTAAATGGTCCTGATTAGCCTTTGAAGTTCACACATGTTTCATTGGGGTCAGTAGGTTGGGGAAGAGGGTCAGTTCCCGGCGCTGCTGACGGCTTCGCGCGGGGCTGGGTTATCACCGTGTCACGCTGCCAGAGCCCGGCTCTGCCGCGGCACCGCGCGGGATCGGCACGCTTGCTTTTTGAAGTTCGAAATTGGCAGAAAATTATGAACGCGGCAAAAATTCTCACTTTTTCGCAGCGTTTTAAGCTAGGAGGGTCACCCTGCCTCTAGAGTCGAGCCCGTAAAGCTCCATCTGATTTAGCCGTGTCAGGATCGCGCTCTCTGTACGGCTTTTAGGTGGCATCAGGACAATTTGCTCCACGTGAAAACCTGCTCTTTGGAGGCTTGATGCAGGATCATTTTGAGCTAGACGGCTACACCCCTTCCCCCTCTGCACCCTTCTTCAGGACCTTTGCACAGCCCCCCCTCACCCCCCAAATTGCTGCTGCTTGAAAGACTGCCAGGTTAAAAACCACATTTGACAATACAAAGTAGATTCCCTTACCTGTGGTACTAGGAGGAGCTGATGGCACTAAACGTAAAAGGATTTTGCACTTTATCTTCCCTCCCTCCAACCAGCAAGTTTTGTTTATTTTTATGTGACTTTCAGCTCGGACAGTGCAAACCAGACAGGTCTGTATTTTTATACGCATTATCTAAGCGCTGGTTTGCCTGGCAGGCTGGAAGGGCCCTTGTTCTGAGTTATTAAATGCACTGTGGTAGATAACTGTGTACTTCCCACTTCTGCATTCGCAATACACATGAATTAAGATTTTCCAAATAAAATACTTCATCTTTCATACGGCTGCCAAAGCCAGCTTGGAAAATCATGAGTTTATGCAACCTGTTTCTGCGAGCTGTATGTACCGCGCGCAGCAACAGCCGGGCTGAAAATCCCACAGCGCTGCCTGGAAAGTTCCTGGGCAGAAAATAAAAGGTCGGTGGCATCCGGCAGGACACGACTAAGCAAGTCAGAGGCTGCATTTCCAAGAGCAGGGCAAGCACGCAGGCAGCAACGGCGGCCCCCCTCCCTCAGCATTAAACACTCCCCACCCAGCTGCGCTGGCAGCGCAGAATAAACGTTGCTCCTCGTTATCAAATTAACTACGACGTCCCAACCAGCATCCCGGTCCAGACACGAATTCGGCATCGCGGGCCCACCTCTGCCCAAAAACCCTCGCAGAACGTCTCTCTTACATGTCCAAAGGGATCCAGGTGGTTGTTGGTGAGTTTTAGCTTCTGAAAGGACACCAGCTGCCGCATCCAGTGTGCTCCCGTGGCGGGGGAGTCGGGGTGCACGTACAGCCGCCCCGGCATGGCTGGCTCTGCCTTCCCGGCCACCATCCTGCAAACACAGCGGTTACAGATTTGCATCACCTCGGCAGCGGTCCCCAGCCCGGACGTAGGAGAGCGGTTTTTTTTGGGTTTTTTTTTTTTTTTTTTTTTTTTGTCCTCGAATTCGACCCAGCCACCCTCCCGCCAGCCCTAGGGGGATGCGCTGGGGCAGGGGGACTCGGGGAGGCTCCTGCTGCTCTGTGGGGTTTCAGGGCTCCTCGTTTCAGCGTCGCGGGCTGGCAGGGGAACCCTGTCTCTGCTGCCGCGTGGAGTTCCCTGGGGGCAGCGTCTCTCTCCCTACATGGCAGTTGTGTTGGCGTTGGTCAAGGAGGAAATCTCGCCTGGGTTTCTGAAGAGGACGAAGCCTTCAAAGGCCATTCTGCACGGGGAGACGGTCTCGCACGCTCCCCCAGGAGAAGGCACCTGTGAGCGGGAGCGGGCAGCGGCGTGGGTGCAGCCTCCGCAGCCTTGCAGGGCTCCCGCAGCTCCGGTGGGAAGGGGCACGTCCCCGCTCCGGAGCTGCGTGCCGGCACACGGTGCTGCCCCTCGTACCCTTCTGCCGCGTACCCTTGCCCCCCACATCAACACCACCACCAGCTCTCGCAGACACGAGACCCAGCCGTGAGACATCCCTTCATGGCAACTCCCCCATTACTGTGCATTGTTCTCCTCTTATAAAACACCAATAAAAAGCAATATTACCAAAACCGACAGAGACTTTCCAGCAGCAATAAAATGAAAAGGGGAAACAGCTCTAGGGCTGGCAAAAGCTAAATTAAAGAGAGTTAACAACTATCCATCATCTAGGGCTTAATGGTTAAAACACAAAGTGGCCACCGCACTGCAGAGGCCCTCAGTCCACTCCTCTTACCCAGCGGCACTCCAGGACAAAAGCGAGCGGAAAAGGGATTTTTTAAAACTAGAGCAGCCCTAATGTGCAAGTGAATTATTACAGTTTTATAGGATGTCACCAGGCCCGTTCCCATTAAGATGACTACAAAGTTTTCCATTGCTCGTCTTTTCACCAGGCAGCAGTCAGTAGAAGGGTTTGGGAAAAGCACAGCAAATAGTCGCATCGAGGGAGGCTGCTGGGTGTATTTGGGGTAAAAATCAAAAGAGAAAACAACATGCTTCCTTTGTCAGAAAGCAGAAATCATAAGCTGCCTCTCGGGTAAGTAACTTTACTATCAAAGGCACAGGGAAGGGAAGAATAAGAGAAGAGAAAGAAACTCCAGAGGAAGAATGAATTAAAAGAAAAAAAAAATCTAGACTGGATCTGGCGTTGGACTGCGATAGGGGGAATCGCTGCTCCCTTCGTCTGCCGGATCAGCGTGGCTGAACCAGGGCTTTGAGTAAACCACCCCACCTCTTGCATTATAGCTGATTGCCTAAAAGCAAAATATTACTCTAGAAGAAAGGAATTTAAAACTTTTCTCGACTCATGTAGACACCTAAGTTTTAAGGCCAACATGGACCATTAGATCATCTAGCCCAGCCTCTGGTATAATGCAGGCTGTGGCTTTACCCTCTTACACCTGCACATGGTCTGATAACCTATGCTTGGCCCTAAGCATCTCCTCTGAAAAGACATCCAATCTTGAGCGTTTTGGAAATGAACACCCCGCCACCTCTATTAGCAGTTTGTTCCAGCAGTTAATCACCGGACCTGTTAAGAATATTTTATATTATGTTTGTCTGGTTTTAACTTCCAGCCATTGGCTCCTGTATCTGTCACTGCTCCACAAAAGAGAGCTCTGGGATGTTGGCATCCCTCCCGTGGGAAGGTATTTATGTTGGTTTCTGAGTTTGCACAGCAAACGGTCGATCCAATTGCAATTTTCTTAAGGAAAAGAAGGCAAAGAGAAATGTTCTCTTACCATTTATTGTCACAGAATTTATACCGGTGGTCGTCAGCCGGGACAATGTCGATCAACAGGATGTACTTGGTCTTGGGATTCATTCCGGTCACTTTAACCTTGTAACTAGGAAACATCCTCCTTAGGAAAAACAAAGGGTTAACATGTTAGTGAACAACCTGGAGCAGCACTAGAACTGGTGGAAACTTGGAGCAGCGCCCCAAAAGGCAGATCCACCGCGTGATGAACTCACGCGAGGACAAATGAGCTACAAAACATTATTGCTGCTCATACATCACCTGAATTAAACTCACCCTTTCCAGAGCACGGGCTGCACAGGGCTAGTGTGAAAATGGGGCACGAATACAGGTGAGGTATATAGAGGGGGGTTATGGGCCAGTGCCAGGAAAAGGCGCGTGTAGAGAGAGAGATGGGGGAGTCAATGCGTCCCTCCGTACGGGAGGCTGGGACAGGGAGCCCTCACTACCCCAGGAGGCTCCACAAGGCTTATGGCAGCCTCAAAAACGCAGATTTCTTGTTGCCGTGAAAGTGCGTGAAAAGTCATGAGATGTGACTACGCTTCAGAAGAAACTAAGCACACGCAGCTTTCTCATTCACACGTTCCCAATGCCCAGAACACCAAGTCCCACCACTACTCCCGCGCAGTAGCTGAACCTGTGTTCCCTTCAACAGACTGAAAACTGAGGATCACTAAAGCCTGGGGGGAGACTAAGGGTTAAACCCTGCGGTGGTGCGGACAGCCACTGCTCCTCTGGCCTTCCCGAATTTCCCAAATTCACAGCAAGCCCTTTAAACCTTGTTCGAGCCAGGAGCACCGCAGAGCTCCCTGCCGAAAATGTGCCCGTCCCACTGATTTGCCATTGACTTTAGCGGACACGTAGCAACCAACACCAAACGGGGAACGTCACATAAACCAGTGTATCACTAAAGAATGTTTATATATATATACATTACATATCTAAAGAATCTTTGCAATACTAAAGAATATTTTTTTATAAAGCTATGGCCGTGAAACCAGTATATACCATCACGATCTGGTCTTACGATCCAAAGGAGATGGCCCTGATGGGTACGGGCACTGCCATGGGCTTCCCGAGCCCTCGAGGCTGCATCAGGAGCCCAGATTTGCAGGATCAGACACCTTACATCCTCAGAGTAACTATTTTCTTGGCTCCATCTTCCCAACCTCCTCCTCATCCAGTAAAAAAAAAAGAAGTCAATTGAACAAACTGGCTCACCACAGCCTTCAAGCAACCAGCCAGAACAGAAAATTCCCCTTTCCACCAGCGTAAGGGGACAGAGGATGAGAATTGCTACATCCTGGAGTCATCCTAATTACTCTAATTAACAAGGGCCCAAACCCTGATGTCGTTTCTCCATCGGACGTGGCGGCCACTTTGCCCGCCGCCCTTTATCCCTCCTTCCCCTGCACGTTGCCCCCGCGCCCGGCCGAGCTGGCCCGGGTCTGCAGCACCATTTTGTCGCTGCTTGGGGAGAAGGCAACAAAATGGGCCCTGTTCGACATCATTTCAATCGACTCTTTTAACCGCCCTGCATAAATTCCAGATGTTTACCATGTAATTAGCCGGGACTAAAAAGGGGTGGTTTACCAATGTCCGTATTTGATTTTCATTCATAAACTCTGCACTCCTCTTAACCTTGTCCTCCTACAGGTAAGCACCTGGATAAATACAGTAGGACATTTCAATTTGCGAATACACAGCCCAATTCACACATTGAAAAAAATTGCATTAGGAATCCAATCCGAATGCCAAGATTTTTTTTTTTTTAAATCAGGCCTTAGAATGACATTTAAAAATGAAACAAAAAAAGAGGAGAAACTGATTAAAAACCAGAAATGAGATGGACACAATTTGACAGTTACTTGCTTTGTACCAGGCGAACGTCCCGCATCAGGGATTTTTATAACATCTAGCTTCTGAATTTCTTTTTTTTCTCAATCATTTCATTTACTGTAGTACATCCAAGCTGCTAAAGTAGCCGGACTGATATACTGTAAATGTTAAGTGCTTTTTTAATGGCATTTAAAATTAAGCTTTAGCATATGGAGTTCATATAGCATGGACATGCCTGAGTTTATAATGTTCTCTAGTATAGCCCTCTAAAATAAATACAAAGAGCCAAAGTACTACTATAATATATACAGCTGAAATTCTTTAAGGATAACAAATGGGGACTCACATCTGATTGAAGGTGTTGCTTAACTTGCAAACCGCTCGCTATCTTGCAGTGGTAGCATTGTACTCGGCAGTCGACAGACCCAGCTACAACCAAGTTTGCCAACTCTCTGCATTCTTTTCCAGGAAAACACGGGGCAGATTTCAGTAATTTGGCTGTGCACAGACATTTCATCATTATTATTAGCTGCTGCATTTTGGCCTTAAAAAAAAATATGCAACTAATGTGCTGTCCAGGGACTTGTCGGTTTAATTTTCTTAATGAAAACATATTTCTCAACCCCTTGGCAGAGACTCATTTAGTAAATATCTCTTTGCAATACGATACAAACATGGGTTGTGCATGTCTGGTAGGAAGGCATGACAAACCGAAGAGCTGGGTCCTAGCAAATGCAGTCACAGAGTTTCAACTAAAAAAAAAAAAAAGGGCAAGAGAGAGCACCTAATGTCATGTCCTGGCCCTTATTAAATGTCCCGTTTGAAAGAGGGGAGCAGAAAACCACGGCGGAGGCACGGGGCTGCACCAGCCCTGCCCGGGAGCGAGGCCGTGCCTACAGTGGGTCTATACAGCTCTCCGTCAGCCCTGGGAAGGGGCCAAAAACCTGCCCGCTTCCCCAAATTTACAACAGGTCAATGGACCTACTCACAGCCATGGGCTCTACGCTCAGTAGTAGCTTTGCATAACCGGCCCCTCTGCCAAATCTCCGCAGGCAGAGGCTCTCGGGCGGATGGGCGTCTCCGCAGAGGATGCTTCGCTCCGGCCAGCTTTCCCTGACAATAGCTTGCTTCATCATCTATTGCTCAGGGACCAGCAGCGGCAGAAGAATAACCCAGTGCTGCAATAAAAACTTGCCAACGTCTTGCCAAGCTCTGGGAAAGCTCAGCCTGGCTTTGGTGGGAGGTCTGAAGCAAGATCCAGGCAGATCCATGTTTCACCCACCCTCCTTCCCGCTGCCACGCACGACTCCAAACCGGGTGAGAGCTTCGCTGCGCAGAAACCGCTTACAAAAACTAGGAATTTGGGGCTTCCCGGGAAGCGTGTCCAAGCGGGCGGCATCCGATCCTCAGGCGACACCTCCTGCGCCACGGGCGGCTGCAGCTCTGCCGCGGGCGTGCAAACGGGGAAGCTCAGCGAGGTCAAGCGCTGGGCACGTCTGCGGCACGGGATAAACCAACTATTAGGTGAAGTTTAAGCCATCAGTAATCAGGAGATTAAGAGCAGCAAGTCCTGGCCTCATCGTCTTTCGTTCAGACCCAAAGCCTGGGTCGGACACGGTGTCCCGGGGCTGCAGCAAACGCCCTGAACGTGCAAAACGCTGCCGCCATCTCTGGGGTGGGGGAGTCTGGGACCGGACCAATTTCTTCCCCTTTATGCTTGGGTTTTTTTTTTTTTTTTTTGAAAACCACACAAGGTTCTTCTGCAAAACACCAAGTCAGTAAGACTCCAATTTTGGACACGTTCAAAACCCGCTTCTCCCTCCCTCCAGCTCAAGCCAGCGAAGAAGGGACCGTCCAGACTCCTCAGCACCATCCTGATGGTCTCCTGTGCCCCTCAAAGCTCCGTGCGGGGTCAGTGGCTCTGGCAGGCACGTTTCTACCTCCCTCCCTGCACTGGCAGGGGCACGGTGCTGCTGTGCGACGGCAGCAGCTCTCACCGCCCTTCCGAGGGGAAAACGTAAATCCGTTTTTACGTTCACACGAGAAAACTTAAATCGGTTTTTTACGCTCACACGAGAAAACCACCCTCAAAGAAAGCGATGACGGGGGAAAGGCTACGGTGCCTCACTCCTGGGCGAGCAGGACATCTGATATGGCTTGAAAATACCTCGGTCTGGCACCTGGTCGCTGCGGGGCTGAAATGCAGGGTGATGCCCTGGGGAGGGCAGAGGGGCTGAGCCCGGCTCTGGGGACCGTGGCCGGCGTCACCGGGGCTTGGCACTGCACTGCCACAGCCCCGGCTAAACCCTTCCCCGCAGCTCTGTGCAGATGAAATGTAGCAAAACCAGTAAAAGCCAGGAAAATAAACAAGCAGCACAATTCTGTAGCCCTCCCAAGCTTCAAAGATGATGTGCGAGTGAATTATTTGTTCTGATAATGAAGCAGTCATTGCTTAGCTAAGTTTATGCTAGGCACATTTTATCTCTACATGATATTCACAAATTGTTTTAAAATGAACTGTTAGAATAAGCATCTCTTGTTTATTTATTTATTCTATTACTATCCAATCCCCTTAACCACGGAGCAGTTACTGACATGGAGCCAAAGCTTCTACTACGTTCAAACAAAGTTTAATTAATGTGTAATTGGTTGGTTGGATTTGGAAGCGAGCGATAAGAGGAAAGCTTTGCTTTCGTTTGGAGCAGCAGTTCCCAGCCTTTCGGGCTCTCCAGGCTTGGCCACTTCACGGGCATCTTGTGTTTTAATCCCCATGTGAGCAGGCCTGGTTGGTCCTGGAGAGCTGGGCGACTGCAAGGTTCCCAGGTCCAATAAAGTCGTATTTTTTGGAGAGGGGACAGCAATCCAGTGCAGCCAGAAAAGCCGAGAGCCTCAGAGCTGATCAAAGAGCTCAAAACACTCATCCGAGCACCGACAGCCCCGTGCCACGCTGCACGCCAGGACCTGCGTGTCCCAGGGACGCTGGCTCATGCCTTGGTACTGCTGGGTGACGAGGTGGCCTCTGCAAACCCCTCGGGCCTCACCACCCTCCTGCTCACAAGGATTTGATCTGACCTTCCTTGCTTAGATGCAAACATCATTTCTGACGCATTAGCTGGGAAGGGGTTTCTCTGACCAGCACACGGTAAGCAGGGAAGCCATGGGGAACTTAAGTGGTATTTCCATAAAAATTTCCTGCATGGGAACGGGACACCTGAGTCCTGTTGGAGCAACCCAAGTCACGTCCTCACCAAAGGCCGTCGGTGCTCTCTGAAGCCCACGGAAATGTGCGGACTGGTGCTCACTGCACGTCCCCGTGGTGCAGATGGTGCTTCAGATACTAGCGAGCACTTCCTTCTGTCCTTTCGGGGGGTAAGCCTGTCCCCCAGCCCCTCAGCAGCTGAAGTCCTGTTTTCAAAAGGAGTTTCAATAAGACAAAGCTTTCCACAGACAGACAGCAATTTTACACTCCTTGGGTTTGGGGTCGTCAAGTAAAGCGAAAACGGGATTTTCAGAAGCTCCTGTACGGTGCTGTCTGGAAAGGTGATGCTTATGGCGTATCAGGTTGTGAACGGATCAGAAAAACAAGAAATCACTCAACATCTTGGCTAACGAGCCATATCATGGTTGAAAGACCACCTCCTCAGAAGCTGCTGGACATGCGAAGATGCCTCCAGTGACCGTTTCAAAGCACCGAGGCAGATGCCATGCCTACATCCCTGATAATGACTAATGTGGCCCCAAATTCTTCTCGAGAATTAGCCATGGCTGCTTAAGGATGCTTCTCCACATCTTCATTGTTAGGAGGGAAAGGCATGGTGTGCAGAGGCTTCAAGAACCACGTTTCCATTCTGATGACCTTTCTGCTTTTTTTCTAATTTCCCTTCTTTTGACAAGCATTTCTTCCCCTGACTTAAAGCATCTTTAAAAATAATATTCTCCGGGGCAGATTAAAACAAATTTGGGGATGTCAGCTGTTTCTTTTAGCCTTTTAAATGGCATTTCCTTTTTGATAGATTCTTGCTTTCAGAAAATACTTTAAAGAGATCAAAGACTTTTTCAACAGGGTCCCATTTTCCCAGTGTATCCTAACCCTCAGTCCCTTATTTCTCTTATCACCCACGCCACTCCGCTATGACGCTCTGTATACAAAGTAAGAGCAGTTAACTTTGAAGTGCTGGATTAGCCCATGCCAGATCCTTGCCTCAGAATAACAAACAATACAGGTTCAACAGGAGTTCTCATCAGTAGTTCATTTTTCAGCCCCAAATTCACTGTCACTAACACAAGCAACATTGAACTCTCAGTCTATGGACAGATAGGAGAGATTTATCTGGTGGCAGGACCATGACCTAGTGATGAGAAGGTCAGACAGTTAAGGGATTTTTATATTTTGGAATGGCGAGGTTGTATTTTTTTCTTCTGGCTGGCGCATCTAATTTTTAAATAAAACATTGTTTCTCACATACTTGAGAACTTGGTTAGCTGGATGGCTGCTTTCATGGTCTAGAACATTTCCTCTCTTTGCCCCACGGTAACTTGAAACACGGGCAGGCTTCTTGCCGTGGGATGCTTCTCCGGTCCTTTCCTTTTGCCGCAACTGAAGGCGAGTAGAAAAGGTCCCAACGTGCCGGAGGACAGGAGAGGGGGATGCTGGCAGCACCAGCAGCACAGCACAAAGGTACCTCAGAGAGAAGCTCTACAAGAGCGTGGCCAACGACCCAGCGCTGCAACGTTTGAGGGCAGGTTGGCTCCCTCGCCAGCCCACCTCCCTCGGCGGTGCAGCCCCTCCGGCCGCGTGGGCTCCGCGGGGGCTTTCGGAGGAGCCGTGGGCAGCCTCGGCGTCAGTGCCAGGCCGAGCGCCGGCTCATCGGTGCAGAGCAGGAGGTGATCCGCGGTCCCTGCGCCGGGGAGCCTTTGGTGCCGGGGCAGAGCCCGAGCGACGGTGGGGATCTTCCCCGGCTGCTTTGGGCTTGACCAAACCCTCCCCTGCAACCCTGGCCAGCGCTGCTGCAGCTCCAGTCTAAGGACGAGCGGGAAAGCTTTGGGAACACCCTTAATCATGAGCATCCCATGTCTTTAACAAACTAAAAGCAAGGGTTGCTGTTTGAAGAGAGAAGCGTGTTAAAACTAAAATCCCATCCCTGCCCTACTCAGCGTGCACGAGCTCCGTCTTCCTTGCCAACGCTGTCGACATCTTTAGCAGCCCGGCCAAGAGCCATCGGAGTTTGCTCCCGCTCCTTTCTCTAAAAGCAGGAGTTTGCCCGAACAGGGTAATTCCAGGACCCCGAATTTAGGACTAAGCAGATCAAACATTCCTTAAATATCTACTTTATTTCCAAGTTTTAAATTGTCGGCTCGCATTCCATCGCTGATCTCAGATATTAAGGTTTGCTTTTGGATCAAAAACTTTTAGCAGAGATTCTTGTAACTGCCTCAAAAGATTCTGGACAAATATTTCCCTTTAATTGTAACGAGAACTGGGCATCCATATGCCCTACAGAGCCATGGAAAATTTAACTTTTAAAGGATTATTCACAGAGGAAAGCTGCACCAGCTTAGCCAAAGTATTTATACTTCTTCAGACCTTGATGTCCTAAAAACTAGTTTTATTTTGGTTTACTAAAGTTGATTAGGAACAGATTTTTTTGAACTGAAATAAGCCACTTTTAAAATGAAACTTGAACATCTAAAGGGGGTTTGCGTCTTTTCCACACATGCAAGCTGCTTTATTGATTTTTTTTCCTGTGCAATATTTTCCTACATATGCTTCTTAAAACCTGCTACCATAAAGACTGAAGCTATCTTTGTACCTGTGCACATCCTGCGCTCCGGCCAAAACTCAATTTCAGTATCTTGAGCCTCCTGTTCACATCTCTGGGGTGGTTATGCTACCATAGAGGAATTACACATTATTTTCTCTTCAGCAGCTGTTCACAAAAATGTGACCAGACATCCTGTGAACTGGCATTTTTTACTGATTAGCCATAAGCTTCATCAAATTGTTTGCCCCTGGCGGCAATATCTGGATAGAAACTGCAATGCTGCAAAGACTGGCACCTTGGAAAAAAACTAGGGAACAGCTAGAGCTAAATAAAAACTAACAGAAAGAAGGAAATCCTGAGCCAGGGAGACTGTGTAAGCAAAGATTAAGTACCTGCAAAAACAAGGTCCGGCAGATGAGATTTCACAAAGCATTAAGAGAGACAAAGCGGGGTTTGCCACACGGTTAAAAAAAAAATTACAATAGCTCAGTTAAATGATAGCACGTAAGAGCGAGGAGATTAAATCGGAAAGCAGGGTTTATAATGAAGTCTCTCGTTTGCTTTCTGCTTTGCCCGCCCCTGGTAAAGCTTCCTCCCTCCGGCATGCCTGAACTCCAGCAGGAAAGGTGTGCGCCTTGCTGGGACAGGCTGCGGCTGGGCAGGGCTGTGACCAGGAGGGAATTCCCATGGCCATCTGCACCTCCATCCTCCAGTACACCATGTCCCCTTTATTACCATCTACAGCGATTTTATTAATTTCATTTAATAGGACCCCGCCGCTTGGAAAACGCTTTTTTTTTTTTTTTTTTAATAAATGGGAGGATTTGTGAATAATTATAGCCTTATTTATAAACACAGGCGTGCACGGCTCGATGTGGGCGTTGGGCTCATTCACCCATCCCGGGAAGGCGATCCGGCCGCGCTGGGACCGGGCACCGGGCACCGGGCGCCGGGCGCCGGGCGCAGCCGCCGCACCGGGGCTCCGCGGTGAGAGGCTGCTCGGAGAAGCGAACCCCGCGGTTTCATAGCCAACGCTGCCTTGCCGAAAGAGCTGCTCTGCAAAAATGCCACTCGCCACGGCCAGCGCTTAGAGAAATCACGCGTGGCCGGTTTTCTTCTCGTTCCCCCCCCCCGCCCCGGTTTAGGCAGCCCTTGGGTACCTCCGGCCCCGGGCAACGGCAAAGCCGGGGAGATTTTTGCGCTACGTCTGTGGCAGCCTTTAAAAACAAGCAACGGCAAAATCCTCCGGAGCAGAAATCCGTAATTAGAACAAACCTCAGAGAGGAGGAACAAGAAAAGGTTCTGATTTATGGAGCCCAGCGTCCCATCCTCTGGGCGCTGCGATGGGCAGGATTTTATGTCTGAAGGAGGCGAGCGGTTTTATGCAAAGTTCAGGGAACTTTGCTAACATAAACTTTTTATCTGTTGATGATCCTTTTAATATAAAATAATCTCTTTTTTTTTTCCCTCCCACAATGAAGCAGTCGAACATTAAAAAGATAGCGAGTGCATTTTAAAGATGTTTCCACTTTATAAATCAAGCTTCCTTGGCAACAACATGATTTCTATTTCAATGCTGAGCTTGCTGTGTTCTCCTAATATCTCCTACAGATCAGTCCTAAGAGGGAGTAATAATCCCCCAAAGTAATTCTCAGCCCTAAATTCTCGATAATTTATAGTTGGCTCGTTCTGTGGAGCTCTACAAAGAATGAAACAAATGACTCCCCCTCTCCCCCCCCACTAAGTTATCAATATTTGCCTTGTTTATACAAAAAGGCTATTTTACACCATTGCCATGGAATTAACGCTTCCGCTGAGCTTTACATTTCCTCTCCATTGAGTGAACTTGTCATTAAAGTCACTTTTTTTTTGTTGTTTGAAATTTAAAAATCAGGCTTCAATTTCTTTTCGTTTGTGCCCCTTGAGGTCAGACAGACCGACATTGAAGTGATTTCAACTAACTGCATTCAGGGGCATCTCTGTGCCTGCTGGGAGGGGGATTAGAGTCCTAATTAGTGCCTGCAATTAGCCGTTTTCCCTCTTCTCCCCCCCCCCCCCAATGCTAAATGCAAGTGCATACAAATCTCCATTAAGCATCCTTTTTTTTTTTTAATTGGGTCAAGAGGAGGTTTATTATTGCTCCTCTTTATTTAAATAGCTTGGGTAAAATAAAATCTGCATGAAGTAATAATTTTCAGTTCGTCATTCGCATTACCATTAACGGCATATTCCTGCTTTTGGGCTGCCCTGCTCCCAGCCCCGCACTCGGTATGAGCGAAGAAACTTAAACGATCACGGGATTTAAGTTGCTCGGGTTTTCTGCCGTCCTCATACTAATTATTTTGTGCCTTTTTTTTTTTTTTTTTTTTTTTTTTTCCCCTTTCGGTGCTGCTCGAGAGCCCGACCCGGGACAGGGAGGGAGAGAGCCGGGTCCGGGCACCGGCGGGTCCCCGGCGGCGGCGGCCCCCGCTCAGCCCCAGCCCGGTGTCCAAAGAGGACACCGATAAAAAATGTTGCCCTTTATTTCGACACCATTTGCAGCTGGATACAGGGAAAAGAAAGGAAGTGACTATTCTGTTTCGTGTTATTCATCAGCATTTTGGCCATTTCTCTTTTTTTAATTAAAAGCTATTTGTTTAAAAAAAAAAAATTGAAATGCTGTTAGCTTGGTGGTGCCGCGCTGATTTTTCACAAATGGAGAATTCGGCTTAGATAACGTAAAAAACAAAGTTTTGTACATCTTGGGGTCAATCCCCCCATCCCCTCATTCCCATCCACATGCTTTTGAAAGGTGACTACGTGTGCACTGCCTTCTCCACCGGACAAAGAATGTGGGACTGAGCCCTATACATATGGATTTGTTTAAACAATCCACGTTAAGACTTACAAAGAGATAACATGCACATTTGGGATGCTTAGGGTCTAGAATTTGGTAAAGATATTACACGTCCCGCACAGACGCACTCAGATACTATAAATTAAGGGTGAAATATTTGAGGTCTTGATCCCCTAGTCTTAGCTGACTTAGGCAGCAGACCTATCAAAATGAATCCGGCTCTTCACATCAGCAGACGCTACAGAACAAGCCCTAAGATTTTATACACCAAAATGTAGGGTGATAAGGACAGAATTACCTGCACAATCACTTCATAAATAGGCCAAATAGCAAACAAATTGAAGATCCCCGGGACATACACCCCCTCTCCGGGGGGACTAATGGGAATATCTCGGTTATTAGAGTAAAGCTTCCCTACACTGGCCAGCTGCTGCACAGAGCAGCACTGCCGGGGATGGGGGAAAGGAGAGGGAAACCGCCCATCACTTCCCAAATCCAAAGCCCGGGGTTGGGGTCTGGGTCTCGCAGTATGGGCAGCAAACAAGGGAGAAAAGACACACACATGCCCCCGAGCCCCCCGCCTGCCCCGCACCAAGGCTCGGGGACCACAGGGAAAAAAGACTGCATAGATATTGATTGTGGGAATTTTATTTTTTTTTCTGCTTTCTCCCCATTATTTGTCCTCCTCCACAGCTCTCTAGCACAGGGTAAAATCAGCGATCGCAGGGCATGGCAGAACCACACAGCTGTGTTAGAATTAAACGGATTTCCACACCTAAGTCTGGCAATTCTTCTTTTCCAGCAGCAGCGATGCGAGCCTGCTGCCGCAGAAGCCAAGGACAGATATTTCGGTGCCCACAGCAGGAGCTGGCTAGTTTTGTTGGGAACCGTCTGACTCCCAGGCTGCTGATGGGCTGAGGTTTAATTCTGAAGTTGAATTTTCTGACATTAATTCTGCCATCTCCCACCTGAGCAGCCCGGGTGGGAAGGGAGCCCTGAGCAGGCGCAGGGATGGGTTCCCCAGGGAAGCGAAGCCTCTGCGAGCCGCTGGGCTCCCTCTCGCCTGGGCCTGGGTGTGCACGCTGAGGGGGCTCTGATTTGGTCAAAATTATTGTTTGTTTCCAAGGGAAGGCAGATTTTTTTTTTTCCCACACTTAACAGGATAAAAATGGTACCCATCTCTCTTTCACTTTTGAGATTAGAAGCATAGCCTAAGCCTTCGTATTGCTAAAACTTTGGTGCAAAGTATGCCACCACAGGTCTTAGCGCACTGGGCAGAAAAGGGGAGTGGGGTTTGCTTTGGGAAAAAAAAAAAAAAAAAGTAGAGCCACAATCATGCTAACATCTTAAAAAAAAAACCCAAATAATAAAATGAAGAATTACCAAAGAGAATTGGGACTAAATGTAGCAAATGACTCCACAACTCTTTCTTGCATCCACAGTCTCGTTGCCACACTCAAACGCATGCACAGTTTATACCGAAAAAAATGATCTTACTGAAATCTGCAACCACAATAATAATTTTTTTAAATGACACTAATTGCAGTAGCTCTGCAAAACCCAGTCTCGGCAAACAGGGACATTTCATACGGATCAGAAGCAACACATGTTCGCGGGGAATTTTCACTAACCTGCCTGCTTTGGTTATTATCATTTCGGTGCCAGCTTCATGAAATTTCTTCCATAGCTCCTTCTCATGGAGATAGACTTTGATATTTTCTATTGTCTGGAAAAAATAAAGACAATGAGGATAGGAAGAAATGCCTGCGAAAACCTAGGAGAGGGGCTGGGGAGGGCCGCGGGAAGGGCAGTGGGACTCGGGGGCTGCGCACCCAGGACCAGTGCCGCAGCCGAGGCGCCGGGCGAAGCCACACCAGCCTCGGTCCTGCCTGTGCGGGAGGAGGATGGAGTCCCAAAAATTCCACTGCCCTTTGCCAAAAATAAGAGAAACAAACTGAGGCCGGTTTTAATTGCAGACTTTCACATCCAGGCGGGACACTGCGGCCAAAGGGATATTTTTTTTCTTTTTCTTTTTTTTTTTTTTTTTTTTTTTTTCCGTAGGGGTTTCCGTGCCCCGATGGGGCAGACGGGCCCCGCTGTCGCCCTGGGGCTCCCAAAAAACCGGGGCCAGGAGCATCCGCGGGGACACCCGCATCTGCTGAGCAACGTGCGCGTCCAGGGCCGCGGTTTCTGCGCGGAGATGTTCTTTTCCGCGGGATGCCGGGGACACCGCGGAGGCGCCGGCCGGGCGCGGGGAGGAGGGGACAAAGGCAGAGAAGCCGCGATGTACCGAGAGGCCGCGGACGGACCCGGCGTTTTATTTAGCGGGGAAAAAAAAAAGCCAAAACAAAACCCAAGGAAACCCACGGGAGGAACGGCCGCGGCTCTGCCACACGACGGGCCCTGATGGCCGCGGCTCTGCGGGGCTTGGGCTCGCCCTTACCGGCCAGCCGTACCCGATGGCGGGGACGCGGGCGGCCTGCTTTGCACCGGGAAAAAAAAAAAAAAAAAAAAAAAAAAAAAAAAAAAAGAAAAACGCAATTTCCTCGCAATTCCCCCCCCCACCACCGCCCGGGTCGTGGCCGAGGGAGATGCGCGGTGGCCGGGAGGGCTGACTCCGGCCCCGCCACCCGCGCTGCGGCCGGGCTGGCGGGGAGAGCGAGAGGGGCGAAGCCGTCGGGCAGGACGCGGGGCCGGGCGGTGCGTACCTGCTCGGGGTCGGGGAGCTGCGGGCTGCTGAGCGGCGTGCTGCTCCCCCCGGCTACGCCGAGGACGGGGGAACCGGCGGAGGAGTCCGCATGGCCGGGCGCGGGGGCTGTTGGAAACCCTTCCTCGGTTTCAGACAGGCTTTTCTCCTGGAGCATTTCCTTGCGGGGAAGAGAGGCGCACCGTTAGCTGGCAGCACCGGGGGCCACGTCCAGCCCCTGTGTCGTCCCCCCCCCACACTCCCCGCCGCCCCCCCAGCCCCAGCCTCGGGCACGGCCACCTGCGGGGGTCAGGCCCTCCCGGCCCGGCCCGAGGTCCTTCCTCAGGCGGCGGCACTCGGCGAGACTGGGACGTGACACCCCCGGCCCCGGGGGAAAGCCGCTGTGCCCAGGAGAGCCGGGCCGGGCCCGCCTGCCCCCGCGGGGGAGCCGCCCACGCGTGGCTGCGCTCCCGCCTGAGGCCCGAGCAGCTCATCTCAGCTGTGGCCGCAGTCCCCCCCGCACCCAGCCCCGACCTTTTCTCCTCTTCCCCCTCGCTTTTTTGCCACCGTGAGGGGCCGGTACCCGTCGGGGAGGGCAGCCCGGCCCGGCCGGTCGCTCTGCCCCGTCCCGTCGGGGCTCCGGGGGCTTCGCGACGGCGCTCGGGACCGCGACGAAACGCTGCGGCGGAGCCGGGCGGCGTAAACAGGCGGAGTGCTGGGCTCCGAGATAAAAGGGCCCCTCTTAAACTTGGACGGAGACTGGGAAAAGCCAATAAAGATAAGGCCTGACAGCTCCGCCGGGGCTGCCGCGCATCAACCCCCGACTTTTACAGCGCGGAGGGACGCGGCCGCCCGCTCCGCTCGACGGACGGACGGACGGACAGACAGATGGACGGGCAGCGCCGGCGCGGAGGCGGAGCAGCCCCGGGGAACGATACCGGCCTTCCCCACGGGGAAACGCTGACGGCACCCGGTCCCTCGGCCCCCGACGGAGCGCTCCTCTCCCCCCGGTCCCGGTCCCGGTCCCGGTCCCTGGCCCGGCGCTCCCCGCCCCTGCTCCAACCACAGCAGAGCTTCAGGGAGAGCTCCAGCCAGCCAGCCCGGCTCTGGGCGAGGGGACACACACCCACTCCCGTGGATAGCTGCACCGTACGCACCGCGGGCCCCCTCCCCGGGCAGGGATTGCCCGGCAGCCCCCGGCCGCAGCGGCTCACCCGGTGCCCCGAGCGCACCGCCGGTCCCCCGGCACCGCTCCGGGAGGGAACGGGACGGCCCCAGCCCGGTCGAGGTGCGGATGTTCCCGGTGGCCAACCCGCCCCGCGGGGCCGGGTGACCCGGGGGAAGCACAGGTGGGAGGCGACGACCCCGAACCCCCGAGGGCCCGGCTCCTTCCCCCGGCCGGGGACCCCGGTGCTCCCGGGGACGCAGCAGGGTGGCAAGCCGGGGGAGCAGCGGGACAGGCTGGCGGCTGCCACCCCGGCACAGGCCGGGGGTGGCCGGGGGGGGGGGGGTCCTCGGCAGGCTGCAGGGAGCTCCGCACCCGCGGACTCCCCGCTCCCTCCCGTCCTTCCTTCCTTCCTTCCCTCCGCACCCCGGGAACTCACACGGCCGGCCGGGGGGGCAGGAGGCGCAGCGGGGGGCTCCGGGCTTCGCCTGGGGGCGGCTGCGGCATGAAGGGCATCCGCGGGGCAGCGCGGTGGCTGCGCGGGGCGCTCAGGCCGGCCGCGGCTCCGCGGCCCCCGATGGCAGCGGCGTGCGGGGCATCCCCCGCTGCGCGGATTCACTTTCCCTTGATCTTGGCGGAAAATGTTCCATAAAGATCCAGTTTGGGGCCTTTCGACTCCCTCCCTCTTTGTCTCTCCCCCCCCCCCCCCCCCCCTCCCTTTTCCCTTCCCCTCCTGTTGCTGACGTTGCCGCTGTCAATCACGTCCCCACAGACCGGCTCTGGCCCGCTCCGCCCGGCCCGGCCCGCTCGGCCCCGGCCCCGGCCCCGTTCCCACCCGACGGTCCGTACCGGGGGGCACCGGCCGGGACCAGCCGCCTCCCGCTCCCCGCGTACCGGGCCCGGTCGCGGCCTTCCCCGGCCTGCCCGGCCTGCCTCGGCGCCGCGGCCGGGCCTGGCGGCGAACGGAGCCGCTCGCTGCTGGGAGCGGGGGAAGCCCGGGGGGGGGGGGCACACGACACGACACCCCCAGCCCCGCCGCCCCTTCCCAGCCCCGATGGTCCCGGCGCTCCCCACTGCCCGGCAGGGAGCCGGGCCGGACCGGGGGGCTGCAGCGGGAGTGCCGCGGTGGGCGCAGGCCGCGCTGGAAGGGCTCTGGGCTCGGCGGACCGGGCCGTGGAGGGCGGTGGGACCCCGCGGCGGGAGCCGGGACCGCCCGGGAGAGACGACAGGGCTCCCCGTCCTCCCTCGGTCGCGACAGAGAGCCCCGAGCCTTGCCCCAAGGCGGGCAGGAGCTGCGCGGCCGCTGAAAGAAGCGGCGGCGAGGCCGGGCCGCCGGGGTCAGCCCTCGCCGGGGCCGCCCCGAGGGGAGTGCGGCGGCGGGGGGGGAGAGGAGCTCCCGGCCCCGCACACCCTCGGGCGAGAGCCCCCCGCACCCTCCGGCCACGGGCATCGCCTGCTCGGGGCTCCCACCGCCAAGCCAAACCCGCCAAACCAGGGAGAGAACCTTCCTCGGGAGAGCGCTGTCGCGACTCAACGGGCCGCTTCAGCTCTGCTGTCGCGATTACCGACGCACACCCACCCCGTAGCGCGGCTGCCCGCCCTGTGCTGAGCAGCCCCTCGCCTCCACCCGCCACCGAAACGCGCCCAGGCTCCCGCGCTAACCCCCCCCCCCCCCATAGCTATACCTATCGCGACAGCCCCGCTGCTGCGCACCGCCCTATATCGCGACAGCCCGCCTGGTTCTGCTCCGGCTCCGCACCCGCGGGGAAGGGCGGCGGATGATAACCGCTTACCCGAGCCGGCCGGTCCCGGGCGGGCGCCGAGGTGCCGCTCGCCTCCCGCAGCCCCGGGTTCACAGGGACACCGCCATGAGCCGGCGGGGCTTCACGGGGCAGGATTTTTATCGGGGTTTTCTTGAAAGTGAATTTAAACCCAAACTCACTCCCACCGTCACGTGGTGCCGAAATTGGGAACAGGAGCAGAATAAAAAGTAAACTGGGGTCAACCTCTTAATGAACCTTTTCCCCACTCCTACAAAAAAAAAAAAAAAAAAAAAAAAAAGGAAAAAAAGGGGGGGGAGGAAAAAAAAGAAAAAAAAAAAGGGCCCGGGCGGGCCGGGGGATGCGAGCGAGGGAGCGGCGAGCAATTCCCGCAGGAGCCGGTGGGCCGGGACCGGCGGCAGGTGAGACCGGGCCGGCGGCCGGGCCCCGACGTGCGCCTGCGGGGCCGGGGCGATGGGGGGGACCCGCGCCCGTCCTGCCCCCGCACAGGCGGAGCAGGGGCCGAGGACGGCCTGGGGGTGAGGAGCCGTCCCGGCGGGACCGCGGTGGGAGCGGGGAGACCCGGTCCGGCTCGGCCGGGGGGTCCCGGAGCACCGGTCCCCGCCGCTGAGCTGCTGAGCTGGGCCCCGTACGCGACCGCGGTGGTTTCCGCGGGTCGTAGCTGCTTCTGAGCTACGGGCCGGCCCCGTACCCCAACCCCACCGCCGCGGGAGGGGAGAGTCCGCGCAGAGCCGCGGAGGATGCGCGCAGCCGGGCACCGCAGCCGACCCCCGCTTGGACCGCTCCGTCCCGCCGCCGGTTCCCACCTGCGGGCCGGGCTCTCCCCGCAGGCTGCGGGGCCCGGGACGGCTGCCGAGGGCCGGGCTCCACGGCAAGGTGAATTTTGGGATTTACTCTGCGGCTGGTGCCGGTCGCTCGGCTTTGTTCGGGTGAGTCTCCCTCCACCCCTTCCTCCCGCAGCCGCGGACAGGGACAGCGGGAATCAGGGACGCTGCCTGTGCTTCCCTACGTTAAATGCATTTTTTTTTTCCCCCTTGAACAAAAAAAAAAAGGGGGGGGGAGGGGGCCATCCCCAAGTGGGGAGGATTTAATTAAAGCAAAGCCAAAGCCTCCCCCTCCTCCTCCCTCCAGCCCCCGGCCCTCCCCGTCTGTGCGGACGGGAATGCTGGAGCGCGGTGTCGGGCCCTTCCCCGGCTGAAGTTTTATCCACGCTCGGCTCCTCCGTGCCTTCAGACCGGGCAGCACCTGCCCGCAACGGGCTCCGGTCCACGGCACCCCCCCCCCCCCCCCCCCCCCGGGGCTCCCCCAGCCGCCACCCGCACCGGTGGGGCTGGAGGAGGCCGCGGCCGGTTTCATCATCCCGCGGCCGGGGGGTCGGGGCCGGAGCCGAGGGGCGAAGCGTCCCCGTCGGATGGAGCCCCCCCCCCCCCCCCCCCCCGGCAGCGCCGTGCGCTTCCCGGAGGCTCCGGCAATTCACGGCGAGGCTCGAAACCAGCCTGACTGTCATCACCCGGCAGATAAACGGCCGGATCCCCGACGGCAGGGTGGCTCCTATTCACGGCTCATCATCGCCGAGTCCAAGGAGCAGGCAGGGGGAGGATAAGCCCCGCTTTCAGGGACCGGCTCTCCAAACCACTCATCACTGTCACCGAGCTCGCTCATGCCTTGGCCCTAAACACCGGCGATTAATAAAAGTTTACTGTCGCTTTTCTCCAATAATTACACTCAGGCTGCGAGCCGGGAAAAACCGAGCGGGCTCAGATCTACGCGTTACCTGCGGGGATGCTCCACCGCTTCTCCAGCCGCGGCGGCCGGCCCCGCTCCTCTTCCCCCCAAGAAAACCTGCTTTCTCTTCCCCCTTCCTCAAGAAAACCTGCCAGCCGCGACGGAGACGAGGGGAGAAGCGAGCCCCGAGCCCGCACCCGAAGGTCCCGGGCGGCCCCGACGGCGGCCGCCGCTCGGAGCTCCGGTGCGAGGCGGAGGGCGGCGGGGAAAACCCCGCGGGGTCCGGCCCCGGCTCCCGGGAAGTCAGGACCGAGCCTCGGCCGCATGGGTTGGCATAGATTGATTGGCCTGAGCGGAAACTCACCGGTTTACGCTGCCGAGGAGGGGTTGAATGGATGAGGACTGAGAAAAAGTTGCCGAATTTGGCCCGTAATAAAGCTGGAAGAATGGAGTGCTAATACTGAATTATGCATGTACTCGGGAGGAATTACACGGCATCAGACTCGGGCTTCTAAACAGGGACAGTGCCAAACTTCTAATAACTGTGTAATATGCTTATTTATACCATACAAGGACTTACAAACCTCATTGTGCATAGCAGCTGGGTCGTATTTCTTTACCCTTCCATTCCTCAGGCTCTTTTGCCAAGAGACTGGTACCAAACACTTCTAGGCTGAAAGGAAAACACAAAATTAAATTGCAAAGAAACGATGACAGGAAGCATGGGTAAGATACGGGCTGACGTGCGGCCCTTTAATCTTAAGCATCTGCCTAAAATAGACGCAGTAAGGGGGCATTGAAAAGATGACGGTTTTAAATGCAAGTGATTCTCTGCTTCTAAATCGTTCAGTCGAATTATCCGCATGTATTTGCCTGAGCTGGGCACGTTTGTAGGCTCTAAGGCTTTGTTTTAGACCATTAAGTAAATAATTTAACGAATGTTTTAAAATGTTGGAAAGTAACGTGTTAGTCTTGCACCAAGCTCCGCTGAAACTGGGTAAATCAAACGAACAGCCATATTCCGATTTGGTTTTAAATATTCGGGGGATATTTGATAATTTCGTCTCAGCGTACCAAGTGTACTTACCCCTCGTAATTTCCAGCAAAGCTATGTAGGATGCAAACAAGCAATGTTCACTGTGTAACCAGTAATAATTAAAACTATGAATGAATATTCATTTATCTAGACATTTTTTAAAAGCTTAAGTATTTTACAAATAAAAGCAAACAATTGTGGCATGGTTTTAATTTTTAAAACTAATGTTAATTTTGTCTAAATGCTCTGGATTTTTATTTTTTAATATGCTGTCTTATTATTTTTTAAAGTAGCATCTAGAAAAATACCATTGGAAGTCCATCGCACATTTTGTACGAACAAGACTTTACTGTGAGCTCGGCAACACTCTGTCTAAGAATGAATAGTCCAGAGATCACTGCCCTGGTGAACGTCAGACTGAGATAGTCCCCAACGGTCTTTCCTAGCCAAAGGTCTGATTTAACTTCAATATATTAAAAAAAAAAAAAAAAAAGAAAAGAAAAAAAAAGAAAAAAGAGAATTGCTCCATCTGCTTTGCAATGACTTTTTTGTTTTTTAATTAAAAGAGCCCTAAAGCTACAGCGTGCTGGAGCATGGGAGCAGGCAAACGGGACCACGCCAAAATGGAAATAATGGTTTTAAAAAATAAAAGCAGAACAATGCCCAGCGCTCGGCACGTTGTGATTTTTACGCAGCCTGGCTACAAGCGCCACGGCGGCCGCAGCTCCGCTCCGCTCCCTGCACCAAGCCAAAATGGTGCCGCGGGGATGGGGTCCGAGCAGGCCCTGCCATCGCCGCTCGGCACGCGGTCGCCGCCGTTTACCGCAGGTCAGCGGGTCAGCGCCTCCGGTCGCACGAGCCCCCGGTTAGACGTGCCGTGGTCACCGGCGCTGCCGGGTAACGTTGGCCGAGGCCCGGAGGAGAGCCCCAGAGGGAAGGGACTCGGGCAGCGGCGTGGGATGGGGCGGCAGCCCGACATGTGCACGGAGAGGGGAGAGCAGCCCCGCGGCAGCTCGGCATCCTGCGGGGACCTCGGTGGAGCGGGAGGAGGACGCGTGGAACCTCCTGGATAAGCTGCTCTGGAGCACATGGGCTACGAGCAAAACCGAGACGCACATAAATCCACCAAGTGACAACATTGCAAGTCATTTCTCACCAGGCAGGAAGAAAAGAGGAGAGGCTTGTCTCAGAAGCCTTGCATCAGAGCAAGAAACTGCCTTAAGGTATTGCAAAACTAGCCCAGCGCACCCTCAGAGCAACGCGTTGTGGCTCGGCACGGCGTACTTGGCATCATCCACCCGTCACTGTGCGGGGGACGAGGGGCTCGGGGCAAGTCCTGCCCAAAGTGATTATTTAATTTGTGCTGGGGATGAGGAGGAGGTTATTGCTATGGGAAATCGCTGTCCTCCAGGGTGAACAGAGGAAAATGCTGGTCCAGGTGAGAAATTCCCGGCAGGAGGGATGAAGGCAGCCAGCCGCCAGCACCATCTCTGCCCCGGAACTGGGTGCAGACCTCGTCCAAGCCCCTGATGTGGCACAGCTCGCTGTTCTGCCACAGCAACCGGGGCCGGTCGGGTCGAACAGCCACGTTTAAACGTTTCACCGTAACGTGGACCCTCGCCTCGGGGTCAGACCCCGCTGACCGACAGCCCGAGCAAGGCAGCACAGCAACGCACGAGCGGGTGCCAGTAGTGCCTGGTGAGCACTGCCATGCTTTGGGACAGAGGCTGCAGCCCATGCTCCCGCTGTTTCTCTTAGCGTCCCAGTCGCTATTTAGGCAAAAGCATCATCTCAGCCACCGGCAAAGCCACCACATCCCAGGCCAGTGCATGCAAGCCCTCGCTCCCCGCCAGAGCCCACAGCTCTTCTTGGCCAGTCCCTTTCCACCATGGTGTTGCCCAGAGGGAAACCTCCTCCTTCTCCCTGGGCTGGGGTCAGACCCCGCAGCACGGCCGCGGGTCAAAGCAGGGCTCGGCCCTGTAGCTGCGGGCGGGGGGACACCCACTCTTTTGGGCTCGCGGGAAACACTAAGCCAGGAGCAAACGGGGACCCTGGGGATTTAAACACTTGCCAGATGCCTACGATAGCCGTGTATCACGCTCCTGGGGGTCAGTCCTGTCTCGGGTCCTTGCTAAATCACCCAGGGCAGATTTAAGGGGCGTGAGGTTTTCGGGGCGCGGGAAGGCAGCCGTGATTTAAAAGGGCGGAGGGGAGCGGCGAGCGGCGCGGGCGGCCAGCCTCCGAGCGTAGGGGCTCACGGGCCAGAGCAGAGCGGCACAAACACGCGTCCGGATGAGGAGCTGCCGGCGAGGAGGCGGCCGGACGGGATGGAGGAAGGCGAGGTGAGAGGCAGATGAGAGCGGGGAGGAAGAGAGCTGCTCAGGTCTGGGGAGCAGGAGGCTGCTGCGGAGGGAAGGGGCCACCTCCGGGAGGGGTTTTGCTTCGCAGGGCAGCGCGATGACCTCGGGTTTCTCCCCCGCAGATGAGGGGGGAGAAGCTGCGGGGCCAACCCCAGCCCTGGGAGGCTGCAGAGCTGCTGGGGAGCTGGCAGCGGGGAGGGAGGGAGAGAAGGGGGAATAAAAGGTCCTCCCTAGGAAGCAGGTCGGCAAACCCCATCAAAATTCACCACCGCATCCCTCTGCCGTCAGGACAAACCGGGATGGGATTTCCCAAGAGGCAAATCCTCAGCTTGAGTTTGGTTCCCCGTCACCCTGCTCATCAGGAAGCCACCCCGCATCGCCAGCCGGCCTCCGGCATGTGGCGGCTCGCTCCCTGCTCAGTCGCATCCCTCCCACGCCTCCGTCCTGCTCCCGGGACGCTGCGATGAAACACATTCCTCAGGCTGCAGCGGGGCAGGGCCAGGCCTGGGACAAATGCTGTTCTCTATTTTGGGCATTTTCCTCCTCGCCCAGCGAGCGGGGTTGCTCTGAAAGCAGGGCGCAGCCTTCGAGGTGGCTTTGCCCCCATAGTAAGGGGGGGAAGAGCTGCAAAAAGGCATCACGCTCCCGTTCCTGGGGCGGGGGGGGGGGGGTTCTTGATAGGAGCAAATGGGAAGGGAAACGATAGCCAACTGGGATGGGGCCCAGAAGGTGGGAATTTCCTCCTCGTGGGACATGACTTGCTGTGGAACCCCAAATGCTGTAGGTAGAAGGAGGGAAACTGGTGAGAGGGGAGAGATGAAGCGCTGGAGCGGAGCATGCTCCCTCTCCTCCATCTGCCCCTGGCTCCAGCGAGGAGAGAAAGGATGGCTGAGATTCATTAAATAAAGAGACAGGAAAACCTTGCTTAAGGAGCTGTCTGGGAAAGGGGCCATTTCAGGCCTGCTGTATGGAAGTGCCAGCGATTTGGGGCCAGAATAGACAATTGCTAAATATTCCTCCGGGCTCTGCTGTGCAGGGAGCTGCTCTCAAGCGTACCAGTTACAGAAAGCTGTGGGGAGCTTAATGGTGCTTTTCTGCCTGGGATGGGAGACCAAGCTGGCTCCATCAGGAGAATGGAAGGAAAAAGATCCCCCAAATTCGCAGTTTTCCTTCTCGCATAGGAGCTCAGGGCACTGACCTGGTGGTGCAGCGAGGCCAGGGCAGCTCCAGCTGGAGGGAGGGCATCGTGTGGCCGCAGCTGTGGTGAACGAAGTGGGCACACGCGTGTCACCGTGCAGTGGGAACAGCGAGAGGGATGGAAAAGGGGCTTCTTGGTCCATCTGCACCTGCCATAAATCAATAGGATGAAATCTGGGGAGAAGCAGGAGCAGTGGGGACAGCAGGAGATGCTGCTTTTGCCCCCCCCCCCCCGGAGCCCTGTTGCTCAGCGCAGCAGGATGGAGAAGGTTTGCACCACCGAGCTTCAGCACAACCGCTGCCATGGAGGGAGATCAGGGGCTTCTGCCCCTGCCATTCCCCGCACTTAGCTGGGAGCCAGCTCCGGGAGGGGGCGAAGGGGGGTCTGCCCTGGGCCCCAACCATCACTCCACCACCACGAGCACGCGCCCAGGCTGGCAGCAGGGACGCCTCTCCGATCCTGACGCAGAGAAACCAGGAGCTGGGGCTCCCATCCCTCCTCTCCCCTGTTTTGCCGTGTTCCTCACTGCTCTGGATTGAACCTTCAGCCCTAGAAAGTGTAAAAAAAAAAACCATGGATAAGAAATGTTGGTCAGTGCTCTACGTACAAGCATCCTTCTCTGCGCGTGAGACATACTCAGCCCATCCAGCAAAGGAGGACGCTGCAGTTTTGCCTCTGTGCTGGTGCCACCGACACAGCGCAGAAAAGCCACAGAGCTCAAGATAAACGCCCTGCAACAGATGAACTCAGCCGGGAACACCTGATACTCATTCCCACAAGGTTATGGTAAAGGTTGGGAAACGAAGGAAGTGCCGCACTGGCATGCTGGCAGCAAATCAAAGCAAATGACATTAATTAAAGCATATGTTAGGAATAGGAAATTAAGCTAAAGCAACATTTCATCTGCGGCGTCTTCTCCGGGCACTTTAGAAAGGGTATAAGTTTACTGTAGAGAAAGAGAAATGAGGAGGCTGGTGCAGAGGATAGATGTGCGGGAAGTTAAAAGAATTAGAGGAGAGTTTTAAAAGCTTTAGACTATACACTCAAGGTCATGTTCACTCTCTGTATTTATTTTGAATTGTGAGTGAATGGGAGGACTGAGAGCGCTGGCTGGCACTGCGGGGAGCCTTGGGCTAATGAAGACCCTGGCGTTCTCAGCAAGGGGGCTCAGCCCCAAAATCCCGACCCTCCGCGCTCCTCCCTGCACGGCTGCGCCAGGCGCAGATCGACCTTGGCACCCCTTTGCCCAGTTTTGCAAAAATACTCGTTCTTCCCCAGTTTTGCTTTTCTCCAGCTCGCTCAGGCTGAGCACTTACCAAAGCTCAGCGCGCTGCCCTGGGCGCCCGGGGACGGGGGCACCACTGTCCCCTGCGCAGAAGGGGAAACCGAGGCACGGCGCAACAAACCGTCGGGGTGCCTGGCAGGCGTGGGGCTGGCTGCACCCCAACCCTGCGGGGAAGCACAAGGAGCCCCCCCAGGCCCTCCCGCGCTGGGTCTGTCTCAGCCATGGGCCATTCCTCCCGCTCCCGCCCTCGGGGCTGGCGGCGATGCTGCAGTCCCGACCCACTGGGTGCGTTTCTGGGGCCGCGCTGACTCACCAGCCGCCTGTGTCATCCCAGGTCACCCAGCTTTTTTTAATCAGCTGTTTCAGGGCTCACCGCCTGCCTCGCCGTGCTGGGGCTGCGGATGGGGCCAGCCCGTGGCCATTTTGCAGCTCCACGTGGCCTCTGAGCTGGCTCACCGCGAGCACCCGTGCGCGCAGGTGCCTGATGTCAAAGGGCATCAGGGACCCAGATGTCCCTATTGAGGGGGGGGTGACATCCCCACTGCCCAAACTGTGCTGGAAGCTGTGATGTGCAGCAGGACTGGAGAACGGCAGGCTTTCCACCCGGCGCCCCGAGCCGTGCCCCGCTGCATCCACCACGCAGCCGAGGTGGCTGTGGTGTGCGCAGGGGAGCGACGGGCAAAGCCAACGCTTGAATAACGAGCTCCGAGCGAGAGAAACCGGGCAGCAGCCTGACCCCAGGCACGCTCCTCCCGCACGCCTCTCTGCTCCCAAACCGGCTGCTTTTTTTCCCCCGGCACCGTAAATTGCACGCTGGGTCCAGTGTCCCTCGCGCGGTTGTCCACTGCCTCCCCGCCGCGGGTGTCCCTGGGATGAGTTACGAGGAGCGAGCGCTGCAGCCAGGGCTTTGCTCCAGAGCCCCAACACGAGCGAGGCGGCACGGCTCCCTCCGCGTGCGCGCGCCAGAGCCCTTTTCCTCCCCTTCCCACCCGGGACCACACTGCCGCCCTGGGGGGGTTCACCCCATGGGACCCCTCCGCTTCACGGCTTTCCAAGGAGGGCTGGCCGCAGCACGGTGTTTACCTAGGGCGAGCGGGCAGATGGCTTGCTGACAGCTTCAGGAACACCTTGTAGCAGTTGCGGTGATTCCCGAGATCCGTTGCTTCCCATTTCAATTCACACATCATGATTTCTAAACCTCAGCTCGTACCTTCCCAGCAGAGCTCTCCACCTCCGCCCCGGCTGCATGCACTCACTGCCGGCTCGGGAGCGACGGAGAAGGGGGACCCGCAGCAGCAGCAGCAGCCATCCTGTCTCTGACACTGCCTCCTTCGACGGCCCAGGGCGAGTCCCTTAACCTGCCAAAGAAAGGGGGTACAGAAGCAGCACGGGGGCTGGAAAGCACTTTGAGGATGTAAGGGGCTGCCAAGTGTTTCTTAGGGATGAAAAATTCTTTTCCCGTCACTGTCTCTGGCTGAATAATGGTTGCAACTGTATGGACTGAAAACAGGGGGTAGCGGGATCTGAGGACAGCACACGTGGGTCTCTCCTGCTCTTGATGCAGAGCTTCTCCACTCGGGACGAGCCCCTGCCACCAACTGCGGAGGACCAGCACCGAGCCATCCCTGCCAGGCTGCGGGAGCCTGGTCAGCCCCCGATGCCAATTGGCGTGAGCTCACAGAGGCAAAAATGAAGCTGGGACCAAGCTTGGCCATGGCAGCTCCTAAAACCAGCGCAGGTTTGTTCAGCAGGAGGCTCGCACCCAGCCTCCCCACCCGGGACAGCGGCTGGCCCCCACCGTCCCCCGGGGAACTGCTCTCAGGGCCTGGTGGGAGCCCAGAGCCAGATGTGGTTGTGGGGGCCTCTGTGCTCCCACCGAATCCCCTGAGCGTGAACCAGAGCATCTTGCGCTTGTATACATTCCCCTGCCCTCCCTGTGCTGCTCTGGTAGAGTCTTCGCCTCAGGGTGATAAAAGGAGTATGTTTTTCCAATTAAAAGAGCCAAATGTGTTTTCCTGCCAGTATTTAGTCCAGCCTAACATGCGATGTCTACATTTTAACCTTGAAGAAGCCTCCAGAGACACTGCAAAATAAATCAATACTAGTCCACGTGCTAGAAAACAGAACCAATAAATAGCTTCAGAACAGGTTTTCTGTTTACCGTATGAAATTCCCATTCTTGGCCATGCTCTTCAAAACAGCATCTCAAAAGAAAATAGAAAAGAAAAACAACCCCCCAAACCCTTAATTAGCAGCGCAGCGTGAGGCTCGCCAGCCAGGCAGAGCTGGTTTCAGGTTGCAGGTGCAGGGCCAATTCTCCGCTGACCTCTGGGCTGGGATTTGGGATTGAGATTGCCTGTGCGATGGTTTAAAAATATTAAATAAAAAAAAACCAAACCAACTCCAAACATCCTGCGTGACTTCTATGGCATGGAAGGTGCTGGAACAAAACCAGCGCCCTGGCGCTTAGACACACGTATCCCCAGCCTGGTCCCTGAGCCCTGACCCACAGCTCCATGTGCTGTACCCAGGGCCCCTCGAGCCCATCCCAGGCACGGGGGTCTGCACCCCATGAGCATCTGGAGGTTTCCACCTGGTGTCATTGATGTGTCCCCAAACGTGCCAAATGGCAAGGGACAACTGTGGCCCTCGACCTGCTGCCTCTGCTCTGCCCAAGTCACCCAGCCCGGGGCCAGCCGGTCACTCACCAGTTCTTCCTTCTTTATGACAATAATGAACATGGCTTTAGCATAAAATAAGATTTACAGGAGCTATTAAAAGGAAACTTAAGGGCATTTTTCTGCACCCTGTTGCAGAGAGGTCTCAGGTGGGAGGCAGGTGGGCTCTGCAGGACCCCGGCAGGGAGGTGCTGCCCTGGACCAGGCACACGTGTGCAGGGGCAGGCAGTGATGCGCAGGCTGCGGGGACCCGCCTGCGCACGCAGAGGTTTGCAAACCCTTCCTCACACACACTCAGCGCGCAGCAGCGGGATAAACCACTGTCAGCCGGCGTTGCCATTAACAGTCCGTGCCGGTGACACCAGAGCTGAAGCGAACACACGGTGGGGTCGGGATGCACAGGGGCATCACCCACGGGGACGAGCCCAAGGCATCCCCCGCACAGGGGCAGATCACAGCCCAGAGTGCCACTGTGCTGCATCGAATGGGCCTGGGCCGGACAGACGGACACACAGAGCCCCAGACCGCTGCAACGGGAAGGGCACCAGAAGGCAACTCTCTGGCTGCCCAGCCTCCCGCCCCAGCACAGCGGGGACATAACACCTACAGGGAAAACCCATCTACTGGCCGGGGGATAAATTTAAGCCATTTTCTTCATATCCCTCTATTTCTGTTCCCCTCCCCTGAGGCTCCTTGTTGTCAGCGTGCATTATGCAGCCAGGACAGCTCTATTAGTCATACACTTAATGACTGGAAAAACACATGCAGCCATTATTAGCAGGGCTGAGCTGCACACGCATGGTCCGCTCTGGGAGGACAAGCCCTGGCAGCACAGGGTAACCTGATGGAAAAGCATCCGGGGGAAGCAGTGCCCTGCAGGGACCCCTGGGAGCCAGCCCCAGAAGGAAGCACGAGGGTTTTTTACATGGAGATTCAAGAGCAAAATCTCTGCTTGTCCCATCCCGGCTCAGAGCTGCTCCTCCCAGAGTGGGATACTTGTTTCCCCGGGGGCAGAAGCAGCTGACATCTCTCTAGGCTGGGCTCTGCCTCTGAAGCACTGACCACGTCCCAGGAACATCAGATCTCCTTCCCTGAAAACTCCTAGCAGGGAGGAACAGGACCAGGAGTTAATCACGGCAGAAAAATCAGCGTAACTGTTACAGCCTCAGCGTTCAGACTGGTTTGGCACCCACCCCCCTGGCCAGTTTTTCAGAGCAGCTCAGTTTTCACTGAGGCACTGAAAGTCGCTGAGGTCTCAGAGAGCAGCAGCCTCGACGCCAAGCTCTTCCACAACCATCCCCCCAAAGCCGCAAAGGAGAAGGTGCCGAGCACCTGAAATCCCAGCCCTACACCCACCTGCACAGCTTTTATCCCCAAAGCCAAGGCCAGCAGGACACCAAACCCCTCCAGCCGCAGCCCCGTGCCCAGAGGATCACAGAGCAGGACGGGACGTGCCCACGGCGGCTGCGAAGGTGGAGTGGCTTCAGGCACTCGCTGCCAGGAGGGTCCGCGTCCCTGCAAGCAACCACGGCATGCAGAGGACGGGTGCATGCGGGTACGCGTGAGCCCTGAGCGCATCCGTGGGCTCTGCGGATGGAGGTCTCCGTGCCCTGCAGCAGGACGTCCGCGGCCAGTGGGAAACGGGATGGCGGCAATGTCGGCTTTTTAAAAATCAGACACCAGAAGAGAAACACAGGGGGAAAGGGATGCACAAACCGGCAGCTCATACGTGATGCACCCCGAACGCATCCGGGGCTGCGTTACACGGCTCACGCGTGCCCATCCCTGTCGCGCTTCGGTGCCGCTGCTGCAGCCCCAGGTCCCGGCGGCACCGCTGCCACCCCCCCCCGCTCCTGTCCCTGTCCCAGGCAGCGAGGGGAGAGGGGACAACCTCGCAGTGCTGCTAGTCCAGCCGCAGGCATGGTCTATGTCACGCTCTCGTCACACGCCTGCAAAAACACACCATGGATATAAACTGGACAGATTTAGCGACTGTGGGGCCTTCTGTTCTTCCTTACATCTCTGGACCATTTCCCCACCCCTTAAATGCTTTACATTATTTATTACATTTCATTTAACCCCAGCCACGTCCTCCAAATAAAATTTATTTTGCAGCTGTCATTCAGGTTTACTCCAGCCTTAACCTCGTAATCCTATTGATTCCCTCATTATTCTCAGAGTGCGGGATTGATTTCATGCCTTCTGTGTTATGGAGAAGCCTTTGCTCATTAATCTCACACACATTTACAAACAGTCGATCCTGGTCATTCATTATTTTCTCATTCCCTACCCAGTCAGACTCACAGACCTCAGCTTGTCTGCTTTGCCTCCTTGTTTTGGGGTACGGATGGAGGCAGTACACGATCCCTCTACTAAAGGGCACCTACCCTGCACCCTCGCAACTTGGGTTTCGGCACCCCAAGGCAGAGGGTGATGGGCTCCCACGCAGAGGCAGGGTACCAGAAAAGCCCCCGGACTCATGCCCTGCATCACCTTCGGGAGATGCCCCGGGACTGCATCCCGCTCAGAAAGGTCACCGCAGCCGACTGGGCTGGGAAAAAACAGAGAACCAGGACAAATCTAGGTCAGAAAGGACCTTGGGGGGGGTCTCCAGACCAACGCTCTGCACACACCAAGGAGCACTTCAAAGTCAGACCACGATGCTCAGGACCCTGCAACTGCCTTGTGCATGGGGCAGCAGTACCTGTTGCTGGAGACGGCGCTCCGGCTGTGCGGTATAGAGGTACCGCTGACGTACACACGCGTGCACGCCTCCAAACACAACAGAAGTGTGTTATTTATACAGTGTGATTAATCATCCTGAGTATTTAATATAGCCCCATCGGAGTGCACAGCGCTGTACAGTATATGGAGGAAGACATGACCCCTGTCATAGAGGCTTAGAATAAAAAATAGGCAGACACTATAGTTCAGACACGTAATAAATCCCACTGAAGGGCCAATCTCAAATATTTCAGCTGTTTCCCCCTCCCCCCGTAATATATAATTGTCTTTGTTGGATCAATACAGAGGGGCTTTGTGGAAGGAGCACGTTTTAAGGGAAGATTAATGTAGTGAATTATATATGCAGCTAGGAAGAATTCTAATATTTAACTTCCAGGAGGAGAAGGAAGGTTTGTGTGATCGAATCCTCCTTCCAGGATGGGAATACAGCGCCCGGTGGTACGGGCAGGCAGGGGAGGAGCGAGCACCCTTCGCTCCTGGGAACCCGCTCCTGCGGGACGGTGGCAAGAGCCTTCCCGAAAGGACGGACGGATTCAATCAGCGGTGGAGCTGAAAGCAGCCCAGGCCGTGTCGGGGCAGGGATGGCGTGGGGCAGGGAGCTCTGCCGGGGCCGGCCGGCCACGCACTGGCACGGCAAGGACGGCGGCGTGGGCTGCCGTTTCTATTGCCTGGATAGTGGCACAGCGTAAACCGGCGTGCCTGTGCCACATCCCTCGGCCCCGCTCCGGCCCCACCTGGGATTTTTGGCAGGTCTTGCCCCATCGCACCTACCTGCAAGGCCGTGCCGGACGGTGCTGGCGTGTGCCAGGCGGCTGTGCGGCGCGAGGCCGGCTCGCTGTACGGCAGCACCGATCGCGTCTCGCCCTCTAGACGCAGCCGGCAGCAAGCAAACGGGGCAGCGCAGCGGGAGCGGGAATTATATTGGTTACTAAACACGTATTATTTATCCACAGTAAAGCCCCTGTGATCGTTTCCCCAGGTACATATACACACGCCCCGCCCGTTGCTCAGAGCATCATACACAAATTAATACCCCTAATCTTATTAATGTGTAATGTCACAGGGGTTGAGCCCTCCCTCCGGTGAGCGGTGCAGAGCTCACCAAGCCGCACCAGCAACCTCAGCTAGGTGTGCATCACGCGAAGCGCACGGCTATCATATGGAATAAATTTAACTGAATCAAGTTTTGATTAAATGCAATAAATATGATTGATTTGGTTACATACCCTCTGTATGACGGTCTGTTTAATTTATTTTTTCATTCTGAGAAGGGATGTTGCATTGATCCAAAACATTAGCTTTGACTACCACCGTAAATTCCCATTTTTAAGGCGACCCGCAGCAGCCTTATTAATATTTTTACACTTACCCAGCAGTTGCCGAGGTTAACCCTTCAACAACGCGCCCAAATCGTGCTGTGCTGTGGGGGCACAAGGGCTGACCTGACCCAGCACCAGAGGCTGCAGCCAGCAGGGGGGAAAGTCACATATTTTAATGCCACCGCTGCAAAGCCACCAGCCCTCCAGCAGCTCCTAAACCTGCTCCCAGGACCCCTTAGGGCCTTGAGTCAGCGGCTGCTCCAGGCTGGGCTCCCTCCACGAGCCCTTCGGCAGATGGGAACATGCCCCAGGCGCTGCCGTAGCGTGTCCGGAGCAGGCTGTTTGCTATCTAAAAGCCCACAAAACCCAGCGCACCGCTTGCCCTCCGCGCTGTGCCGGAGTTTGGACCAACACTATTACAGATTTCCTTACAACAGCTTCTATATCTTTCTTTTTAACAAGGGGGAAAAAAAATGCCCAAATATTTTTTATATTACTAATAAATTGAAAAAATGCTTTATGTTTTCAATATATTTTCAATTTACTGCCATGGTCAGTATCTTGATTGCTATGTATATTTTATAAGCAACGTCAATGATAACCAGATTTAGCTGTTAGTTTCTCCCTAAATACCGTGTTATCCACCAAAAGCGACCTCTGGTAACACAGCGTCATTAAAAATAATGCTGAAAAGCGTCAGGGAAACACCAAAAGCAAAAAAAGAATAAATCGCTTCCAAGCACATCTTGGAGATGCTGGAATTTCCGAGGGTTTATTTGGAAGATAAGCTGATTTCTAACACACATTTTTAGACAGACTGTGCAATCCCAGTATCCACAAAGCCCTGAAGAAATGCCATGGGCTCATTGCAGGGTCTCCCGGCCCGCGGGAGAAAGGGTTTCTACGCACTTGCACTGAAGACAGTGACAAAAGCCACTTTGAGCCCATCCAAGTCCTGGCTTTGGCTGGGAGCTGCGGGGTCCCACCCCGTCCCCAGCGGATGGGAACTCACCCGGCTCACGACTCCTGCAGCCGAGACCTCCTTTGTGTAATTCCCATCTCGCGTGTCATTTTATATCGCTTCTCTCTCCTGCAGGCAGTTGTGCCTCGCCGGGCATTGCTTTGCCACTGCCATTAATACTCTGAACAGCAGCACCCATCTCACTGAGCATTTCAGGTTATTTGTCACCTGCCGGAGCAAACTATGGGAAACCATCTAAATAGCCCCCAAAAAAGCTTTTTTGGAAACTTTTACCGACAGGCAATAGAAAACGCCATGGAGCCATGGGCATCCCAGCTGGGGGCTGGCTGGCTTTCGGGTGCCAGGGGAGCAGAGGGGCTGGTTTTGGGGTGGGTGCTCCCCGGACGGCATCGGGTCTCCGCAGGAGCTGCTGCAGCAGCTGATTGATCTGCAAACAGCCCCACGGTGCAGCTCACTGGATTAGTACTCTTGCAACCCTAAAAGGACTAAATTTAGTCTATATATTACTGAATAATTTAATTCATGATGAAATCACTGGCTTAGCAGACTCCAGTTACGGATCTGAACAGCCGAGCAGGACATGTGCTGTGAGGGCGTCTCTAAATACTGAATTATTCAGCAGAAATTTTTCTGCTGTCCTCCCTCCAATCCAGTTAAGCTATATGCTTAATTGCAAAGCACGTTCCCCTTATTTTCACATCACAGTGGAATCTGGGGCTTGGTTCGGTGATGTCTTAGGGACAACTCAGCTGCAGCAAGGTCTTTGCCTAAGATTTTTCCTACCAGTCCAAAAAGGAGTTAAGGTAATGGCAGCGATCTGCCCTCGAGGAGCAAAGCTGGAAGGGAGCCACTTTGTCCAGGCTGGGGCTTTCCGCAGGAATGGATCCCACCCACTCGCCCCTTCCTTCTTTCTGGAGACAAACAGCACAAATTCACCCAAACTCACTCAAACCTACATGTCCCGTACCAGGCAAATTTTAGTCTCGTTGCAGGCAGAAGATTTCTCACTCACCACGGCTATCTTTTATGAGCCGGACAGTTTGTCTTCACTGAAGTCATGTCCATCTTTTCCAGTGGTGTTTTGCAATCAGGGTGATCAAGGGAAAGCATCCAAATCACTCAGCAAATGACCCAGCACAGCCCAAAACACCGCAACGCTTCAAATCACAAACAGTTCTCAGCTCTCCCAAACCACCGCCTGCAGCGGGGCTGGGCTGCAGCGCTTTTAATTAATGAATTAATGAATGCTCTACCATTATTTCACAAATTAACGAGAGTCCCAAACTTCCCAAGGCCCCGCAAATGTGACACAGGAGGAGATAAGCCATCGCACTGCCAACCTCCAGCTACGCAGGGGTGTGCGTGGATGGGTGCCAGCACCCAGCACCGTGCACCCAGCGAGCCCCACACCGCCACAGCCCTGAAAGTAAAACACCCCAACACAAAACCACAGCAACTTGAGGGGCTGCCTCCCTCCCTTCACCTTCAACAGGAGCCCAGAGAGCCCCAGCTCAAAAGCAGCAAAGTTTTTCCCATGGCACGCTGGCTTTCTTGCTTAAAAAAAAAAAAAAATAAAAAAAATTAAAGCTTTCATAGCTCCTTTTCATCTAATATTTAATGTGCAAGAGTTTCTGCATGCCCAGGTTAGGTAAACATTAGAGAAGATTGTTTATAGAAATTATATACAGAGTGGTGCTGGTTTAATTTATCAAAAAAGGTTTTGTTGAAATGAATTCATTTTACAGTGAAACCCGCTTAAACCTGTTAAAGGGGTGACCTTGTTTGAACGAACCTGTTTGTGCTTCACCTCAAAGGACAGCTCGAGCAGCACCATGATACCATCTTCCAGTATAAATATTCCCCTGCTCTCCCGGAGCGCGGAACCTCGCCGGCAGCAGCTCTGCCAAGGAGAGGGGTACCGGGGTCAGTGGTCCCCACAGGGGATGGGAAGGATGCGGCCGCGGGCCCTGCACAAGCCGGGAAGTTTTGGCCGCCGATGTAATGATTTAATGCCACATCTGCTCCGCTCACCCACCTATAACCACTGTTATTATCAGCTTGACCAGATCACTCTTATTTTGGGTAATGATAATACAAATAAGCCAGTAGCCATTTTTCCCCTCTCCTGAAATTTATTGCAAAGTGGGGAAAAGCAGAATCTCTGCTCTCGCCTCCCCTCTGCTGGCTCCGGCCAGCTGCAGCACTTGACTCGCACCCGGTTTTGCTCCTGCTTTAAGAGTTAAGCACAGCAAGGCCAAACCAGGACTAGGCAGAATACAGGGGGGAAAAAACCCCATCAGCATTTCTCCCTCATGACACAGGTCAGATAAACAGGGGGAAATTAATACTAGCACATTTAAGAGAGATGAAATGCTTTACGAATGAGCAGATGCATTAATTTGAAGCATGCGGCTGTAAGAGTTAATCTTAGTACGGAGCAATACCGGGAAGCACGTTCATTCATTCATCCATTCAGGAGGTATCAGCCAGGTACGGGGCTTTGCGCAGTTCCCAGAGCCTGGCCTAAAGGTATTTATAGCCTAGAGCTGGGGGGGGGGGGGGGAAATCAAACCAGAAAAAAGGGATGGGATAAGGAAAACTGTGCTTTGGAAGTGATCTACGCAAAATCCACCAAGGCAGAATTAATATTGTCTCGTTAACAGAGGGAGCAATTTGAAATTATATGGGAAAGGTGGATAAAACCTGGAAAGCATAAGACTCGGCTCTGATTTCAAAGTCCATGGGAGCATTCCAAGGCAGAGCTTTAAAATTAGAAACAGCACGCAAAGTTACTTTTCCATTGAAATGTCATGTTTTCCTTGAAAAGAGCTTTTTCCATCTCAAGAACACGTTTTGTCACCAAGCAGTAAGTGCACTTCTCCCGACAGATTTGCTTAAGCAAGAGCTCTTGGAAAAACCAGAGAATCACATCCGGGCGCTCAGCAAACAAATAAAGGCCAAGGAGTGAAGAGTCTGGGCAGCGCTCTTCCATCGAGGGAGGTTTGCTGCTCATCCTCTAAGCATTGGGGGAAATAAAAAAAAAAAAAGAAGAAAGTGCATCCATCCTTAGGCAGCCTGAGTTTCTGACTCAGCCCCTCCACTCCCCTGCGCTGCCCATACGGCTCCTTTCAGGACAGCGAAGACACCCCACGCTGCCCAGAAGGGTGTTTGGGAGCTTTTTCCCAGAGGGCAGACACCGCTTGTACCAGAGTGCGCTGCGTATCTGGTATTTCTCACTTGAGGAAGAGCCAAGAAGGAAGAGGAAATACGACTGCTGACTCCAAGAGTCTTTCCAGTAAATCCACAGAAATCGCCATCAGCTGAATCCAGGTCTTGCCTCCAGCCTAAAACGTGAGGTTCAGATTCTCGAGCTCCCGCCCAAAGCAGCACTGTTAATGTGAAATCATTTGTGCGTGCCCCAGGACGGAGCAGACCCCTTCGCTTGGACCGCGGGAGAGCCCCAGCACTTTGGGCAACGGTCCCTCTGTAACAGCAGGGATCCACCAGCATCACCCGAGCTGTGATGGGCACAATAACCACCCTGACGGCCAACACCATCACAGCTCTGCCGAGCACTGCGTTACTCACCGTCCTCTTGTTTCCAGATGATCTAAATGCCTAACCCCACAAGCACACTCCGTGGGATCCCCAGTGTCCCCCCAGAATTGGGTACGTGACAGCAGGTGTCACCGACCGCTCCGTGTGCTTGTCCTCAGCCACGCCGCAGAGCGCTACGGGGGAAAAGAAGAGATTTAGGTGAGTGGGAAGGTAAAAAGGGGATGTAAAACTCTGAGAGGTCACTGGCCCCTGCCTTAGAGGTGATCCCACTCCCCACCGCAAGGCTGAGCTTTGTGCTAGCGGGACAAAAAGGGTCTGGAGAAAGAGCATCCCTGGCCTGTCCCCCCCCAAGCAGCCCTGTACCACCACCCTCTCCTGGGAAGGCACAGACCCATTGCGGGGACGGACTCCCAGCACACAGAGGGGTTGCTGGAGGCCAGACCCTCCCAGTGCCCAGGGAAGCTGCTCCCACTGGGCTGGCAGGTGCTGCTGGGACACAGCCCTCCTTCTCCTGCGTGCGCCTCTCCCTGCGGGCCACCCCGAGACAGCCCCGCTTTGAAGCCACGCCGGAGCTGGCGGCAGTATCGGTGCCAGAATAAGATGGCTTTTAAACTCAAAGTGAGATGAAAAGCAGCCGGAAACGCATCTAACGGGTGACTGGAGGGCTAAGCCTGCTTTTCTCATGCTCGCTTATCCCGGGCTGCTCCGCCGGAGCCCAGGTCCCTGGGGGGCAGCTTTCTCAAGCTCTGCTGCCTGCCCCAGTCCTTTGCTGCTCACATCCCTCCTCTGCTGAGAGGTGAAGCAGCAACAGAATTTCAGCAGAGATGTAAAAAACATTTTTCGTCATTAAAGCTCCCGTGGCGTTTCCTGCCACGACTCCCAGGAGCCCAATCCAGGCCCTGAAGCACTTGCCGAGGCGCTTCGCCCCAGGAACAGCTGCGGTTCTGGAACAAGGGGGGCTCCTGCATTGCTTCTCGGAGTGATTTGGGAGGAGAAATGGGAGGCCTGTCGCTGCCTGGAATCTAGCAGCATTCAGCAGGCACGCGTGGCACCAACAGGACAAAACCATTCCCTTCCCCAAAGCGCTCCAGGCTAAACCCACAGTTCCCATGTTTTCTGGGCACGGACCACCTCTGCTGCTAAACCCTTAACTGAGCATCCTATAAAACCCTTCCAAGACACCCCGTTCCCTGCAGCGGCAGGCCACTGGCCAGCCGAGAGCAAGAGCCGACAGAGAGCAGAGCTGCCGGGGACCAGCACCGCAGCCCCACGGGGCTGGTGCCGAGCCCGAGCGGAGCACATCGCCACGCACCCGCTGCTTAACAAGGGGAGACATGAGGAGCACCCCTGGGCAACATCAGCTGAATCACGGCGCTAACAGAGTGACCAAAGCTTTAAATCAGGTTTAAAATAGCCAAGGACCTTGAATGGCTTTTTACCTATTAGATTTCTGCTCTCCCACCCATTAACCTTAATGGAAATGGTTCTGAGAAAAGCAAGCCCAAAAAGCCACGGCTCCGCAGGGACGCAGCCGGGAGGGCTGAGCACCCACAGCAGCAGCTCGGAGCTCATTGGAAACAGTTTCTTCGCCCAGAGACTGCACAGGACCCCTGCGAGGGGCTGCTCCTGGCATTAGGAACGCAGGAGGCTAGGAGAAGCACGGTTCTAATGAGATTTGTACTAATTCACGTGATTGTTTATAAGAACAATGCCGCACTAAGCCTGTTAAGCCATTCTGGCTGGCCAGGGCTATCAGCGCCAGGCTGGCCCGGCAAAGCCGCTGCTCAGCTGCGCACCCTCCAAAGCCTGAGGTTCGCTCAAAGAAGCCAGGCATAGATTTTGCCTAGGAGAACACAGCGTGCAGAGAGAAATCTTCATCATTTCTCCTAACCAGAGCCCTCAGAAAAAAAAAAATCTCACTCTGGTTTGATGAGGATGCCCTCCCTGCACAGTGCCAGGCTCTGTAACCCAGCAAAAGCAAGTGTTGCACCCGCGCGTGCTCTGCAGGGCGCATGTGGCTGGAAGAGCAAAGCGGGAGCAGCCCCAGGGCTTTTCTGCATCCCACAGCTGCAAATCCACCATCATCTCTGGGCTTCTCACTTGGTTCTCAATCAAGAATTTACAGCACCAAAGGGCAGCTGAAGAAGCCCATGGGGTCAACCCACTCGAGTAACTCGCTCCCTGCCCCATGGGTCACAGCTTGCACAAAACAGTGGCATCTCAGAGATGCGCCTGACTTTCCTTTCACCACCCTGATGGAGGAAACTGCTGTTGTTGTTGTGTGTTCCCTTTTTTTTTTTTTTTCCCTTTTCTTAACTGAAAATCATCTGAGCGCTCCTCGCAATGGTCCCAGCAAAGTAAAAGGTTACCCCAGTAATCAGCCCTGTGGTGCCAAAGAGTCTGCACCAAATTCAGCTCTGGCCTCCCTGGCTCTGGGGGAAGCAGACATAAATACGGGTCTCTAATCTCAGACGCGCTCGCTGATAATCTGCTCTGCAATTTGCAGATAGGATAGTCTGAGCACTCGCAGGCTCCAGGGACGCGCGGGGAGGGAGGACCCAGGTCCTCTCCGAGGGCTTGGTCTGGTCGTGCATCTTTCTCGCAAACCACCCACAGCACACGCGGCCACCAGGGCACCCGGGCCTGATCCTGCACCCCGAGAAGTGGGAGTTTTGGCCTTGGATTTATGGCAGTCAGTTGGGAAATCATAAACAGTGCTTTCCCATTCCGGAGGCATCACAAGCATTGCTGGGATCTCAAAGCAGCTGGACCTCACAGAGGGAAACAGTGAGATGGGGGGTGGTGGGACCCCCCCCCCCCCAGCCCTTAAATGGGGTCCCAGCAAACCACGCCAGGTCACTGGGCAAGTGGGTGAGCTGCAAAAGCCACTTTTTTGCCAGAAGTATCCCAGGGTCAGGGTCCCTCCGACCACCCCTGTCCAAGGGACCCGGCCCAGCAATAAAGAACCTTCCAGTGCTCCCCATCATTGCTGCCCACAGTGGGGGGCTTGCTCGGCCCCTCTCTCACAGCCAGGGCAGCCTCATGCCCTGGCCCACTCTTGACCAACACCACTCACAACACTCACCAGTCACCCCCAGTAAGAGAGACTTCTTCCCCTCTTCGATGAATGGGCCAAAAGGAGGAAATCATCCTCCTGTTCCCATGGTGGGGCACAGGGACAGGACCCCACCACCCACCTGGGGAAAGAGCAGGATTTCCCCTTGTGCCACCAAAGCACAGCACGTGACAGTACGACAGCATGACAATTCTCTCAGGAAAACAGATTTCTGCCCACTTCTCCCCCCACCCCAGGAAAATGGGCATTTCATGCAGGGCTTCATGCAGGCGAAGGGCGCCGGCTGCCCGGTCTGTCAGCCTGCGGCTGGTCCTGACCCAGAGGGATGCGTCTCTGCTTGAAAACAACAACTGGGAAAAAAAAAAAACAGTCCAGCTGGGATAAAAATCCCTGCAAACGCTCCCTCTCGTGGAGGCTGACTCTCTCGCTGCCTGGGACACCAGGAGAGGTCTTGCCTGCAAAACTGTCCCAAGGCCAAGGGGCTCTGCAAGAATGAGGGGTCAGTGGGAGCTGGTGACACGCTCCCTCGCAGCACTGGGCACCGGTGGGGACCTCTGGTGTGAGCAGGGGACAACGGGTGTGCGATGGGGCGAGCTCAGGGCTGGCTGCACGGCCATACCCATTATTCAGCGATCCCAGACACTTCTGATACTTTAACATCCAAACCACCTTCCCTTCATGCTGACAGAGGGAGAAAGCACACATATTTTAGCACTTGAGGGAGTAGAGGGAAAGCTGGGGATACCTGTTGGTATTTACCTTGGCTGAACCCTGTTGCATGCGATTTGTCTCTTTTAAAGCCACTTTGAGGGTGCCCCCAAGCCCTGACATAGCCTGGGCAGGGAGGACAGCTCTCGAGCCGGAGCAGAGCAGGGACAGCAGCATCACAATGTCTCCACCAGCTCATTATTTCCCAGCCTGGGGAATTATTTCCCAAAAGTCTTTAACCGATTCCCCCCAACTGCACAGGATTTTGCACTGACAACACCTTTCTGCTGGGAACCGAGCCAAGATCTCCACAAGGTCATTTTGCAAAGACAATTAGGTAGTCCCTTGACAGTGCTGTCTCATTTTAATTAGATCTTATTTCCAGAGAATTACCGAGCATGCCAGGCCCAAGGCTGAAGGCAAGGACCATTTACAGAAATCAATGGGAGGCAAAAGACAGATGTACCTGTGCTTATGTCACAGTTACAGCAACGCCAACTTGACGAGGGGAAGAAGCAGCCTTTCTCGCATGATTTCATCTCTTAATACTTCGGGCAATATAAAGCCCAGCATGCAGAAGACAGACCATCACTTCTGGCTGGTTTGTTGTGCTTAGATGCCTCAGAGCAAGCGTCCCCTGTTTTCTGAGGGAGTCTATAGGTGTAACATGTACATTTTTGGCAGAACCCACAAAGCTGGGGAACGGCACCACGCCCTTGTCAATCCATGGGACAGCTGCTCACACGCATACACAGAGGACACACGTATAGAAAAAGTGAACACGTACCCACACAACGACCCTCAGCAAGGTGCACCACGGCGGTGCAGGCGGCAGGGCCTGGGCTGTGACAGCAGGGAACAGATGGACCAGAGACCGGGCACAACGTGGGGGGGTGGTTACTGCCGCAGACCCCCCCCCCCACCTCTGCCGTCTGTGGGAAGCCAAACCCCCACAATCATTGGCAGTGCCGCAAGTACGGGCTGCTCTGCAGCTGCCTGCCCCTGCCGGGAACCTCCCGAGGAGCCCCAATAGTGGCTGGACCCCCCCCCGAGGAGCCCCACCACCGGCTGGAACCCCCCAAGGAGCCCCAGTAGTGGCTGGAACCCCCCCGAGGAGCCCCACCACCGGCTGGAACGCCCCCGAGAAACCCCCCGACCCCGGCCCCGGCCGCCCCCCCGGGGCCGCTCCCGCGGCGCGGCACGACGGCGCCACCTGGCGGCCGAGCTTGGGGCAGCGCTGGGATGTGACGGGGCGGTCGCCCCGACCCGACGGGGCGTTTCGGAGCCGAAGCACATCCCGGGGAAGAAAAAAGCCGTTTGGTTTTGGGGTTTTTTTTTTTTGTTTCTCCTGCGACCCCAAAGCAAAAGCGGTGCTGCGCCGCCCGTTCCCCTTCGGCGGGGGACTGGGAGCGGTTTGGCCGCCCGAGGAGAGCAGCGGAGGGGACAGTTGGGTGCCCCCCCACCCCCGGGAGCCTCCGGCCCGGCCCGTCGGATGTCCCGAGCAGAGAGCCGCCGGGGCGCGGCCGCGCCTCCTCCCTTCCCGGAGCGGCTCCGGGGAAGGGCTGGGAAAGGGCCCGGGCGGGCGCTGCGGGGCGACGGGCTCGGCTCTCCCTCGCCGTCACCCGCCGCTGTAAACAACAGGAATAAACCGAGAGACTCCCCTTTCCCCTTTCCCACCCTGCCTTAGAGCAAAGGGGGAGCGAACGGTGCCTGCGGCTACGAACCAGCTTTGCATCAAAATAAACAGCTGCTTTTTCCTTGATCATGTTTTTAACCACCGCCAGACACCCGCACGGATCAAAGCGGCCCTGGGAACCTTGTGGCAGGGAACAGCCTGGATGGCTGCTTCGTCCTTCCCGCACCCCCAGCCCACGGCCCGACCCGGGGCAAGGACTGAGCCCCCGCGGGGTTAACGGGCCAGAACCGGCTGAGGGGGGCAAAGCAGCTTTCGGGACGCCGGTACCCAGAAGAAGGACTCGGGCAGAGGCTCCGGGGTCTCCCCGGGGTGGGGGGGAAGCCCTGGAGCAGGCGGGGAGGGGCGGGCTCACCCGAGCAGGCTGCTGCTGACACAAGCTGTACTCCACACCGGGGCTCCGAGGACGCTCCGTCGGGGCTCAGCCCCGCTAACGGGGCGGGGGGGGGGAACCACAGCAAGCCCACACCGACCCCCCGCCCCCGCCCGGACTAGCAGCAGCAGCAGCACAGAACGCGTCCGCACCCCGCGCAGCCCCATAAATCACGTCCGACCGCAGGTGCGGAGCCGCCACCGCGGCTGCGCATCCCACTCCCAGCGCGCAGGTGCGGCGGGGTGCGCAGGTGCGCAGCGTTAAGGGATGCCTGTTCGAAGCGGGGGGGGGGAAGCGGGGTCCGCGGAGGTCCCCGGCGCTGGCCCCTTGGCTATTGATCCGCGATTTGTCTATTGATCCGCGATTTGTCTATTGATCCGCGATCGGGGCCGGCAGACAGAGAGGCGGCCCCGAGGGTCATCGGGGCTCCGAGGCCGTGACCGTGCCGCGGGGGGGGGGGCCCTCGTGGGGAGCCGCAACCGGGGACTGGGTCCCGCTCCACCTTGTCCCGGGTGCGGAGAGCTGCCCGCCCCGCCAGGGCTCCCCTTCCTCGACGGCCGCACGCCGTGTTCGCACAGTCGGGGCTGGCGAAGGGGCACAAATGCTCCTTGAAATGCTCAAATGGGGGATTTGAACGTGCGTGGGGCACCGACAGGCATTGGGGGGGGGCTGGGGGAGCTCCTGGTGCGGGGCAGGACCCTGGCACCACGGCGTGCCCACCTTCGCGGCATCATTGTCGGGGTGCCACCCTGCCTGCATTTCCTCTGGGGTGTGCAGCGGTCAGTTCCTACAAACCCCACGCAGCAGTGCCAAAAAACACTACGTCCCCACCCTCCCCAGCAGCCAGGGACTGAGCGCACCCAGCGAGTTTGCCACCACCTCCCTCGCCCCTTCTGCCACGTGCCGGTGACCCGACGTGCTCGGGGAGCGCGCGGTGGCACTGGGATAACACGCGGGCACAGGGCCAGCAGCACGGCTCCGCAGGCTGGCTTGTCCTGCGAAGCCACCGCTGGGCCCTGCGCAGGGACGGGAGTAGCGGCAGCATTCGCCTTCCACGGGGCTGCGAGACGCTCCGGCTCAGACCAGTGTTCCTGTTTACAAACACTCACCCGTGGAACCGTTCCAGCAGCATTATTGTGCCGTACGGAGGCTCGGCAGCCAAGTTAGCCGGGGTTTGTCCACCAGGCCCACGAAACCCTCAGGGCAGAATGTTATTTTTAGCGTCTAGCCAAGCACTTTGTGCATTTAGCTGAAGAAATTCAAAAGCAAACCACTAGCACTAGTGAAATCTTTGATGTCTGGGGAATCTCACCGTGTTGGTGACACAGCACCAGCGTTACCTGCTGGTTAAACACCAGCGCCTTCCGCCAGACAGAGGTCACCGGAGCACCCAGTGCTTTATTTTTGTGACCCGACAGTGACCACAGCACCCAGCATGGCCAAGCCAGGTTTTGTCGGGTGCATGGCAGGGTGCAGGGCAGCAAAGCCGTGGAGGGGGGCTGTGCCGGGTGTGCCCCCGTGGGGCCTCCCAGTGCCTTTTCGTAGCTAAGGAAAATAATCCCAGCACACTGCGTGACTAATGGGTAGCTGCTCGCAGAGCTGTTTGAACAGGGTTTCTCAGAGCCTGGGTTTGGCCACGACAGGCCTGGAGCAGCTCAGCTCCTGCAGAAATGCCCTACTGCCCGTACCCTGTGGCTGGGGGGGGGGGGCAGGCTCTGCTCCCCTGCCTTTGGGCACCATCCCTCAAGGTCACCGGCATGAACCCACGCTCTGCAAGGAACATTTTTCCCTCCCCAGTGACGAGCAGCTTCGTGCTCAGTGAGCAGGTTGGGATGTCCCGCCAGCACCAGCGCTCGGCCCCCGAGGAGGAAGCGACGTTTAAATCTTCACTGTCCCCCGGACCGGGCTGGACGGCGTCGCTGTCCCTGACCCCCACCAGGATGGCGGGAACCCGGCACGAGGCTCCTCCGGCACTGGCTGTGTTCAGCAGCACCGTCACTATCTCCCTGCTCTGCCTGCCCCAGCACGGCTGGAAGGGTGGTGGAAAGGGCCAGGGGAGCCCCCCCACTGGCACATGCCGTGCCCCCTCCCCCCCGCTAAAAATAGAATCCGTTAAATCGTTATTCATCCTGAGCGATGTTTATTTGGAGATAATCCTGCAAGCCTAATTTTAGTAACTACACTTCCCTCCTCCTGGTTAAGCCCTTCCCACCCTACCGGTCCCGTCCCCCCCCCGGCAGAAACGGCCCCGTAAGGCACAAGGGCTCCTCTCCCGCCGTCGGGGAACGCAGCCCCAGCATCTCCCCGCAAACTCTGCCGCCACGGGGTGGGGGGGGGGGATGGAGGTGAGGGGGACCCGCAGCCCCTTCCCTACCTGCAGCCCCCCCCCCGCCTCTTTCCTCCGGGGAGCGTTAGGGCCGGAGTTCGGGGGAACTCGACGAGGAACCGCGATCGCGCACGACCCGCCCCGTCGGGGCCGGGAGGCGGCGGCGGGTGCTCGGCGGCACCAGCAGAGGGCGCCCTTCGCCCGGCGCTGCGCCTCCGCGCCCGGCGGGGCCGCCCCCCCCCCACCCCCCCCCTTCCCGCCCCCGCCCGCCATTGGGGTCATAAATCTTCCCCGGAGCGGGAGAAGGGTAATTGGTGAGGAAAAGGGCTGTTTGCGTCCTCCTCGGCCGCGGCCCGCAACCCCCCGAGCGGCTCCGGGTGCGGAGAGAGGGGGGGGGGGGTGGGGGGGGAAGATGTGGGGACCCACAGCCCCGGGGCAGCCCCAGCCCCGACGGTGCCGGGGGGGGTCGTCCCCTCCTCAGCCCCGACGGTGCCGCTCTGCCCGGCTCACCCCTTCCCCACCCCGGGTGCTCCCTGTCCCCGCCGGTACCGGTGTGTACCTGAGCGTCTCCCGCCGCCGCCGGTACCGGTGCGCGTCCCCGCAGCACGCCCGGCCGGTACCTGCCCTCCCGGGAAGGCACCGGTGCGCACCCCCCGGGCTTGTTTCAACCGCTCCCCGAGGACGCTGCGGACCGATCCGCACCCGCGGAGGCTCCCGGCGCCGCATCTTCCCCCGCCGCACCCGGGAAGATCCCCGTCCGCCCCCCGCTACCGCCCCCGCGGACGCCTGCGCACCTGCCGGGTCCCCCCCCCCCCGGGGCGGAGGAGGAGGACGGGGAGGGGGAGAGCTTGCGGGGCGGGCAAAGGCCCCGAAGGCAGAAAAGCCCCGACGGGCAGGGCCGCCGGCGGTTCCCCCTCCCCGGGAGCCCCCCGCCGGGGCGGGTGGTGGTCCACGTCGGGGCGTTTTCCCTCTTTCCCCGTCGAACCCGGGGCCCGGCAGCGGACGGAGCGAGCACCCCGGAGCCGTCGGGGATCCGCGGCCCCACGGGCCGGACCGTCCGCCCAGCGCTGAGCACCTGCGGAGGAGCGGCGGCCCCGACGGGGCGGTGCGGCCGCGGGAATGAAAGAGGCGGGAGCCGGCAGGACTTCTCCGAGTAGGTTTTTTTTTTTTTTATTGAAAGATGTGAGAATTCGTCAAAACTGAACAGACAGATACCCGAGTAACCAGCACGTTGCAAATCATGTATCTTTTTATTTTAAAACAAATATAGAGCACAGTCCTGTGATATTTAAATTTATTATACTTTTTTTTGTTCTGGAGTGAAAAATAAAAACCTGAGGTTTATTCCTGCATTCTCTATACCCCGCACTGTAGCGATATTTTAGTTACGTTTTGGATTCGTTTGTTGGTTTTTTTTTCTTGCAAAAAGTCCGTTAAAGAATTGAACTCTTAAGTTTCAATGACTCCAAGAATTGTTTTACCGGTGGCACATGATTGTCCTAGAGAACAGGCGGGATAAACAATATTTTAAAACACAGTTAAAGAAACCGATATCTCCTTCAATCACAAAGAGCTAAATAGTTTTCATTTACAATATATATGTTCATGTAAAATGAAAAAAAAAAACAAAAAAAACAAAAAAAACTTAAATGCGATGAGTTAAACTCTAGATATTATGTACACACCAATGTACAACTCTGAATAAATTAATACCAATTTGCATATTCTGGGATCCTTATAGCTTATTTACACAAATTACCATTTATTTCATAAATATCTGCCCGGGTACCCACGGGGCTCCCCCCCGCCGTACCAGCTCTGCGTGGCAGCGGCGGCTGCCAAGGCGGTTCGTTTCCCATGTTTCGTTTCTTTTTTTTTTTTTTTTTTCCTTAATTATTTTTTTCCTCCCCCCCTTCCCCTTGCACAGATGAGGTTTTGGCCCCGCTCACCTTCCTGGAGCTGGGGCTGGCACCGGGGTGGGGGCCGCCCCGTCCATGGGGTGCCTCTGAGCCGGCTCGTTGCCCCCCCCCCCCCCAGAGCTGCCCAGTGCCCGGAGCGGGGGAGCGGAGGGGCCGGGGGGGGCTCCGCGGCCTCACCGGAGCGGGGGGAGCCGCTCCCAGCCCCACGGCTCGGGGAGGTGGGGGGACACGGGCAAGCCCTGCGCTCCCACCTCTTGCTCCTGACTCTGGGGCGATGGGTCCGCTTGGCTGGCGGGGCTCCATCCCTCTGCTCCAGCACCCCGCTCCCCGTCCGCCCCCACCCCTGGCTCCGCAATAAATATTTATACTGTGCTGTACAAAATACCAGTGCTTCTCCGCCCCGCCGGGAGGGCTCGCTGCCCGCCCCGTCGGTCACTTGGGGGACTCCCTGCCGGGTGACAACTCCCGCTGGCTCTCCAGCCCGCTCACCAGTCTCTGGATGTTTTGCAGTTCGTTGAGGGACTCCTTCAGGGAGCCCTTGGGGGAGGCGGCGGGGCGCTGGCTGCCCCCCTTGTGCAGGGGCACCTCGGGAAGGGGGCTGGATTCCCGGCTGCTGCCGGCCTTGGAGCCTTCGGAGCCGGGGTTGAGGCTGGCGGGCAGGCCGGTGGTCAGCAGGTTGGTGCTGGGCGGGATGGTGACCGGGAGCTGGTAGGGGCTGAAGCGCAGGCGGGGACGGCTGCTGCCCAGGAAGGGATTGCGGGAAAGCGGCCCAGCAGCCGCCGCGCTGGTGGCCGGCATGGCCGAAGCGGCCGCCGCGGCCGCCGCCATGTAGGTGTAAGGGTAGGGGAAGAGTCCGCCGAAGGTGGGCATCGGGATTCCCTGCAGAGAGAGAGAGAGGGGTGAGAGCCGCGCCGATGCTCTGCTGCGTCCCCCCTCCTGCCTTGCCCCCCGAGTTGCGTCCCCCCGAGAACGCCGAGGCAAAGCTGGGACACCCCGGTATTGTCCTAAAAACACAGCGTGGAGGATATCCCTGTGGGATGGGCTGAGGGAGGGGGTACAGCTGAGGAGCCCCATCTGCCCCGCACCGACCCGGGCTGGTGCTGCTGGGCACAAACTCCAATCCGGGACCTGCCCGGGGGTTAACGGCACTGGGGGGCCGTGCCCCGTCTCTGCCCCCGTGCGCGCGCTGGGTGTCCCCGTCTGTGCAGCATCGCAGAACTTGAACCACGTCAAAACACGTTGTTAAGTAGGATCGATAAATTAGGGGAGCTCGAAGACATCTTTATGCATTTCATGATAGGGGCTGGGAAAGGCAACACAAGCGCAAGCGTTGCGGGAGCCGTTTGGGGGCTGGCAGGGACACGGGGGGGGCTCCTGGCTGGGGACAGCCAGGTCAGGCAGGACCACGGCTCCTCGCTCTGCCCCTGCCTATGGGGGAGCCGTATCAGCTGCAAAAAAAAAAAAAAAAATCAAGATTCCTCCTCAAACCAGCCCTGAGGCCAACCTTCAAAACGTCCCCCACGTCCTGCCTGTGCCTCACCAGGCGGCACGTCAAGGGCCGAGGGGAGCGTCACCCCCTCGTCCCCACGGGCTGCCGGGGCCACGGGGGAGGCCGGGGGCACCACCAGCTCCTGACCCCGCGAGAGCTGCACCGCGGCCACCCCGCGTGTCCCGACGCCAGGGGCTGATGCCGGCCAGGACCTGCCCTGTGCCCCCGAAGCACTCCGGGGAGCTTTGGGGAAGGATGCGGAGAGGAGGGCCCAGCGCCCAGCAGGGATGGGGACGGGGACACGGGGCGGGCGCGGGGGCTTACCTGAGAGGCCAGCATGTGCTGGGAGAGGTGGAACGGGAAGGGGGTGGCCGTCCCCGCCGTGCCCGGGGCGGACGAGAGGGCTCCGTTCTCCAGGCTGCCCCCGCCGGTCACCGAGGCCAGCAAGTGTCCCATGCCCATGGCGGAGAAGGCGCCGGGGGCCATGGCGAACTGTCCCGGGTGGATGAAGAGGGGCTGCCCGGCGCCCAGCGGGCTGAAGAACTGCTGCCCGTGGAGGCCGGAGAGTGCCAGGCTCTGCAGGTGCCCAGCGCTCAGGTGTGGGGGGCTGTCCGTATGCACCATCAGCGGGGCGAAGGCCTCCTTGCCCAGCCCGCCGCCCTCCGCGTCCTTCTTGCCCGGGTCCGGCTCTTTCCTCCGTCCTTCCACCTTGTCCTTCTCCAGGCCCCGCGTGCCGAACAGACCCTCGCCGGGACCTTCCCGGGGGGACGCGCCATCCTTGGCCTTCTCCGGGCTGCGCCTTTCCTTGCTCCGCTCCTCCGGGCACCGGGGGCTGCTGCGGGGCGTCGCATCCTCCCCGCCGGGGCTGGCCGCCGCCGCCGGCCGCTCCTCGGGTGCCTTCTCCACCTCCGCATCGCTGTCGGCCCCCGGCTTCTCCTCTGCAAGGGGACGGAGGGGCAGAGGGTCAGAGCAGAAGCCCCCAGGGGAGGCGAGGAGCGGGTCGCTCGCGAGAGCCCCGGCGTCAGGGAGAGGTTGCGGCGGCAAAGTCCCGATCGTTATTAATGGGAGAAACTCATTTCGGGGGCAGAAACGGGCCCTCGTGCCGCGGTCGCTCTGGGGAAAGGGGATTAACAACAGCAGCCCTGTTGCTCTGCCAAACAGGAAAAACATGTTTGATGGAGGACCAAAATCTATTACGGCATCGCTCTCGTTAGCTGCAAACTCAAAGCGGGCTGCGGAGTGGGGGATGAAGAGGGCGCGGGCGGGTGGACAGCGCTGGAGGAAATGGTCCTGTATATATTTAATTACACGGAGCTGATCGACAGCGCGCCGTGGATTTATTCCAAATGTGCAGGTTGAGGCAGGTTAAAGAGGCAGTTTTAAGGCAAGAAGTATGGTACTGTCTTTCCTAAAAGGGGCTTTAATTTAAAAAACCCATCGAGCTCTCAGAGGAGGAAGGGGGATGAGAGGCGAGGGGATGGCGAGGGCGAGGGGAGCAGAAGCCCTGCCCGCCCGGCTCCCGCTAAACGAAAAAAACATTTTGGTGCGGGTTAGGTGAAGCTCTGCAGGCTGGGGCAAATATTCGGGGAAGCCTTTGAAAGAGGAGAGGGGTGTAATAAACCCTCCCACCAGCTCGGGGCGGGGGGGTTGCAGTTTTGATGAAGGTTTGCAGGGAATCGGGCTGGTGGAAAGTTTAAAGAGCAGATTGATAGTGCGGCAAGACAAAACCCAGCATCTAAAAACTGCAACGTGGGAACTGCTAGTTTATTTTCATTTACTAGCTTGAAGCCCTGGAGTTACAACATTTTTTCCCCCTTTCCAGTGTATTAATTCTTTTTTTTTTTTTTTCCCAGGGGAGTGCGAGCTAGCCATGAAAGGCAGGGCGCGCACCACCGAGGAGCCGGGCAAACGTGCCTAGCACACGGGCTGCCTTGCCATTTCTTCTTGTTTACGCTTAACGTATAAACAGGAAAACGTCGCAACCCATGAATGCCATTTGCGTTTGCTCTGTTCTTGCCCTTTCAACCCTCGGGCTCCTTCGTGCCCATCCCCAGGGAAAAAAAACCCTGGTGGTTTTCCTCTCTGCCCCCCAAAGGAACCGGCACCCACCGGCCCCGAGGGAGCAGAAACCCGACGTTTGGAGAAATTTGGGAACCGGGCCTCTTCCTTTACCTCTGCCGCTGCCCTTGAGGCGCAGGGGGCTGGGGAGGGCACCCACGGGCGAGTGGAGGGCGTCGCGCACGGCCGAGGGCTCGCAGGACGAGGCATCCGACTCGCCGCCGTCGCGGTCGGGCTTGCAGGGCTCCTCGTACATCCGCAGGGACGGCAGCGAGAGCTGCTTCCTAACGGGGCGAGAGGTGACGTCGGGCAGCGGCCGGCCTTCCGTGGCTGCGGAGGGGGCCGACACGGAGAAAGGGGGGGGGGGAACAGCCCTTACCTCTTCTCCCGCCGGCCATTGCCCGTGTCCCGAAAGCCCTTGGCGAAGGGGTTGTTATCGATTTTCAGCTGGGTGATCTGCGGGGAAAGAGGGAGGGGGACACAGGGAGAAAGGAGGAGGCGTGAAGCCCTGCCCGACACCCCCCCCCCCCGCCCCGGCCGCCGTCGGGGAGCCTGGGGTGCGCTGGCGCAGGCTGCGAAACGCGCTGCGGCCCCGCTTTAACACACCGCATGCTTTATTAAAAATGATGCTGAGGTTTGGGCTTGAATTATTAATAGGGTCTTAATGATAGGAAGTTATTTTTCACGGCCCCCCGGAGGGAAGATGGCGACCGAGCCGCGCGGCGCTGGTTAAAAGCTATTCTTATCCCTCCCCGCCACCGGCTTCTGGGGCCGGCGACATTAGGGCGCTCAATAATGCATGGCTCTGCAATACGGCCCCGAGAGAGGGGGCTCGGGAAAAAGGCACTGCTCCGACCCCCGCCCGGCCGCCCCGGGCCGCGGCATCCCCCTCCCGCTGCCGCCCGACGGGGCCCACCGGCCGGCGGCTGCCCCGCTCAGCTTGCGGCGGGCGAGCAGACAAAGTGCTCTTTAATCGATTGTGACTCTTCGCCATAAACTTTACGAGGGAAACAAGCCCACCAGGACCCTCAGACGGAGCTGTCAATTAGCATCAGCAGCCAGGGGTGGAGGTGGGGGTCAGCTTTTGGGTTAAAACACACACGCATCCACACATAACCCTTGGAGGGGGCCGGCAGAGGCTCTCCGCTCCCCACCGAGCTCCCCTGGCTCTGCTGCTCACAGGGCAACGCTTGCTAAATCACGAAAGCAGCTAAAATTAGCTTCTCTGGGTCTATTTTTTCGGCTCTTCCCGAGCCCAGGGCACCTTCTGCGTGAGGCTGCCCCGGCCGCGGTGCTGCTCTCTGCAGCCTGGGCCCGCAGCAGAGACTCCCACGGCCCAGGAAAGGTGCAACGAAGTCCAAGAGGAAATTATTAATAGTAATAATAGAAATGCTAATAATAGCATTACCGATAGCATTAGTATTAGCAATACCAACAGCAATACCAAGAGCAACAGCAATAATGGCAGCAGTACGACGGGCGCCGCCTGCTCTGAGGGCTTGGGGCTTAACCTTCCTCCTGTTGCCGCCTTTTGGTCACTCTCCCCAAAAACGTCCTCGGGCGCGCACGCATACACAAATCCACCCTACTAAGGGGTAAGGGATGGGAGAGGGGGGAGAGCAGGGGTAGGTGCAGGGACAAGGGCTAGGGAATGGGCAGGGGCAGGGACAGGGCAGGAGGGGAGGGCAGGGAGAGGGCAGGGGCTGCCCGGCCGTACCTTGTCGTTCTGGTAGGCAGTGACGGCGATGAAGTCGGTCTCGGGGAACACGTAGGTGCGGAAGGTGCTGTAGGGCAGCTTGAGGATGTCGTTGGCCCGGACTATGTGGAACCTGGGCTGGTACTTGTGCATGGAGTTCAGGATGGTCTGGGTGGGCGAGAGAGCACAGCCCGCGGCTGCTGTCAGCCTCACGGTCCACGTTACACGCGCACCTAGCTATCTCCCTAAAAAAAAATCCCTTTTCTCCCGAAAACAACCAAAAAAAAGATATACAAATTCACCATGAGGAAGGAATGCCGGCGGATGCCAAAGAGGGAGATTTCTTTTTTTTGTTGTTTATCCCATTGCACGATCTGCCCCCAAATAAGGAGGTCAGGGGAAGGCAGGCACAGCAGCATCTTTGCGGGTGTTAAGCATGGCAATAAAGCAGCAAGAGGGATCTCCCCGTTTTATTACAACCCTGCAAACGCGAGGCGAGTTTTCGACACGTTTCTCACCGCTTTTCCTATTTCCGTCCTTTAAAAAAGAATCAAAAATACTCTACCTCGCCACCACAAAAAAATAATGTTAAAAAGCCTCTCGATTTGTGTCGGTGGCGGCAGAAACCCGTGCCAGCCCCAGCCAGTGCCTGCGACGTGAAAGGAGCGTTTCACCATGAGCCATGTTAAATTTATGTCTCGGAGCAACGCTGCAGAAGGAACAGACATTTTTTTTTTTCCAACCAGGTGTCTGAAAGCCTCGCCAACACTCAAAGCCATTCTCTACCTACCCTCTTGGGTTTTTTTTCGTGTGTTGTTGGGTTTTTTTTTTTCCCAAGAAAAAACCCAAATTCACCGCGATTTGACCGAGGATTTTCGGAAGCGGCTGAACCCCCCGAGCCGGACCCCGGGGGCCGCTCCGACCCCCTGCCCCCCTCTCTGCCCGCACCCGCAACGCTTTCCTGCCCGATAGCGATTAAATAATTCCCCAACCTGCTGTGGTCGGGCTGAAATGCAGTATTCACCGCCCGGAATTGGTAGGGGAACGGCGAAAGCTTGAGTAATTATAGTCAAATAACGTCGGCCAAATGGCTAAATAATTATCACTTCATTTCGTTTTAGAAGGCAATAAAAAAAAAATCCCCCTTTTTTTAACCCCAGCAATAATCACCTGCTGATGAACTGTCGGATCGCTATTATATTGATATCATCTAGACAGCATTTATTATGAAAATGGTGCAAAAAGTCTCATTCGGGAGTGCAAATCTGCATTCCTTTAAAAAAAAAAATAATCATCCCTCTCTGACCAGATGGGCACTGGCTAAACCCTCATCTCCCAGATTTAACACAGTCCGGATTTTGGACAACGACAGATACCAGAAATCTTTAATTGAAGGAGGCAAACCGTCAAAAACGCTGAATCAAACTAGTTTTTCCCCCAGTATAAAAAAAAAAAAAAAAAAAAAGCTATTTTTTAGACTCCCTCTCTATCGATTTACCTTGCTGTCTATAAATAACCGTGCAATGTATTATTTAACAAAGACGCTGTTTCCTGCCTTAAGAGGAAAAAAAAAAAAAAAAGAAAAGAAAAAAAAGAAAAAGGAAGAGAAAAGTTACCCGGGGAGCTGCTGAGCTGCTCTCCCCACCTGAGCGCCGTGTCCCGCAGCCCCGGGAGCGCGGCTGCCCCGCGGCTCTGCCGCCGCTCCGCCCGCCTCGGCTCCCCGCTAATTACCGTATCACCAACGCTGGACGATGAACTTTCCCTTTATCGCCCTAAATGCTTGTCCAGAGGCTAGAGATAGCTGGCTTGGGCGCTGTGATTTTTCTCTCTCTCTCTCCCCCCCCCCGGCCCCCCTCCGTGCATCCACGCAGGATCACGCTCCCCTCGCGTTTGGACCGTGCTTTCTGCGGATCTCTGCAAATTGCCAACACGCTTGGGTTTCTTTCTTTTTCTTTCTTTCTTTCTCTCTCTCTCTTCCCCCCCTCCTTTGTTTGGGTTCTTAGGGCTTTTTGGCTTTATTTTTTTGTTTTGTTTTGTTTTACCTCCTTTAGCTGATGCAGATATGATCAATAGGGAAAGAAATACGGCCTTTCAGAAGCAGCCGGTGCGGAGCCGTGCCTCCCAACAGCTCCGCTCCCTGCTCCCGGCCACGGAAACCCAGCGCAGGTGCCGATGCCTCCAGCTCCGCTCCCCCCGGCCCGGCCCGGCCCCACAGCCCGGGCTGCCCCTGCCCGCCGCCCCGTCGGGGCTGCCCCTCGCCGCATCCCCCGGCCTCGGCCCCGCACATCCACTCCCCCCGCCAAACCCCGCTCCCCGCAGAGCTCCGAGGGCCGCGGAAAGGCGGCAGGACGGGCCGCGGAGGCCGGGAGGGTCGGGGATGCGGGAGCCAAGGGGAGCCTGAGGCTGCCCGCAGCCCAAACCTCCCTTCTCCCCCCGGAGAGCGGGGAGCTGCCCCTCGGTGCCGGGCAGGAGCAGGGGCCGGGGGGCTGCGGGAACAGCCAGGCCACCGCAGGGCCCGGCGAGGCCCCGCCGGCCAGCCCGGCCCCGGGGGGAGAAGCCGCTAAAGCCCAGCGGCTCCCCCCCCGGTCGCCCCCGGGTAGAGCAGAGCCGGGTAGCCCCGGCACCGGGCAAACCCCACGCCTGCCCCCGGGGTCCCTGCTCGGGGCGGTGGGGCGGTGGACGTCCCCGCTCGGGGGGCTCTCCGCTCTGCCCCGCAGCCGCACTTACAAAGCCGTGCTTGTCCGAGATGTTGTTGGTGAGCTTGAGCTTGTGAAAGGCAACAGGTTTGGCCATCCACTGCTCCCCCGTGGCCGGGCTGTCGGGGTGGATGTACATGCGCTTGGGCATCTCCGGGTCGGCCTTGCCGGCGACCATCCAGCGGGAGTTGTGGAACTTGTACCGGCAATCGTCGGCCGCCACTATATCCATCAGCAAAATATATTTGGCCTTCTTGTCCAGGCCGCTCACCCGCACCTTGAACGGGGGGAACATCCTCCTGCGGAGAGACCCAGAGCGGTACAGGGCTGCGCCCGCCCGCCCCGCCGCCGACCCCCCGACGGCCGCGGCCCCGCCGAGCCGCTCCGCACCGCCCGGTCCCGGGGCTGCCGCTCCGAAACCACCATCTTTTAGTTTAGCTTCACCGAGGACTTCCAGCCTTTCTCCCGTCCCGCTGCTTCTCACCCCGCGCTGCTGCACCCGCCGGGGGCAGAAAGCCGGGCGGGGAGTGTGTGTGGGGGGGGCAAGCTTCAAAATCCCATTCCGGGAAATAAATAAGGGGTGAAAAAGCATCCCGGCTTTCACCCCATTTCCCTGCCCTCCGACGAGCCGCTCCGCTCGCCCAGCACCCGGGCAGCCCCGCCGCTGCCCTCCCCCGGGACCGGGGGACACGGGGAGGACCGGGGACGACCCCCGGCCGCGGGGCAAGTTTGGCAGGAGGGAAGGGAAGCGGCGAGAAGCGGCGTAAACAAAATGCAGCGGGGGATTACGGGCGCTCAATTAGCGCGCCCAAATTTAATTTGGGAGCGCGCTCGGAAAAAGTAATAATTGGGGGGCAGCTCGGAGGGGCGGGGGGGGAAGACCTCCGAAAAACTCCACGGATCGAAAGTCCCCGCGTTAATTCCTCGGGGCGGATTTGGCGAGCACCGGGGGCGGGGGGGGAGCGGGATGAAACGGAGGGGCGAGGGCGCTGCGCGGCCGCGCAGGTGCGGGGCGGGCTCCGCGGGGCTGCGCGGAGCCGGGCTCTTACCTCCCGGATTTGGTGATCACCATCTCGGTGCCCAGCTTGTGAAACTGGTCCCAAAGCTCTTTGGCTTCCAGCGTTACTTTGGGGTCGTCTTCGACCTCCTCCTCGGGCTCCAGGCTCTTGAGCGAACGCAGATGGGCGGCTTGATGGTGATGTCCCAGGGCCGAGACGTGCAGCCCGGCCTCGGCCGCCCCGGCCAGCCCGGGGTCCGGCATGGGCTTTGCCAGCGCCGCCGGAGGCAGAGCCAGAGCGGGGAAAAAGGAAGGCTGGGCGGCTGCGAGGAAAGCGGACATGGGGAAGTCGGCCGGCCGGGGTGCGTGGAAGGGGTGGTAAGCCATGGCAGTCCCTGGGAAGGCTGGATCTCTCATCGGTGCATCCACAAATCCAGGAGAAAAAGAGGGATTCCCTTTACAAAAATGTGTGTGTGGGTCGGTTTTTTGTTGGTTTGGTTGTTTTTTTTTTTTTTTCCTCTCCTGCCCAGCGAACTCGCTCGAGTGTCTGGAAGAGGAAGGAAAATCAACAACACACACACAAAAAAAAAAAGCACACACACACACAAAAAAAGCCGAAAAACAGCGGAACTAGATCTGGGAAAAAAAAAAAAAAAAAAGAACAAGAAGAAAAAAAAAAAAAAAAGGCAGTTCCCGGCTCCTGGGACTCCCGCTCTGCGGAGGGGAGACAAGTAGGTCCTTATTTTTTTGTTGTTGTTGTTGCAGCGAGGGAGAGCGAGCGAGGGAGAGAACCCTCCCGGTAAAGTCCTTCCCGACACTAAAATAGAAACAAAAGCCGGCGCGGGGCTGCGCGGAGCGGCCGCCCTGGCCCTCACTCACACCCCCGCGGGCCCTGGCTGCGCCCCGGCCCGGCTGCGCGCTCCGCGGACGGCGCTGGGGCGAGGGCTGCTCATGGCTAAAGGAGCCGGAGTAGAAACGGTTAGATCTTGTCCTGATCTCTGTAAAACTGTGACTATCTCACATGTCCTTCCTGCTCTGATCCGCCCGCTAATGAGCCAAGCCCCCTTGATTGCTGATTTTACGCGTTTCAGACCAATTGTGGATCTGCATAGGCGTGGTTTTGACAGCTCCGGCCAAGCTCCGGGGCGCGGGGAGGGGGGGGGGGTAAGGGGGGGGAGGCGGCGGAGGGAGGGAGGAAAGGAAGAAGGAAAAAAAAAAAAAAAAGGAAAAAAAAAATAAAGAAGAAGGTGTCGGAAGCATCGGCAGTAAGAAAACATGTCAACAGAATAAAATATTAACCAATGACAGAGAAAAGTGCTCGAAATCCCACCCCCGGCTCCTTTCCGCATACCGGGTCAGCCCTGCCTGCGCCGCGGCCGGGGAGCGGCCGCCGCCGGTGCGGGGAGAGCGCGGAGCCACCTCGGCGGAGCGGGGAGCGGTGCCCGGCTCCGCCCGGCCCGGAGCCCCGGGGGGACGGGGACGGGGACGGGGGGGGCAAAGGGTCCCCCGCCGGTTTGTGCGGGGGCGGCGGGCCGGGGAGGAGGGGGGGAGAAGCCGGAGAAGGGGGGGGGGGGGGGGGGTCGGCGGCTGCCGTCTTACGACAGATCCTGGCGAGCGGATCGAGGTGGGGCGCGCCCCGCCCGCCGTTCCGCGTCCCGCCGCGCAATGCCGCGTAGCCCCGACGGGGCGGTCGCCGGGAGCGCGGCCCGGTGGAGAGTTTGCGGGTTGCGGCCGGCGGCGAGGCCCCGAGTGGCGATTTCCAGCGCGGGTGAGTCGCTCCCTGCCGTCGCCCTCTCCCCCCCCCCCCCCCCCCAACCCCTCCTCCGCCCTGCCGGCAGCTGCCCCGACCGGGGCTGGGGGGGGGGGGGGGGGGGGGGGTAGTGGTGGTGGGGGGGACGGTGGGGGTCCCGCCCGCGGCGCCGCGCCCACGGCGGAGGCGCAGACCCCGCCGTCGGGTGCGCGGCCGGGGGCCGTCGCGGCTGTGGCCGGCCGGAGGGGCTGTTTACCCGGGGCGGGGGGGGGGGGGAGGCAGATAAGGAGGAGTTGGGGGGGGGGGGGGGGACGGGGACACGCCGGGGCTGTTTGCAGAGGGATTAGGGCCGGTCCCGCCGCGCCGGGGCCTGGGGGGGGGGGGGGGGGGGGGAGGCGGGCGGGGGGCGCGGTGGGTGTCCCCGCGGAGAGGTCGGTTTGGAGATCTGCGCTGATTAAGTGAGGGCCGCGGTGGCTGAAGAGGGCCCTGGCGCCAGGCGGCTGAGCCCTCACAATAAAGACCCGTCTCTTGTCACTTCATATTTACCCCCAAATCTTCAAAAAGCGCCCTGCCATCCTTCCAAGGCTCCTGCCCGCGCCGCCTGCGCTGCGGCCAGGCGGGGGGGGGGGAGACAACGGCCCCCTCTTCTGCCCCCCCCCCCGCCCCGACCTGCCTCCCTCCGCCTGGCCGCGTTTTGCAGTTCCCCGCGCAGGGTGGGACGTGGGGACCCCCGGGTCCCCCCCTCTCCACCGCGACCTCTCCTCTTTATACCCCCCCGATCCGCTTTCTCCCGTTTCATCCTGCCGATGGCGAGCCCTGCCCGCTGCCCCCCCCCCCGCCCCGGGCTCTTCCCGGAGGAGTGCACAACCTGCCCGTGTCCCGCGGCAGGTTCACCTCTGCCTGCGCTGCCCGGCCCGACGGGGCGGACGCAGTGCGTGTGTGTGTCCCCCCCCAACCCACCCCACCCCCGGGACTGTCCCGAGCGGCGGGGCCGGGAGGGAGGAGGAGGGGGGGGGTGTCCCGCTGACCATTGAACGGGGAGAGGGGACTGAAATTTAGACCCGATTTGGACTTTGCTTCCTCGCCACCGCGGAAAACTGCTGACGGCAGCTTTGGCAAAAATGGGGCTTGCTTTTTTTTTTTTTTTTTTAAATAAAATTCCCCCTCACAAAGCAAAACCGGAGCCTTTCATTGCCCCGGGGCGGCATCGCCCCACGCCGGGGGCGGCTCTCCCGCAGCCACCTCGCCCGCCGCTCCGCGGGGAGACGCGGGGCCCGGCCCGTCGGGGCCCGGAGGCAGCCGGGTCTCCGGCGAGGAAAGCTCGTTTCTCCTCCGGTCCAGGGCCCGGGACCCCCGGCCGTGCCCCCCCCCCCCCCCCCCCCCCCCGCACCGCTGTAACGTCGCAAACGCCCTCGCCTGCAGAATAAAACCGATCCAGAGCAGCCTCGTGTCCCCGACCCTCTGTAGCAGCGCTCGCCGATGGGGCTAACGGGGGTGGGGGGCTAACGGGGAGCCGGGCACCCACTGCCCGGGGCAGGTCCGGCCGCGACCCCCGGTCCGACGGGCGCGGAGCCGACCCAGGAGCCTGCGCCCATGGACGGGGCGGGCAGCTCCGTGCCCGCGGCCGGGCGAAACCCGGCGTCGCCCCGTCCTCCCCGTCTGTGACCGGGCACTGGGCAGGCAGAGATGAGCCAGCGGACCCGGACAGGTTTTTTTTTTTTCCTCTCGCCCCGACGCCAGCCCTGCCCGGGGAATCGGGGACGAGAGGTGTCCCCTCACCGTGATTTTCCCAGGGAGGGTTTCTCCGCCTGCCCCAGGACGCTGCAAGCACTCGGGGCCACCGTGCCCGGCTCCCGGGAGCCGTCCTGGCCAGCGGTCCCCGGGCTGGGACAGCGACGGCCGTGCCGTCCCGGGGATCCGTCCCGGGGATCCGTCCCGGGGATCCATCCCGGGGATCTGTCCCATCCCGTCCCGTCCCGGTCGCCCCCCGCGCCCCACCCGCTCCGCGGCGCGGCCCCGCTCTCTCTTCCCCTTTCATCTCTGCCCATCTCCACTCATCATCCCTTTTCTATTTTTAGCCGGTAGACTTAGGCCTTGGCGCCAGGCCGTTTAAGACCTGTCAAAGTCCTTCATATTTCCCTCATGTCACATGGACCTTTCGCTCCCTTCCCCGCGCCATGCGAGGGCCGTAATTTGGATCTGTGAGCTGGTGAGCAAATGCAATTTGCTCTTCTCCATCGCTGTGTTGTCTCCGTGACCCCAGCCAGCAGGACGGCTGGTGTCCTGTCCGGGGCACTTACACAAATTGCGGGTGATTGATGAAAAATAACAATTCTCACAAGCAGCCGGGCCTCCGCCTTCCCCTCCTCCCGACTCCACCGGCCTGCGGCGGCCCCGCACCCCGGGGAGCGCTCCCCCCCCCCCGACGGGGCTGTGCGGGGCGCACCGGCCGCGGGCGCTCCGGCTCCGGGAGAAAGGGATTTTCCTTGTGCCGAGGGCGAGCCGTCGGGCCCCCCCCCTTCCCGGCCCTGATGCCACGGCGAGGGGACTCCTCCGGGCGCTCGGGGAGGGCGGCTCGGCGGGGAGCTCCCTCCGCCCCGGCAGGAGCCCTTCGGCCCTCAGGAGCGGCCCGATGGGTGCCGGGCCCCCGAGGGACTCGGCGGCCCCCTCCGGTCCCGGGGGTCGTCTGTTGCCCCCCGCCTCGGCCCGGCCTGGCCACTCCACCGCAGCTGGGCCGTGGGGCAGGCGGGGAGGGGGCGAGGGGCGGCCCCGCAGCCCCGACGGCTTCCTCGGCCCCGCTTCTCCCGCTCCACCTGGAGAGGAAAATAAACCCACGTGTAACGAAACCGCCCTCGTTTGCTCTCACCCACCCGGGGTGCCGCGTCTCCCCTCACACCGCTCGGCAGGGTGGGAATCCCCTTACCCCCGGGAGATCCCGGGAAAACGCCTCTTCCCCCCTTTACCCCCCCCCTCGGGGCTCCGGTGCCCGCCGGGGGGGGGGCCGGGGAGGGGCCGCGCTGCGCGGCAGCAGCTGCCCGGGATATGTCGGGCAGCGGGGCCCGCCTGATGCACTTCAATCGACAGCGACCGAGAGAGATGCTCGACCCGACACCAGCCCCGGTGCCGCCGTCCTCCCTCCTCCCTCCTCCCGCTGCGCGGCCGCGGGACCTGCGCGCCCCGTCGAGGGGAAACCCGAGGAGCCCGGCCAGCGCGGCAGCCCCAGGGCCGCCCCCCCCCCTCTCCCCGAGCTCCCCCTGCTCTCCGACTGTTTAGATTTCTCTCCAGTTTTAAAGAAAATATTTCCAGTAATCCAGATTTCTGGAAAATAACAACAGGCGGGGAGACGCAGACACAAACGCCCGCTGAAGTTTATCCAGAGTTTGAACAATTTATAAACACATTTTCCAGCCTGTTTGTCAGGGCGGGAGGCGAGTGACCCCGGCCCGGCCGGGCGGCCCCTGCGCACCCCGCGCTGGAGATAGATAGATAGATAGATATATTAAAAAAAAAAAAAAAAAATTTTTTTTTTTTTTAATTGCGGAGCGCCCTCCCTGCGCGGGGGCGGAATGACACCCACCCCCCTCCGGTCCGGTCCGGCTCCCCCCTCCCCGCTCCCGGGGCTGCCCGGCTCCCCACGTCGGGGCCCGGCTCCTCGCAGGCACCGAGCCCGCTGCCTTAAAAGGAGACGGGAGCCCCGAGCGGGACCGAGCCGAGCGGGGGGGGACCGCGGTCTGAAACCCGAGCTGGCACCGCGGGGGGCGGGCGGGGACGGGGATGGAGCAGGAGGGCGGTGGAGAAGCGTGGTGGTGGTGGTGGTGGTGGTGGGGGGGGGATGATCATGCAAATCCCTCTGTTTAAAAAACTTCCATTTGAGAAAGTGTGTCACATCCCGGCGCGGGCGCGTAATCCCCGGGTTAATGGCATTACCGCCGCCTCATCGCCGTCATGGGATGGGGCCGGGGGCGAGCAGCCCCCCCCCCCCCCGCCACGCGTGGCCGCGGCTCGGCTTCCACGGGGAAACGGAGCCGCTGAGCCCCCCCCCCGCCCGCTCCGTCGGGGCACCCCACGCCGGGACCCCGGCGGTCGGTGTGGGCTCTTCCCTGGCCCCTCGATCCCCTCCCCAGCCTCGGCAGAGCAGCCCCCAGCCCCATGGGGGGTCACCCAGCCCACCCAGCCCCTCAGCAAGGTGGGGGGGGGGCCTGCACCTCCCGAAACCCCTTTCTCTCTGTTTGGGGCCAGGAGTTTGGCAGAAGTTATGGCATCAAAGGTAGGGGGGGAGTGAAACACCCCGGGGGGAGTGAAACAGCTGCTGGGGGCTCACATCTCGGCCTGGGTGCTTCAGGCGGGATCTGGGAACGCGTTTGAAATCGCATCTAAAGCAGGATCTGACGCCGCTGTTCCCCGCGTCACGTGAGTTGTGGTTTTGGTCTAGGTTTGACTTTTAGGATTGCAGAAAATCACCGTCTCGCTTTTATAGGAGAGTGCATTTCACTGCTGAGAAAATAAAAAGAGCCAGAATAAATCATGAGCTGGTCATGGGCAGGAATAACGCTTTCTTACTGCACCTGTCCGGTTCGTGGGTGTTTCGTCATGTACAAATTTGACGTACACCCAGCACTGCACAGAAGGGCCAACTCTCATCGTTTTTATTCATGTTTCCTCAAAAACCCAGCGCTTCTCTGAGCCGCTCTCTGCCAGAGGCACCGAAAGGTAGACCAGGGCTCTGCAGACAGGACAGACCCTTCCCATCTTTTAACTTTTAAAATAAGTCTGCAAACTCAAAACTGCCGTGGGACGATGCTCCATCACGGCCCTAGCTCCAGCACCACGCCTGGTGAGGTGCCTGGGCACCTCTGCGCTGCGTTTCATTTTCTCACTGCCCAGCTTTTTCCTCGCTTCTCTGTAGGTGCTGGGCTCTTGCACCGACCACCCCGGGGGATTTGGGGGGGTCTCGGTACGGGCATGCAGCGAGCACGCCAAAACCTCCCGCCCTGAAGAGCCTCCTCTCCCATCTCCTCGCCCGTGTGCTCTCTGCAGCGCCGGCAGATTGCTCTCCAGGCGGGTTTTCCATGGATACCTCAACGGAGGCAGCACCAAATAACAAGTAAATAACAGCCCTGACGCCGGGCTGCCGGCACAAAGCAAGCAATTGCCCTTCGTGCAGGTCACTAATCTCTTGACACACGGTCTTTGAGACCTGGGCCACGGGAAGGGAGGCTGAAAGGGAAGAAAAGATAGTGGGGACAATGGCAGGGCCGCCGGCCGGCTAATAACCCCTCTCCCGGCTTTGTCTGGGTACACTCAGCGCTACGCTGGGATCAATTCATCTCAGCGGAAAAAACCACACTCCCCGCACCGCAAAGGGGCCGGTGTCTGCCCCTGCCATGGGTGCCCCGCCAGGATCCCGGCTCGCCGGGCTAAGCGCGGAGCTCGAGACGCTGCAGGTATTAATAGCCCCCATTTTGTAGCCAGCAGTAATTCCCTCCTGTGTTTGCCCCTCCACGCTGAAAACAAACCCTTCACTTGATCCGTTTGTCCTCTCCGGTTGCCATCTGTCTTCCATCCTTCAAATCTCACCTTAAAAACAGTGCCTCTTGAGCAAATCCTCCCCGCCGTCCCCGCGCGCCGTCTCGCCCGGCGCAGGCCTGACACTACAAGCGCTCATTGAAGTGAAGGGGATTTGAGAGCGCGCAGGACACGGCGGGATTAAGGCCACAGATTGCGCTCCCCGGGCCGCACCGTGCCTTGCAGAGCAAAGCCCCAGCCCCGCGGCTCTGCCCGCCTGGCGCCGCCGGCCCCGAGCCCGGGGCTCTTCTGCTCCCTGCGCTCGGCCGCTTTTCCTTCGCACCGGCGACGCGGGGCTCTGCCGTGCCGGCCGGCGCGTGGCCACCGCCGTCCCTCTGCCCTTCGCGTGCCGGAGGGATGGAGGGAAGGAAGCACCCGAGCCGACCTCTCCGGATGCCTCCGGGTACCTTCCTCTGCAGACGGCAGCAGGAGAGGTCACCTCCCGAGCCCCGGCGAGGAGGGACGGGGTGTTTCACGCGGGGGCTGCCGTTTGCGCGGATGCGGCGGGTGCCGTCCCGCCTCGCGGCGTGCCGTCCCGCACCACCCAGAGGCAGCATCTGCGGGGCGGCCCCGGCCAAGCCCGTGAATCAAGCGCACATCAAAGCACCGGCAGCGCGAGCACTAACAACCCTGGCAGCCGGCTCGGAGCGGACAGTGCCTGCGCAGATGTTCGGCAGCAGCTTTTCTCAATTACAAAGAGCAGCAGAATTTACCAGAAAAGCCAGGGAAGGGAAGGAGTCTTGGCCGGTGGAGGGGCCGCAGCAAAGAGCCCACGCATCCCTTGCAGCTTCACAGGCCGGGTCAGAGCAGCACCTCACCGCCTCCCTCCGTTTTGGCACCGGTATTACATTACCCCACGTTCCCCTGCAACCCTTGCTGTGGGGGTCACCTGCTCCCATCAAAATCTTGGTCTTCTTTAGAAAGACCCCACCTTGCAGGGCTTCATGGGTGTAGAGGAGAGCTCAGACATAACCGCACCTCATCCAAACCTTTGGAGCCGGTGAGATTCCTCCTGGAAAAGAAACCCATGTGATTTCAAAGCGAATCGCCTGACCTACGGCCGGGTGACGCTTGGTGTTTTTTGGTTGAGCCTGGCAAGGGCAGCCCTGATCCTGCCCAGCTCCCACCGTCACTGTGAGCTACCAGGAGCAGGAATCTCATGGTCCGGCCAGCCGCCCGGCTGGGACAACGGCATCACTCCCACATGACGGCTGGACTTTCCCCTTTCGACAGCAAAAGGCGCAAAATTCAACGTACCTCCAGAGGTGGCTGCAACGCAGACACCCTTCGCGTGGGAGGAGAGGCAGTGGGACGTGCCTGGTCCCCCTTGCCCGTCCCTCCCATGGAGGGAGTCGAGGGAGAGGGTGCGAGGTGGGGTGGGGAGGCAGGGCACGGGGCTGGCTCTTCGCCCCGGGCTGCAGGTGCCGCTTCTGGTTTTCTGCTTGAACGAAGCCGCTGGTCTAAACGTGGCTTGTAACCTTCAGCCCCCAGCAAAGCCTTGCCAAAGTCCTTTCCCCAGGTTGTTCAAAAACGAACGCGCTCGCCCATCGTTTCCACCAGGGACTGTCAGGAACGGCACATCGCAGGGGCCGGTGAAACGCCGCGGTGCCGGGCCGTCGAGCCCTCCTCGCTGGGGGACGCAGAGACGCTTGTGCTCCCTCCAAAACACGTCAGTGTGTCCCCGTCCCCCCCGACCCCGAGGTGTATTTAAGTGAAAACATGACGGGTTCTTCCCCCATCCTGCTTCCCACGGCGCGGAGCGGGAGCAGAGCCCCAGGAGCCGGCACTTCTCACCTTCGCAGAGAAGGGGCCGGAGGGAGAGGGGCCGCGGTGGGAGCGGGATTAGTGCCCAGCTGGCACCGGGCCGCTGCGCGGGCACGGCCGGCACCGGCCTTTTATTGCCGTCCTATAATAATATTGTAAATACTCACTGGGAAGTAATTACATCCTATAAAAGAAGCAGCAGTCTGTGGCTTGAGCCAGGACTGGTTCATGACACTCGTTTTAAAGAGACGTTTCATGTCTTGTTTATAGATTAGATTTTAACCTGACAACCTTTTAACATTGTATTAAATTAGAAATTAACTTCGTATGACTGCTCACCGTATAATTGACCTACTGATAGGCTGAGTGCTAGAGAATATTTAAGATACCTTTCAGACAGCAAAGTTCCCAAGAAAATTCAGAGCCTCCTCCTTGATCTAGACCAGGGCTTTGCTATTAATTAGTATTTATGGTCAGGTGGCAGGAGTGCTTCCCGCGGAGGGAGGGCTGCCAGGGAGCAGCATCCCTGCTGCGCCGCGCTCATCCCTGGGAACACGATGAAACCCAACGGGACGGAGGGAAGGAGGCAGAGGGGACAGGGAAGGCTGCAAGCCCCCGACCCTGCCCGCTGTGGTGACCACCCAGCGAGGCCGGTGGTCACCCTCCTGCGGTCGCCCCAGAGCTGCTGGGAGATGAACCTGTCGGGGATGGAGCTGCCACTTTTGAGAGCGCCAGATCCTGCAAGGCGCTGAGTGCGCGCTGGGAATTGCTGAGCATCAGTAGTTCCCAGCAATAGCCGGGAGCCCTGCAGGACTCGGTTCACGGGACCTTTGCCACCGGTGCAGGCACGGGACGCTGCCTGGCGTGGGGCAGGGCAGGGAGGAGAGGCTCCGTGGCCGGAGGAACGGTCCTGGTCCACGGCACACGCAGGCAGCTTACCTTGGCCCGCTCGGATGGCACCCGTGCCCGTGACCTGCCTGCAACCTGCACGGGGCCGTCAGTGTTTTAGTGTAATTTCCTGCAGTAGAAATTCCCAAGAAAGGCAAAAATTCAGCCTGGGAACTCGCCGACGGATGCACAGCTTCAAATTACATCCGAGCCCGGTGAGGGACAGGGTGGCAACTGATGGGACAGTATCAATGGCCAGGAATGGCCGTGTGTCCCGAAGGCTGGGGCAACGTGCGGGACATCCCCCAGGCCACGTCCTGCAGCGGGAAACACCGGCTCCAGCCCCGATCCCGGCACCGCGTGGGACAGGGGAGGCAGCGACGCTGCCGCGTCCGTGCTCCAGCTCCGGAGCTGGTGGCTTGTATCCCCCGCTACGACCTGCCCTTTGCTTTCACCAGGGTAAAGGCATTTTCTGGTATAATTGAAACCTGCTCCCAACACATGCGGGAGGCGGGAGCGCTGAGCAGGAACAAACCCAGTAACATCGGCCAAAGGAGGTTTTACCCCGTCGGGCCGGGAGGACTCTTCAATACAACCCTTGTGTTCAATTAACGTTAAGGAACAGCATGAGATTAAATGGCCCCAGTGCTGTCTTATGAAAGGCTTAGAACATGCTTACTAACAGCTTTGCATAACACGGGGCCACCGGCAGAGACCCCCCCCGCACGTGCGCTCGCTGCTTTGCCCCTCGTTTTGCCTGCGAAGCCGCTTGGGGACGCGGCCGGTACCTCTGCCGGCGCGGCAGGGCCCTGCCTGCACCCCGCGGGGCTCAGGCAGCGCGATGCAGGGAGCGAGGCAGCCCCCCTCTCTGGGGGTGTCAGCCCAACCTTCGTCCTCAGCCGCTTCGTTTGCCCCCCGCCCCCCGCAGCCAGCCTCGCCAGCCGTGTCCCGTTTTGCCCAGTTCATGGCTTTTTCTGGCCGAGCAGCGCAGACATCCCTCCCTCCCAGCACTGGCAGGGCTGCAGGAATGCAGCACCTTCATCTCCTAGTGCCTTCTGCCTGCGGCTGAAGGCGCCGAAGGAGACGAAAACCAAGGGCGAAGACCCAGCCAACACTGGGGCAGCCAAACGGTTTTATACCGGAGCGAGAGCGGGGTGACGGCGGGACGAGAAGCGCTGCCCGGCTGTGCCGCAGCTCCCGGGCAGGGAGAGGCGAGGGACACAGCTGAAGCCTCTCGGCTCCGGCTAATTCTGTTCTCACCAGCTCCGCTCCTACAAACGGAGAGCAGGGAGCTCCGAGAGGGGGTTCGTGCAGTTCCTAGGACAGAGGCGCTGCCGCCGCAGACACATGCTTGTCCCGGTGCCTTTTCCATCTGTGAAACAGGCCAAGCAGTGGATTCAATTATTTTTTTCCTAGCACATAAGCCACTAATCATTTATTGCATTAAACCCCCCCTCATCTCTACAACTTTTGTTCCCGTTTTATCCAATTAAAACTCGGGGGGGGGAAAAAAAAGTTTCATTTTCTCTTTTTGCAATCACAAAGAGCCGATCTCAGCTCCATTGACTCGCTAATTGTAAGCACTCAAATGGTTGGGTTTAAAGTTACACTTAGCAGCTGTGAAACATTAGGGTGAAGTGATTACAACCTACTGGAGGATACCGAACATTTTTACAATATCTCAGGAGCATAAGGGAAAGACAACAGGAAATGGCGCAAACTTTCCTACCCTGCACAGCAACAAGCCAGAGCAAAGAAGTGAGAAAATAAATGTAGAGACGCGGCGCAGACGCCGTTTGGATCCTCAAAAAGTGACTTAGGAAGCCCCAGTGAAAGCACCGTGGGTTTACCCCCATGCTCAGAGGGGCCAGAGAGGAGGGGGAGCGACGTGCAGGGATTTCACAGCTCCACTTTGCAGCAAAACCTTGCTCCGGGCTCTCTCTTGAGGAAGGAGGACAGAGATCATGGCGGTATTTTGCCCTCGGTCGGTTCCCCTCGCTGGCTTGCCTTCTCCCAGCCTCGTCGCCAGCAAACTTCGTTCTCGGGCTGGCTAACGCCGCTCGGGGCAGGACAACCAGAAGCCGTCCCCTCGCAGGGATGGGCGGCAGGATGGTGTTTACTGGCTTTGCTCGGGCAGAGCACCGTGCTCCATCGGGGCTCGTCAGCGCCCAGCTTCGCCGGCAAAGCAAACGAAGCCCGAGCCCCGCGTGCTCTGCGAAGCGCCGCGAAACACCAGCCTCGCTGGTTATGCCCAGGCCCTGGCCTGGCTCCGAGATTTGATTTCATTTGAACTCCAAGCTGTCGCATTTGGAGAACCTTTGACTTTCCACTTCTTTTCAAACAGCAAAACATTCCCTTCCCATGATTTAAGCACGCTACACGCGTGTGTTTATTAGAGAGACCAGGGTAGGATAAGAAAGCAGTATTTCATGTTAATTCATGAAATCTGAACTCAACTTTTAATAGAAGAGCTCCACTTTATGCACAGAGTGATATACAGTCCGCCCAGCTTTAAATGAGACGTTTTGCCTTTTGAACTCAGCAGGAGGCCGCTGCTTACTACTACTGGAAACAGTTTAAAAACCTGCAAGTCCGGCATGTCTTTTGGGCTCTTTTCGAGCCAGTGGTTTATATCATGGCACAACATTCTTGCTGGGCTGCCTGCGACCGCCTGCTAGCCTCTGCGTTTCAAAATCCATCGTTTCAGAAACTCACCTGGATTATTTCCACAACAACGGGAGACACTCGTCCGAAATCCTGCGAAGACCACGAGCCTCTGGCTATTTTCGCTTTAAGTGGCGTCCTGATCAGGTCCCTAGATTGAAAACCTGGTTGCATTAAAGTCAGGGGCTAACCTCCCTTAGGAGCAGCTTCTAGACACCACCAAGGAGCAGGAATATTCTCACCTGGTGCCTGAAAAGAGTATCGCTGCTGAGGTTAAGGTGGAGGGAAGGTGGTGTTGCAGCGAAGCCCGTGGCACCCAGTTGAAATGGGGGGCTTTTACGTGTACGCTAAAGGCAGGGGCCATCGGAGGGAGGCACGCACCGCAGGGACGTGTCGAATCAGACCCTATAGAGTTATTGTTGCAACACACTTGGTTTTCACCGGCTCACTGAAGAGCTGGAACTTGCTGGTTATTCTGCTGGGTCATCTGTGAAAGTATCAAATTAAAGTTAAATTAGCCACCTCATAGCAGTGCTGCTTTTTTTTTTTTTAAGCTCTAGGCTTTCTTAACAGTTTGGCTACGGGGCTATCAACAGCAGGGAATTTAGGACATTCTTTTCAATGAACCAGACTGAAAATATTTTGGTACAGCCCCAGTTTGTAGGTTTTTTTTTTTCCCCCCCTTTAAACAAAACATCCTGATTCAAAGGAGCTTCTTGCAGACTGGGAATTTCCACATGGCCGTATTGCAGCACTTATAAAAAGTGATTTAATGCCTGCCAACAACAAATACATTTCCAATGACACCACTCTGCGTTATGCGCTATCCTACTTTGTGTGTTCAGTAAGAACCAGCAACCAAGCTGTCCGAGGCAGGAGGGAGAAGAGCGGTTGCCTTCCTTTGCAAGAACTTTGTCCCTTACGGCCGCTCCTTGGAAAGCCTGAAAGGAAACAAGCATCACGGTGACAACACAATCCCTTCTGTATGTGTTAATCTGGATTTTGTTTGAACTTTTGGAGCTGACCTTGGCTTGAACTGTGTTAAAAATCCTGACTGGTGTGGACTGACTTGACCCTGCGGTCCCATTTGTCCGCAGCGCCAGCCCTACCCTCAGCCCCTTACTTCAAGCCATTATTTTACAGACATAAAAGAAACATAGCATTACGGCAGATATAGCCAGCGGGCCGGAGCTGTGAGTACTTACTTACAGGCAAACTCTCCTCTGATTTCATCCCAAGGAAGTTTTTTTTTTTTGCTTGAGAAAGGACTGACTGAAAACCAAGCAAGAAACTGAAATTATTGCTGCAGACTCTCAGTTTTTATTAGTGGTTTCCAAGCCTGAAGAGAGAGAGAGAAAAAAAACCCAAAAGCTTCTGAGATCTGAGTCGTGGCGTTACAGCTAAAAACAAAAAAAATCAAGTCCAAGACTGAATTTGGTACTTGGTGTTTGGGGATAGAGTAGGAAGAGGGTGGTCGGTTCTGCATCGCTCAGTGTGGCTGGTTTAAGCTGTAAGAGTGCGAAAAGATTTGTGGGTTTAGATAGTTTCCTCTCATTGCCATGACTCAAACGGCTTCTATTAAAAACAAGTAGTGGGAAGGAAATTTCGTAAGCTGACAGCCCCATCTCACTCTCTGCTTCTTGACACAAGTTGGCCGAGATATAGGAATTCATGTGGTTACTATGTGTGAGCCCATGACTATTTTATCAGCAGAGTTATGCGGTGCTAGCTTTGACTGCGCACGTTCAGTAGGGTATACAGGCTCAGGCTGCTATACGGGTTCTGCAAAATCCTACAACACAATAGATGTAGGTGGGCGTCTCCGCTGCCTGGTCCTCGTCCCACCGAAATCAGTGGGATGAACAAGCGGGGCCCCAACCAATGCAAGGAGCTGGAGCTGGGGTCAGACACCCGAACAGAGACGGGTGTTGATTTTCAGAGGCACTAAGCGGGTGCAAGGCACACTGCCTAAGTCTCCCATTTTTAAAAATCCTGCCCTTGCACACAGGGATGAGAAAGCAGGGAGGCAAAAACAAGCTAGACTGGCTGCAAAACATCCACTGATGGCTTTAATTAAAGCCCTCAAGTTCGTAAATATGCACATAGTCTGGTCCGGGAAGATACACGAAGCCCATAGCCAGCCCAGTAACACTCCATGAACATTGCCATTTAAGCAGTTTCTTGTTTAACTTAGATTTATTCAATGACACATGCATTTCTGGACAGATATCTGAGTTCCAACGAACAACTTTTATAACCAAATATGAGAAATTTGTGACTGCAGTTAGTCGATTAAGTACGTTTCTAAAATACATGACTAGAAGAAAACCGGAGCGATAGAGAGAATTCTTCCAAAGAACAAAAAGAAACATTTCCATTTGTAATACTCCTGGCATTGATGAGTATCAGTGGGGAAGGAGGGTAGCAAGGAGACGCAACGAGGAAGGAATAACGTTATCAACCCTGTCCACAGAAAGTCTTCCAGTTCCCACTCTCTCCAGTTCATTTGTTAATGCTCGGCACTTTTGCGAATGGCAAGAGCTCCTCTGAGTTACAGAGATTCCCTTCATCTCTCAACATGAAAAAGCAGAGAACGGTTGTGAAACCATGTACTTGACCAAAAATGGCTTAGAAATATTTCTCCTCAACCAACCTCTTCCTGAACACAGCGAAAAAAGAAGCCGCAGAGCTATCAGGACTGAAGACCGAGTCTCTTCATATTGCACAGGAACACGAAGTCAAGATTTTGTGAGCATACTTCAGGAAGGTTTACGAGTCATCAATATTTATCAGGGTAACGAGAACCATCCAGCGCAGCGGCGAACTGGCAGGTGACAGACACATCGGGATTGTTTAGGCAGAGAGGCGGCTCGTTACCCTGTCTGGATCTCTCCTTGGATGTTCGGCTAATTTAAGGGAATCCCGTTGGGAAAAGGCTGAGGGGCTGGTTTTCGTTAGTCGGGAGAGGTGATCTGTAGCCATCAAAGTTGCGTGGGATACTGCCGCTGGTGGAACCAGAGCTGTTACTGAGCGTCTCTATGCTTCCCTCTCGCTGAAGCTCTGCAATGGGAAGAGAGAGCAGGTCCTGGTTAGCGTTTCAGATAAACCCGGAGTGCCATCAGACGGCCGCTTTATTGACAAATCTGTTTATTGGATCATTGCTCTAACATTTGCTCGTCACCCATCTTTTCTGGGGTGATTTGAGGAATCACTCCAGAGGCATCCCAGCTCCTTGTTCTACTTCTCTGCGGGCTCACAGCTCAGCTGAGCCGAAGCGGAGCTGGACGGAGACGTTACACGCTGCCCAGCAGAGCAGCCCCTTCCCTGGGGACGAGGCCACTGAGTCGTGACATGTCAGGACTCGCTAGTGGGGATGCTCACGGCTGAACTGAGCAGGGTGTGAAGGGTACGGTGGCAGATGATGAAACATCTTTCCTCTGCAGCAATGCTGCCGAGATTGTGGGGAACAGGGAGCGGCAGCAACACTGGTTACCGGTGGTGTGTACCAGCGGTGCATAACCACTGCGATTCTCCACCTTGGGAACACCAGGGACTTTCCACAACCCTTTATCCTGCACAAACGGACATAAATAACTCTGCTTTTTCAAGCCAAAGAGAAAATATCCCCTTTCCTACGTGCCTGAGCTGCGCCTCAAAGCAAAAGAGAAAGCAGGCCCGACTGTGGCTCTCCCTCTCCCGGTCACACACATCCAGACATCTCCCCTCGCTGACCTCCCAAAGCCTTTATGGCTCCCTAATCTCGAAACACGAGGATTTTTGTGTGCGCAGAGCATCGTTTCTAACCGTGGCCTCTCTGTGAGCCACTTGAACCCAACAGTTGACTCAGTGGCAGCGTGCAGCAGTGCCGCTGGGCAGCATCACCCCGGCCAGCACTCAGCGGCGGCATGCAGCGGTGAGATTAGGCAGAGCTCCGTGTACACGACAGGAATCCTCTCCCAGACACGCGGTGACAGGCTACAAGAAATATTCTGGCGAGTTGCAACGCGCGGCCCCGAGCGCGCCTTCCGTCGGCTGCTTCTGCGCAGCCTGCGCTGGAGGGGACGGGATGGGGATGGGACCTTTGGGCAAATTCCTCTGCTGCCGGAGGGGAAAGAGTAAAAACCCTCTTGTTTGCGGCACGCTGCGGTGTCATGCACGTAAGGCACAGGGGGCAAACCCCCGGAGGAGACAGGCAGCTTTCCTTGTCCCTGTAGCGGGAGTTTTTGCTTGGATGGTGGTGGAAAGAAGCCGCAGATGCAGGAGCTGGAGGAGCGGTGCCCGCTTTGCTCTCTGCTAAATATTACTGCACCTCCGCCGTTTGCACACCTCTGTCTCACACTGGGGTATTTAACCTTTTTTAAAAACCACGACAGTCCTTTTGCTGCAACAGGACTCTGTGATAAGGACATATCTATACACAAAGCGCACGGCAAAAGCAGAAAGTCGGTGCTTTGCTAAAACAAAAAGCATCCCGCCCCAGCATCCTCGGACACTGCACAGCTCCCGTTTGCTACCTGGGCACTGCAGAGGTAACGGCCAGGCGAGCGCACACCTAGCGAAGGAGGGCTCGGGGATTTAATCCTTGGTCGTGGAGGTGACTTGCGACGGAGATAATCTGCCCAGGATGCATGAAAAACAAATCACCAGGAAACCGGTCACCCTATAAGCAGCGATGATAATGACCTCAGCTGTATTAATCATGATTTCTTGCCAGTATTTAGTGAAGGAATGTCCATGTCTAAACCTCTTCATTTTCCTCACATCCTTACTCTCCCATGAGTTCAGGAAGTAAAAACAGTAATTTAAATCAGAAATGAGTGGCGTATCCCACACTAATACTGCGCTTATCCTGTCTGATTTGGGGCTTTTATCTCCCTCTGCACACAGCTGGCTTCGGTTAAACGTCCCACGTCAGAGCTCTCGGGCGCTGGGCAGCCATTGCCCGCGCTGGGCAGGCTGGGGCTCCCCCAAACAGCGTTCGGGCTGCTGAACTCCTCGCGGGGCTACTTCGCTTGCTCGCTTTTTTTAAGCTATAATTGATTTTCAGGCAAATGTCGTGTTTTCAATAACCGTAGCAAAAGAAGGGAGAGAGGGAAAGAGCGAGGGAGCATTTGCTTCCCTGCGGGCCGTGGCTCCCGCACGGCCGTTTCTGCCCCTTGGGGCCGAGCGCTGGCCTGCCAGCTCCTGCCTGTCCTTGGCCACGCCGCGTCCCGCCTGTCCTTCCGTGACTTCTACGGGACCGCACGCCCTCCTGGGATGGGATTTGGGGGAATTTGGGCTCGCAGGGTGGCTTTCTGGGGGCTGCGGGATTTCTGCAGCCGGCAGCGCTTGTCACCTCTGCGGGGGACTGCCAGGGGGTGGCACTGCAGAGACTGATGCCAGCCAGGGAAAAAGCATGGACAAAAATTCGGGGAGGCAGAGCGGTGGGCACAGGCCCTGGCTGGGGAGGCTGGGGTCCCATCCCGGCACTGCCGCTGCTCCCTCCCTGCTGCTCCCTGGCACGTCAACCCCATCGGCTAGTAAAGGGAAGGGACAAAAAACAGGGTAAGGAGATGCAGAGGCTCAAGAGGAACCGGAGGGGATGTTTTCCAGCCCTCCAGCCTGCGCAGAGACCGCTTGGGGTTCAAAGGGGGTCAGGCTAAAAACCGGCGGAGCTCCCGCATCCGAGCTGCCATCCCAAGTGCCGCAGATGGCAAACGCGCACATTCCCCTGGGCAAAGGAGTCCGGGCGCTCTCAAACAGCCCCGCGTTGCGAACCCGCTCGCTCTGGAACTAATTACACGGCGAGGCAGACGAGCAATGTATTTTGATACCTAAGAAAGTGTTGTAAAACTCCTGACCGCTGCAGCAGAAAGCACCGCTGTGCTCAGGAAATTGGGCTCTTGCCCTCGCCCGGGCCCGGCTCTCGTGCACGGCTGGTCACGTGAGATCTGCAATTAGCCATTACACGGTCACCAGGGACTACCTGCGCTGCACATATGACCCCTAGGACCACAGTCAGCACATTTCCCTACGTTTCCCCAAATCGGTCCATTTTTTTCCCAGCTGTTTCATTAATAAAAAGTACAATTAAAAAAAAAAAAAGTCTAGCACAAACTATTATCTTTCCTCCCAGACCTTCCAGCGCACCAGGACATGGCAGTGGCACGTGCACAATAACATCGATGCCGTTCCCATAGGAAGCTCAGACAAGACTGGGAACGGCTCCACGGCGTTGGGACGCCCGTCCTGTTATGGGGTGAAAAACTGGGGGACTATTTCTGATAGACCTGATACCTGAATAGACCCCACAAGTGCAGAAGGAGCCACTGCGGTGTGGTGAGGCTGTTGGGTATCAGGAGAGGCAGGTCCCTACAGAGAGGCAGTGCAGGCAGTGCTGCCCTCCCACTGCCCCAGGACCGAGCAGCTGAGCCCTGCGGCACAGCTGAAAGGAGGAGAAATACTTCCCAGACTTAATTAAGACGTGTCACGTAACCGGTCAGACCACCGATGTCCTCTGTGCTGGGAAGACGCTTGCTGAAAAACACAAAATAGAAGCAAAAACCAGGATCCCCCCATGGAAAGGCAAGGGCGAGGGGCAGGAGAGTCTGGAGCAGCGGCAGCCACCGAGGATGAAGGCTCAGCACCGTGCCGGCAGAGCAGGACACGGCTGCCCGGCAAGTGATTTCGTTTACTTCGGTGGAGTTACGCCAGGAATGGACTTGGCCCCAGCATGTCTGAGGGTTATTGTATCTGCATTCCCCCATGCATATACTGTCGAGATGTATTAACTTCCTTAAATGTACCAGTAAAACAACCTCTTATGATACACTTTAATGAACTTGTACAGTAGCCAACAAATTGTGCATCATATAAAACCCATTCGGCCTTATAGACTCTCTGGCTATTTTGTAATAACTGCAATTTGCTTCTGCTGAAGCAAGATAACCAGGGTTGAGAAGTCAGGCTTTGCAGAAACCTAAATATTTGATTTGGGGGGGAGTGGGTGGGAGAAGGAAGAAAGGGGCCTCTGGGAGCTATTTATGGGGTCAAAATAACATGAGACCTGCTCTTCTCGTAGCATTTCCACAATCAAGGAAATGAAATACTGTGAGAAGACCAGCACTTGCATTATTTTGGCCCCATAAATGGCTCCCTGAGGCTTTCAAAAGCCCGTGAAAAACAAACACAAATACAAATAAATGCTAATACTGGAAACGTAAATACTAAAACCTGCTCATGTCCCCGGAGGAAACGACTCGCAAAGTCCTGACTGCCCTAAAAACCAAAAAAAAAAAAAAAAAAAAGACAGGGAAAAAAGACGAAGGAGCAGGAACATCTGCTGAAGCCATGAGGAGAAAGTCACTTCAGGGGAGCTGGGAACAGCCCTGCCTGCGCTTTTGATGGTAACAGTAATGGGCACCGCTGGCATCACCCAGGGTCCCTGAATAACAGGGATTTTCAGGGCACACGTGCTTTCCGCCACGGTGAAGGCAGCAGCAGTAAAAATCCTTGCGGCTGCTGGTGTGGGGAGGAAGGTGAAGGTGGCATGGCGAGTGGCCGGCCGGGGTCCCCAGCCCGCCCGGGGGGGCAGCCACCCCCCTCCCGTGGCCCTGCAGCGTCTGGCACTCTCGGGGGCTGCGGAAACACCGACACCGCTTGGAGAACAACGGGGTGTTAAAGGTGTTGCAAAGCGAACGCTGGCTGCTCTCTGCTTTGGCATTACTTCCAGCGGGGCTGCCCGCAGACTGGCACCAGCCGCAGCCTTCCTGCGGTGCGCATGCTGTTGCCCGAGGAATTGAAAACGAAACCTCCCACAAAACATTTCTTTCTGCTGGTATTCCCAACTGCCACGCTGCAGCCCGACGGTCCTGTCCCTTGTTCTGCCGCCCAAGCCACTTCGCTCTCCCCGAGCTGCCTGCCGAGGTGGAGAGGAGGAGGAGGAGGAAGAGGAAGAGGAGGAAGAGCAGGAAGAGCTGCTCTGGGGACAGCCCGTGGTCCTCGGGTCTGGGGAGCGGTGCCAGCCCCAGCCAGCAAGGTGGCTGCACCCTCAATTCCAGAAAGCTCCAGGAACTGTCGAAGGACCCCATCAAATCTAGAAAGGTACAAAGCCCTGCCAAGCTTAAATGTGAAACCATTTTATAGGGCACATTAATCCAATGCCTGGAGAAAATCTATATAGCCCTCTTTTGCCCGGAACACTCATAAATTATGCTGCCTTTCTTATTCGTGCTCTCTCTGTAGTGGTCCACTTGAAGCCGTGGTATCTCCTTTATGTCTACTCAAAAAACTCATCTCCAGTGCATTATTTCTTCTAATGGTTTTTCCTTTCTCTCTGTTTGCTTTCCCCTGTTAAGCACAGTTTCAAAATATCCTCCAAAATCATTTGCTGGAAGAGCTGACCCTTTCCTCTTACCTACCGAGGGCTGCCCAGGCTCCTGCACAGCCCGGCGGAGCCGCAGCCGGGATAAATGATACAATGACAGCAGCCTGATGTGTCAGGGCAGCGGGGAAGCGGCAGCAACTCTGAATACAAGAATTATTCTTCATCATCTCAAACTGTCACAACACATTACCCTCAAAGCCGCAGCTCGCTGAAGGAGTGACCCTGGACTGAATGGGAGAGTGCTCGGGGAAAGAACTAATTGTAGCCTCTTTTCACACGTCAGTCACTTTTCACAGCACCAAGCCTTTCAAGCTCAACTAATGTCAAGTTCCCTTTTCCTTTTGCTGGGCTGAGTATTTCTGATTTTTAAGGATGGCATTTTTAAAGGAACAAGGTCTCTGCTGAGGGATGAGGCCGGGGAGGGGAGGCAAGGACGCGTCGGAGTGAGCACGCATCAGAAAGTCCATCAGACGCCTGAAGACTCGTTAGGAATTAGACAATTAACAAGTAGGAATGCAGGAAGCGGGGTAATGGCCAGCAGGGCTTGAATCTCCTCGATTTCATTTCTGTCATTCACGGCAATTGTTTTGGGGAATTTTTTGGGCTCTGCCGTGTGCCAAGGGGGCTGCGAGCGCAGGAACGTACTCGGCCCCCTCCCCGAAATGAGGATGCAAGGCGGGCATCTTCCAGCGGTGGGGAAGAGAAACAAGGTGCTGCTTACTAAAACCACCTCTCCCCGGCCACGAGCGGTTTTTGAATGAACAGCTAAAAGGCCCAAATTAGAGCTTCATTTTAAAATCAAAGATAATTTCCTTTGTTCGGAGGAGAAGTGAGAAGACTCCCTGCAGACAGGGCTCTCAAAATGACAGCCCGGTCTGTGCCCCTGGGCAGGCAAACGTAAGGGCCCTTCATACCTTCTTGTCTTTAACCGAAATCCTAAAATATTCTGCGGCAAGGACTATGTTTTTTTGCCCTTATATTTGCACAATGCCTATCACGGGGGACTTGCGGAGCTGACTGGGGCTTCTGAGTGTTACTTATTAACTGTAATGAATAATAATTATGTAGCTTCTGCCATCTGGATTCTCATTCAAAAGGATCCTATATAAAGCGAACACTAAAAGGCAATTTGTATTAACACAATGGAAGTCTTGAGGATCTCTTAAACTGTTTGTAATTTACACAACGCTCCCCAGTGAATGGATTAGTTAAACATTTTTATTTTACTGATTGCTGCCAAAGGGAGCGGGACGTGCTCCCCCGGAGGAGCTCGCACCAGCCCCTGACGTGCCGTTTCCGCTCCCCTGTACGCCGACACGCACTTTTACACGTAAGCGCTCCATCTTTTGGTATTTAGACAACATCCCAAACTCAGCTGGGTGCTTTTGGCTCTATTTCTGCAGGAACATTTACTACAAATATCGTAACTGGTCCCCACGGGAGCCGGTGCCGATGCCTGGGATGCGGATGGCGCAGCCCAAGGCAGAAAAGGGCTCGAAAGCTGATGCAAAGTCCTAAACTGAACCGGGATGCAGAAATACCGCCCCTAACACAAAGGCTTAGAAATTGCATTACCGCTACTGCAGTTGTAGGTTTTTCTTGGGTATTCCCTTTTTTTTTTTTTTTTTTGACAAAATGCAATTATGCTAACGAGGAAGCTCTAATTATAAACCATCTCCACCACCCTCGGCGGCCGCTCCGAGGCGAGGACCCGCGGAGCTGGCTCCAGCCCCGCTGGCTGCCACGGCCCCGCGCAGGGACCCGCCGGCGGCGAGGGCAGAGGGGGCACCGCACCCCCGGGGGAAACCTGCACTTTTGGGTAGTCGGAGAAGGAAAAGTCCTTAATATTGAATTGTAGTGAAACAAAAGCACCAAGTACTTATTAAAGGTCTTAATTTTCCAAGCTCCTTTTAATTTAAGATGGCTGAAAAGAAATTTCTGGGCAAATGTGTTTGTCCATTGCTCCCTTCCAAAGGGAGCACAGACAGAAAGTCGGTTCCAGCTTTATATATCACTATAATGTTTACAAGTTCATACGATTATGATAAAGTTTAAAAGTCAATTAAATCTGCTCTCTGCCCCACGCCCTGCTCCTGCAGAAGCCATTAACCTGTGCCAGTTCCCCAGTTCCCCCCGCGCTCCGGCAACCAGCGCAGGCAGCTGCGGGGACTGGTTTCCTGCGATGCTTTGGGTGGCTGTGATGGACCTGCTCCTAAGGAATGTTTCTTTTTCCTTTTTTTAAACCAGCAGTTTGAGAAAAGAGATTTGAAACTCCATTCAGAAGAAGAAATGTAACACTACGGCATTGGAACATTGAAAATCAATTCCCGCATTAAAACCCATTTCATCCTGCTGCAACCTGAAAGACATTGAGACAACACAAAAGCATCTACGTTAAATTTGCAAAGCAAACGCTGCCCGAACAACTTCTCTGAAATCAGAATTCAGTGGCCTATGTAAAATATTAGTTACTGTCAAACTACCTTACAATAACTCTAATGCTGAATCCACACAGAGTTCGTTAATGCCATGCACTTGGAGATGAAACCTGGCATGTTGGAAAAAAGGTGGCCAGATCTAGCAAGGAGATGAGGAGGTACAGGAGGCAGGAGATAACCAGGGGAATGAAGACTGAGCCTTCTGAACATCAGAGCCCCTCCGAGACTGCAAATTTCATTTCTAGTGCCTGATTTAAATGCGAAGATGCCAAACGACTAACACTTATGAAATGGGGAGGACATCTGAACTTACATAAATGCCTGGGTTTACTTCAGGCACGAAGAGATCGCTGAGATACGGACAAAACATTTTCATGCATGAACTTCTACAGAATTTTCTCTACCAAAAAAAAAAAAAAGCAAGCAGCTTGGTTTTTTCTTTAAAAAGAGAACCCCAAAAAGCTCCATATGACTCGAGTCCATGGAGTAGGAGACCCAAGACTTTGGCATCTTGCCAGACTTGACTCCAAGCATTTTATGGAAGGTTAAAAGTGCACTAGATAAAGGACTAGCATTTAGAGGGAGAATATTCTTCACGATAGGCACTTTCACAATAACTCCAGTGCTTTTAAAAAATAATCTCAAGTTTCCTAGAGCTGTATGTTTTTGTAAAGAGGCTTAGGATGTTTTCCTATATAAATGGCACTTCAGAAGGATGAGTTGCCAATTTTAGTCAGTATGTGAAATTTCAAAAGCTACAACAGTCAAATGCTTATAGAAAACAATTTCTGTAGTCCATCCACATAATGGAAGCCTATGACTCCTTGTGCAAGATTTCCAGAAGAGTTTCTAAAATGAATATGCAGACACGGTTTTTTGGGTTTAAAGGAATTCTGTCCTACCCCATCTTATAAGTTTCAGCATGTTGCTACTATAAATTCCTATAACGTACCTTATATATAATATAAGCTTTCCTGTGCAAGCCAGTGTGTATACAAGTTTTGTAATGTATTTAGGCAGAATTATCTTGTATCTTCAGTTACGCAAGCAGCACATCTGTGTATATCACACCAAAAGCATTTGAAGAGAAAACACTGTATTAAAATTCCTGGGTTTGGTCTCTCATTCCCAGGGTGATGGGAGTGCCTCTGATTGCTCAACAGTGACCCCTCTGTCAGCCTCCGACTCCACAAAGGAAAATACAAATTCAGCGTAATCTGCACGTTCATGACACCTACCAGCTCTGTGTCCTACTACACCCTCCGGACTCTTTGGATCTCGCTCAGAAGTTTCGGAGGTAGATGCTCCTATTCCTGAAACCATCACGCTTCTACCCAGAGAGGATCTGGACCCACCACATAGATCTAAGCATCCCCCTTCCCACCGGAGCCGGAGATCTCGGGGCAGGGGGGTCCCGTCTCAAAGGTGGCTGTAGCAAAGCCACCGCACGGCAGCGTGACAACTGGGAGCACTCGGGGAGCGCTGGGGTCCCTTCTCCTCTCCCGGGCTCGGCCAAACGGTCCCAGCAAAAAAAGCTGGGTAAGGCAAAGCTGCCTGAAGGTCAAACCCACAAACCCAGTGATTAACTTGGGGTCCGGTCAGCCCCTCGCCAATAGGCTGAACGGGGGATTTCAGACGCGCCTGACCCTCCAAACGTCAGCAGTTTCTTTCATGTCTAATACCTATTTTTTTTCCCTCTTGTGATGCTACCTCGGTTATTGAGCCTCCTTAATAACCCTCAGTTAGGAAGACAAGGCAACCCTGGAGGAGGACAACTTCTGTGCTCAGAGTGTGCCTCTGTGTGCATCTCGCATATGTGCATTATGTGCTTCTGACACAAATGTATTGCCGAGTTCATTTTAGACGTATAATATTACAAAGCAAAGTAATTCTGGCACAACTTCTAGCACTTCTGACACAAAGTGGCCTTTCGGGCCAGTGAGGAAAGCTACTGAGAGGCTCTGGGCTGTCTCCCCGGTGCAGATTGATGCTGAGGAGGAAGCTAGACCGGACTGGAATTTGGGTTTGATTCAAAAGAGAAGTTAAAAGTTTGGGGGGAGCAGATGCTCAGCTGGTCCAAATCAGAAGAGTTTCGTTGAAGCTCACGAAATGATGTCACCGCGGACTCAGCTTTGTCTGCTCATCTAAACGGTTCAAGGCTCTCGAGTTGGAAAAACTCAGGTGGAGATCTAAGGAGCAGAGGTCTCCTCCTTTCATTTCCCTGGTGCTAGTTTTAGCGTCGCTGAGAAACTCCAAACCCATCCAAATAATCCTATTTCCAAACGCAACTTATTTGGTCTATTTAGTCAATTATTTTAAAGATTATGTTGACATCGCTGCTTCAAGCAGACCAATTTTCTAAGCACAGACCTAATTTTACGAAGCACTCAAAGCTTGCAGTAGTACTCTTAAAATCACGTCTCTACCTAGATTGAGTATTAAGCGAGCCTGGAAAAACAACAGGCCAACCTCGTGGGCTCGCTCTCTTGCAGGATTGCTTGAGGCTCTTAATACACTCTGTCTTATTTATATAGCTCCAAATTCTGATGTTAGACATAAATATGAAAGAGCCTTGATAAAAATGACATCCAATGACATTAATTTGGCCCTTTGTTAATGGAGTTGTTCAACACAGCAGTTTGCATTCGTTCTTGTGAAACCAGAAGGCAGCTGAAAAAAGCCAACTGGATGTTTTCACTTTTTAAAAGTCCTATTTTAAAAATTCTTCCAAGTATTGATTCTAATATACTTTGCCTTTTTAGTTACACTCTTACAAGCACTGTCAAACGTGTGAATGAGCTGCAGCCTGTGGACGAGCGCGTGGTGGAGGATAACTCTTGTGTGAAATATAAAAGACCTAATGGCAAACCAAGGCATTCCCCTGGCCACATCCCACATAAAAGGCAATTTAAATCATCTCAAGCTGTGCAGATTCTGCCTTGTACTTGGGCATCTGGCAGTGAAGTTAATACAGCTACCTGCTCTTCACGTCGTGCTCTTTTGCAGACTTTCCACTCACATTTTGATGGGTGACCAGCTGCGTTTCCAAAAGAGAAACCAAAGAGACAACACAATCCTGGCACGATATAATCTAAAGATTTTTTTTTTTTTTTTAAAGGGTGCGGATAAAAGCAGCCCTGAGTGAAGGCAAAAAAGCACGCCCAGATTTCAGGTTAGGGATCTGTCCCTGTACAGTTCATCTACCCACTGCTGCATCTGTGGCTGCAGATGAGGAAGGCTGCTAGGTTAATTTGTCTTTTGATTAACACCTCCGAACGTCATTTCCACCCGACAGCCTGGCCTGAGCCAGTGCCCAATGGGAACAGCTGCTCAGCAGGGCATGTAGGAATAGATGGGAGATGCCGTCCGTGGGAATGCTGTGCTCTGCTTTAGGAGAAAACCAGCGCAGCGACGCGTCCGAGCATCCCTCCGCAGCACGCTCCGTGGCACTGCTTCTGGGTCCTCCGGCACGGTGCCACCCGTATGTGGTTAGGGAACAGCCACCATTTCCATCCCATTCACCTCGACCAGGGTTCTGCGTGGGCTCGCCATCCCCAGCTGCCCGTGGCTCCTCGCTCCCATGCCGTGCCACCGAGCCGGAGCGGAGGGAACGGGGCAGGTCCTGGCTGCTGACCCTGCTGGCACCTTCCTGCCTCCAGCCTTCCCAGAAAAACATCTTTGGAAGCAGCCGGAGAAGCGATACTGACCCTTTGTCTTTCACAACACCATCAGCTTTTGATGTAAACACAGAGTTCGTGTGTTGGGCAGATACTGAGAAAGTCACTGACCAAGGAAATAACAAACAAATACCAAAAATAAATAAATAAAAAAAGATGGTATTTTAGCTGCAGGGGTCTTCTTGGAAAATGGGATAAAATGCCTCGCCTAGAAAAAGGCAGTAAACAGTTTATGTCCTGGAACAGCCATTTTACAGGGTGGGTGGCTTCCTGGCGTGTCAGGAGGTGACACGCCACCAGCCAGCATCAGGCCTTCCCAAATTCAGTATCTCTTCACAACAGTGAACGCTTGCTTAAAAAATTCATCCTGTTACTGCTTATTTCTGTCTGCATGGAAAACTAATTCCTTCCTCCCCGGGACACAGGACAGACTGTGCAGAAGCTGCCTGGAGAAATCTCGGAGGCTCTTGCTAATGTCTGAGGAACACGGAGAAAAGACTAAAAGCCAGCTAGCAACAAAAGCACCGCCGCCTTGTCTGAAGCGACAGCAATGAAACACAGAATATAAACAACAGAAGTGGGGAAAAAGCTATTTACGTTTTTTAGAAGTTTTACCCTTTGTCTAAATTAGCTCGTGCATTACCAAGCATGTAATTACCGGTGATGTAATTTAAGAGGGCACCAGCAGAAACATGGAAAAAAGCAGCCGGTCCATTATCTTTTTGTCTTTACGTTTTGCCTCAACTTCTTTTTCATTTTCTGTGAACACACAACTTTCACAACAGCACCATTTTCACAGAAAGAATACGCCTTTGGACGTTTCAACCACTTGCATGAACCTCTGCAGGGGTCCTGAACACCTTCCACTTCTGCTGGGGCAGCAGCATAGATGGTTTCTCTGTTTGCAAAATGCTTCCAATCGATTCGTCATTTTTCTTACTCTTAGCTTTTTTGTCAGCCGACTGTGCACACAATATTGAGCAATAACAAACAGAGGAGGATGAAAACTGCTGCAGCTTGAGAAGTGAGCTCAGGATATGATTCCTCCTCACCGGATGCCTGGAAGATGTCACTGAAATTCTCTCTCCCTTAGTGCAACCCGTGTGGAGCCAATATGAACTCCCAGCAAAGTGCTTAAAAACCCATTATTTATAATAACTGTTAAATGATGAGACATTGTTTACCCAGATCGCAAGATAAATTCTCACTTACAGAATGCTTGCCTGACTGTCCTGAACGTCATCTGGTTTTTATTTAAATGCAAAATGTAATTAGGCTCCCAATAACACAGCAGAAGAATTCAATAAGATAGGGCTTTTCACTTACAGTTTAATATTAACATTTTCCCATAAATGTTAATGAATAAAAGTCTACTGTTTTATGTATTATCCATGGTGGGGAGACAGCAGGCTAGGAATGGAAGGAAAGCTAATCTTTTCATGCCACAAATTACGATATATACCTCAAGGAGAACTAACCGTTCCCAGCATTGCCGGGGACCTGCCCACAACACTGCTTCCTCCTGGGACAGCCACCAGACCTGGTCCCACGGGACGCGCTCCAGGGAGTCTCCCGCCCCATCGATCCTCCCCAGCCAAAATCCCCTTTGGTTTTTTTCCTCCTTCTCCCCTTGCCCTCTCTCCCACCTTCTGCCTAACCATCTCCGCTAGACACACTACGAGCATCAGATAGTGAACAACATCACTGTTAAGCAAGGATACGGCCCCACGCCCTGATACTCTTAGCCTCCACCATGGATAGCAAGGCTAGATTATCGGAAAAATCAGGTTACTATTTGTCTGATATTCTGTTAGAGAAATGCGCAGGGGTGATGAGAGGTGATGGCAGGGCTGCAGACTAGAGTACGACGATAGGAAATGATAGGCATCCGAAGGGGTGGGAGAGAGCCCTCGGAGTTGGCGGAGGTGGCACTTTGGGAGTCCATCGAAGGACTCGTGCCTCCTGATACCGAAGCACGAGGAGCAGATCCTGCGGTGGAAGAGAGGCCTCTGCGGCTGAAAGGAGGGAAAGCTGCAGGGCCAGAGGGTTGGCTCACACTCTAACGTTTTAATTGTTCTAGCTCTTGACCTTCCATTTACTGCTGGGGGTTTCGCTGTGTTAATGTGTATTTTGCTGTTTGGCGACTCATACTTCGTTGTACCTCTCTTAACAAGAAGTGTTCATTTAATAGTTCGACTGCTTAACAATTTATTGCAAAAATAGGTTTCCATTCTACAGGCTCCTCCCTGGTGAGGGCAATGAATAGTTTATGAGAGCTCTGCAATGACTTGGGCCGTTGCCCTTTCACAATCCAGGGAACAGGAGATGCCCTCGGCATCAGCACGATGTTAATGCTCTGCACGGGCAGGAAGGGGAGCCAGCAAATCGGCCGCACGTCATTTTAAGACAACGAAAGGCTCAAACTTTCAACTAGTTAACGCAAGAGGTGCAGGAGATCTGCAGCCAGCAGAAATGGGAGCAGTGTCAGCCTAGCAATCCCCAACAGCCGGACCCCAGGGTGGGAGCGCGGTGGCCGCACACCCTCCGCCACTGAGCACACGGCATGCCCTGCGCCGCGACCCGAGCTGCGGCTCATCCTTAACGGGAGGGTCACAGCAGTCCCGTAAGGCTGTATGGGGATTTCAGGGCACGCTGGCCTCCCCCCGGGCTCAGATGGCGAAGCTGCAGCAGAGAGGGGCACAAAGGCAGCAGCGGAGAGACTCGTGCCTTTCCCCACCCAAGCCAGGCTTTAGGAGCAAGCGCCGGGCAACGCTGCACGCACCTAAAATCACTCCTGTAAAAAATCGGCGAAATACCGAAAGGCTCTCCGGGGCTGCTGGGCTTGGGAGGAGGGAGAGGAACTGTCTTGTCTTTATTCTGCCACCACCTCAGCAGCTGCAACAAGTTTTGGCTCACAAAACAGCTGTAAAAATACCAGTCCCGGTTCAAATGCTGGGAGACGAGGGCTCTTAAACTTAGTAAGAGAGATATGCTTGCCCTAAGTCCTATCCTACATAAAAATACCATGCAAAGACTCCTAAAAGGAATAACAGGGTAATTACAGAAACTAGAGATGGAAAAATCCTGTTCCTAGTCTCCTGCACCCCACTCAGTGTGGACCACTCAGTGTGGGGCAGGCTTCAGAAGTTGGACTTTTAAAGGGAAGATTTAATAAACACTGAGAAATGTTTCTAAATATTTAGAAAACCCAAAATAACCGATTTCCAAGCCAAGCTGTACAAACAGAAAATGAATTCAGAAAACTGTTAAAAATCAGCAGCTTTTGTGAGCACTAAAATATATTTCTTTGAATAGCAAGCATCACCTCATGGGCATGATGCTGCAAAGAGAGCTGTAAGAATGTTCAGCCCTTTGCAGAATCAGGCTTAAACAAATACCTACCGTGGCTTTCCTCTTGTTCCCCTTGAAATCAATAGCAGAAGCCTCAGTGATGCAAAAAGCTTAATGCTTTAGGACGTACTCAGCGAAACAGTCAAATGTGAGCAAAGCCAAGCTAGACAGAACAGAGCTTTACATTTTCCTGTGAAATACTGGAGTATTGCAGTAGGAAAATTAATTTGCTTAATCATTAGGAGGAAAAACCACAAACCAAAGCAAACCAAAACAAAACCCAATGCAATAACAAATCTCTAAGGAGAAAGGGAATTGTTTCTCTGTTAACTACTTTGAGACAAAGCACTGGAAGAAAAATGTCCAGTTCCAATAATGTCGTAACCCGATTACAGTCTGCACAGAAGAGCTAAAACATTTGCAGAACAATGAGTAAGAAATTAAGTTTTAAATTGAGTGCTGGCCCTATCTCGTGTCACTTCTTTATATTCTAGTAGAAAGGACACCGCTGAGCTCATTTCATATACACCAGCGTGAGATGCCTGGATGCAGACATCATTTAGTCATCTATGTTTCTCCCCATTTCTTTCTCCAGGAGGAATGACAAATCTAGAAATGTGACTGCACTTTGTTTTATTATGATATTGATTTTTCTGCAAAGGAAGAGTGCATTTATCCCCCAGGTCTGTGTGCTGGCAAGAAAGGGTTAACAAAATGTTTATCACAAAGCTGGCTTCAGAGTTGAAAGTAATGTGATCAGTAATGAATTTTGTGTTACATTAGGTTGTATAAATGGACAGACAAGCGCAGACAACAAGTGGCCAGGAGTCGGGGCTAATCTAATGATGTAAAAATAGAGACAGCACCAATTATACTTGGGGCCAGCTCAGAGCTCCTGCAGGGACTGCAAATGAATAGGTACAAATCAAATTACTGACTAATAGACGCACTACAAGAGAGGGCAGTCAATGCTAAATACATTAGGGCCTTGTGACCTCTCTGCTCTGAACAGCAGAATCCTAAATTTGACTTAAAAAAAAAGAATCAAAGAAACTCTTGTTCGTTTAAGGAGAGAAATAGAACAATGTTATTTGTGAAATGATTTAGACACTTACATATTTTTTGTTTTGTTCCCCTATGACCATGTTATGTATGTCGCCCTTTGAAAGCTGACAGAGGGTTTGCTTTTAGAACAGGGAGAAATATTCTTTGTGCAAAAGTTAAGACCTGATAACAATACAGTTATGTTACATACCAAAACATTTCAAAGCCATGTGCCTCTTTGTGGTGATGTTTTTTACTGCTACTTCACCGGCTGTGTCTGTATCAAAAATAAAATATTTCTTAAAAAATGCCTTGATTTAGGAAAAAGAAAAAAGAAAAGGAATCTCCCCACACCACAATTGATAATAAGTAAATGCAGCTGATGAACTTGTTATCAAATGGCAGAAAGTCAGAGTTGTCTCGTGGTATCAGCGCTCCCTTTAGAAACATCAGCAGACTTTTTCTACAAACAGCAATGAACTTAATTTCACACCAGAAACATTTGTGGTATCAGCATTCATTCCCCCCGCCCCCTTAAATAATGTATGACCTGGAAGAAATTCCACTAAAAACTCCCACGGCTGGTGCTAAGGCAGATTTGGAAACCTGGGAAATGGTCGTGAAGTTAAAAACGCCCTTGTTGGCCCTGGCAGGGCTGCGGGACCGGGCTGCTCCGGGGACCGTGGCTGGGGCAGGAGAGAGCGAGAAGCCCACGCTGAAGCGCTTGATGTTCTGCACGGGGCAGCTGCCCTGTTGTTGCATGTTGCACATGAGAAATAACTAATAAAACCATGTCAAAATGTGTGCAATGCAAATGCTGCTCCTAGCCAGCACTTCAAATATGGTGGCTCCTAAAGAGCCCCGAGTTTTCCCTTCTTTTAAACGAGGCTCATCCAAATAAACCTTTTGTAGGAAGAACTGCATTGAGCTCTTAGACTTATTTGAGAGGGTAACTTTATCTCTGACCCTGGGATGAATATTCTGAAAGTTCAAAGGCTGCTTTTAGCATCAATGTTATTTGATACACCAGTGCGTTCGCTGCCCAAGCTGATTTTGCATTGAACCTATGCAGAAATCTCTTTGCAGAAATGCTCTTCGGAGGGAAAATCAATTGTCCTGTGTTCCTGCCTTCCCATATCCCATGTCCAAGTTAGGATTAAGACCAACTGAGGAGAGGGAAGGGAAAAATTGTCTTGGAAAAATTAAAAGGAAGAGGAAGGAAGGAAAGAAAGAAAGAAGGGAGGGAGGAAGAGATGGAAAGGTGCCGATCAAAGCTCTGACTCTATACAGGGCTAATCCTATTCCTGAAACTAAATGTACACGTACATCTATGCCCAGGTGGCTGCTCGTCTCTGAACACAGCTTGTGACCACATTTTCTCTTTTGGAAAAAAACCCAGGAAGGATGCTCCTTGCACGGGATCAGAGGGCAGCGGCTCACTCTTCTCCCTCCGGCAGAGGAGCGCGCTTCCCACCTCAGCCGGGCACGCTAGAAAGCGTGTGATTTCACTTCTCCAAACCACAAATTTTACATACAAATTTCAAAAACATCCCCCTGCAAAGCTCAAAGGTGTCAAGACCCGAGTTAGGCTCAGGCTGGTATAACCGCACAGCTTCAGCTGGGCACCAGGACCCCAGCTTCCCTGAGCACCGATCCTGGGTTTCGTACGGGCTATTCTCTAATAGCACGTCTAATTAGCTCCACTTACTTACATCCCATTAATCAGGTTAAAGAGTTTGCTTCAACATATGAGCTTCCTTCATCGCATTATGAGTTTGTTCATGAAATTTGGAAGGAATCCAGACGGTTTCTTCTGAGGGCCAGGCGCAGGGCGCTCTGCGGTGTTTGTACCTCACCCCTGTGCCACTGGCTTTCCACAGGTGGTAGCTGACAGACTTGGAGTTTTGGAAGAAAATGAGCCATACCTTTTTTTTTCTTTTTTTTAACTGAAACTTTATAATGGGCTTTAAACACCTTGCTTTAAGTTCTTCAAACCTTGCAGGCTGTATTGACCATGATGGTCCCATACTCGCATCCTTCCCTGTTCAGACCTATAGCTCTGGTTCTGAGAAGCAAAATTTGGGGAGTGCTCTACAGTTTTTAATACAGGCTCTTACTGCAAGTTCATATGTATTTCTGAGACAGGATTGATAAAGAAAAAAGTTATTTGCTCCATAAATGGCAGTGTAAACTGAGCCATCACAGGGTACTGGATTTCATGATGAATTTAAAAAAACAGGATACATGCCCACAAAAAGCAATTCTACTCTTGTATGTCCACAGACCAGTTCCACCACTTGTACAACGCTGCAGCAATGTGGATTTGGGTATGCTTTGTCAAAATAAATTAGATATGAATATAAGTGCAACATTCAGGCAGCCAAACAAATTGTAACAGAGAAGACGCAGCAGACGGGGACGGACTGGAATCGCACACTGCAAACACAGTAAGTTCCATCCCGTATCTCCACAGCTGCCCAGACTCCAGTGGCTCTTTCTGGCAGAAAAACCAGGGGTCTGAGAGTGGCAGCAGCACAGTTATCACAAAAGGAAGTTTGCAGTATTGCCTATCCTGACAAAATAACCTGAGCAGTGATGTATACTTATTTATTTTATATATTGACAATTCTCCCTTGGAAACCTGTCTGTTGTGTTAAGTCTCCTACAGAATAAATCTACCCTTCTGTCACTGTGCTATGAGCTTTATAGTCATAAATCCAAGAAAATGTAGAAAACGGGTTTTGATTTGGTAAATCACGTGAAAGTCGAGCCTGAAGCTGTGCCTAGATTTAACATCAAGCTAAACCTTTCACCCAGGTGAAAGGAGGGAGGAGAAGCTGGGACGAACGCCCCAGGGTTGAGAATACCTTTCCTCCTGGTGCTGCAGATGCAGAGCCGCACCGTTCCATGCTCACTGCTGCTGTCCTGGAGTTAGAAACTCCTTTCTGGGACTGACAGATCCACTGGTTTTCCTTCAGGCCAGCCTGCGTCTTAAGTGGATGTTAATGAATTTGGGTTCCTGGGATGTACGCAGACCATGCTGTACCTCTGTAGGAAGAACCCACATCAGCATCGCGGCTGCGGATGCCGTCCTCAGCCCAGAGGGAACGGGCAGAGAGCGCAAGGGGAATCTGTCTCCTGGGCTTCAGCACACTTAACTCCCACGGCACAGAAACGGGATAGCCACAGAAATCATCTTCCACAGATGAAATTCAGAAAACATCCTGTCGCTCAGGCTGGTTCCCTCTTATAGCCTAATTTTCAATATTATGCCTAGAAATGACCAAAATGCATTTGAAAGCTTAAGAAATGTACTTGTTGAAGGAATACATAAATCAGAGGATTTACTGATTACAGTATTTTTGGAGGGAAAGATTTCTTGCCTGGGCTGGCAATTTCTGCATGTCCAGTTTGAGTGGAATATTGTCAGAGATATTTGTCTACTGGAAGCACAGTTTCATAAATCACAATACTAACTTTTCTTCTTTTTTTTTTTTTTTTTTTTTTTTGAGAATGCAATGTGAAGCTCCAGCACATACTCAGAAACTATATTGCAAATGTAAATATTGTAGCTGCTTGAAAACAAAGCTTTGCAAGCAAAAGAGGTCACTGACCACTAACATTTTGTGAGTAGACCTTCTTTTTTTTTTTTTTTCAGTGAGAGTTTGACAGAAACTGAAACAGCAAAACCATCTTTTTGCATCTTTGCCAATTTACGCCTTCTTTGGACTTAAATGTGTATCTAGGCTGACAGCTTATGTACAGCAGACTCCACTTAAGATAGACATGGGTCGTCTGGATAATTGGATAACAAGGAGAAAAGCTGGTTTCCCAATCAAGTCAACTAGCTGGATGACTGGAGTTATCATTTAGGTCACAAGGAAAGTAGATTTTTGGGGGGTCATTTTCCAGACCTGGTTCTTCTCGCATCCACTGTCTGACAGCCCTTGGCAACTAGTCGGAGTCAGAGGTGGAAAAGACCCATCAGGCCATCTAATTCCCCTTCCTTGCAAATGCTGGATTATTCTTCGTGGTTTTGCGTCCTCCAATTTGACGTTTCCTGTATAACCAACCTTTGGGTCATTTCTGCCTCTGCCAGTAGCCAGGACCACCGAACCAGTGAGGCGTTGCCAACCCTGCTTTGCAATGCAGCGGGGTAGGTAAGAAACAAAGACGCTGCGAATATCTACTCCTCAAAGTGCTCTGTGCGCCACGAGCACGCGTTTCCTCTGCGCTACTGCAGCATATCAGCCCTGATTACTATATAAATCTACGTGTCAGCTATGTCCTAACAGTTAAGGCATTAAAAGAATCTATTTATCTCTTGCCATTAAGTGCATGTCAGGACCAGTTGAGCACTTGATAAAGGCTCACTGTCCACCCTATTGCCCATTTTGTCTTTGTCCACACAGTGGACCTGAGCACTGCACATGCACATATCTTCACATTCAGAGTTAGACATTTTCATTAATTCATGTTTCAGTTTGAATAAGACTTTGCAAGTTTCGTTAAATCTCTGCAAAACATATTTAAGGACTGAAGAGAATCCAAGGAGCACAAACAGGGGTTAAAGGCATGCATAACATAAAGGCATGCATAAGTTACAGTAAGTCATTTTAGGATTATTAGAGGGAGGTTTATAACTTCCATAATTTTGAGTCCAACGCAGAAATATAAACACTGCCTTTGGAACCAGTACCAACATATAAATCAACCACCAACAAGCAAATTTACGGCGTCCTTCTCTGCTGAACTCTCTGCTATCATTTCATTGAGGTGAGTGGGCAGCAGAGAATCCAAGGAAGAAAACTGCATGTTTTTCAAAGATAATTCAGTTCAGCCTAGGTTTGTTAAGACGTAAGTGGTTTTGGGGGAAGTGAAAACTATCCTACTTGTTACGAGCCAACAAAGACACCTCTTCTTTGAAGCAAGGCTAATGTACCTCCAAACTTATCTTTCCCCATTTATTAACCAGCAGACAGATGCTAGCACTTTACCGTGCTCCACAGCTTGACAAATGGCTGGCTGGCAGCCTGCCGCGAGTGCAGCCACGCATGTTGTAGCGAGCGCTAGCCGGCTCCCTAGGCAAGTGCAGTTTTCCAGGTATCATCTAAGCAGGAGAGAACTTTTTATGGCCATCTGGTAAGAAGAGCTCAAGAGCCGTTAGGGGATGGAAGTGGAAAGGGCACGGGAGTTCACTGCCTTATCACTAGGTTTTCTCTGCTGCACTGAGTCACCACATGCCCAAAACCTGAGAATAAAGTATGTTAGTGGTGGAGAGAATCCCACAACAGGCAGGAAAACATAGAGCGTAATGACAGCGAGAGGAGGGTAGTGGGATGGGGTGAGTTGGGTCAATGCTCATGTTACTCACTACTGCCGCTTACATTTGCTGCTTTGAGATGGCACCTATCTTACCCTCGTTATGAAGATTTATGTGTCTGGAGTAAAAGCGGGGAGAAATCTCTTTGGATGAATTTTAGCTCAGTGATGGCATCTCTATAACCAGTTGCTTTCTGTCTTTACGCCTGCAGTACTGTGAGCCTCATCTTATGCCGGAGAAGTTGGCACTCGCTGCTGTCAGCTGGGTTTGGCGAAAATGGAAGGCAAATACAGACCTCTGTTCTCTGACACAGTTCTCGGTTTACAATATAATATAAAGTCAAGTGTCTGGGGCAGTCAGTCACCTTAATTTGGCATGTCTAGATGGCTTCAGCTTTCAGAGCAGGTATTCCCCTCACTTCTCCCCTAATGTACACAGCCTGAGGGGAGCTGACCTGTTATTGGAAGCGGATACCATCCCAAAGTTCACTCACATCACAGTATGGGTCAATAAGTGATGAAATATGTACCTTTGTCTATTTTCACAGCCTGTTTTTTCACCTTCACAGCCCTTTACAGACATGAGCTGATTAAACTCCACACCGGCAATGTGAGGCATCTCTATCCTCGTTGCAGTGACGGAGCACTGGAGTCACGGGCACGTTAAGTGCCTCATCCAAGGCAACAAGCTGGCGTGAATTTGCACCAGATCTGTAACTGAGACCCATACTTTGTGTTCAACCAACTCCTTCTCTTAATACCAAATCTTAAACCATCCCTTGACTCCATCTTTTTCAAGACGGAAGCCAGAGGAAAGACAGTTTGAAAGGTGACAAGTTGGGCTATGAAGGGTGCTTCTGCACCATTCAGCGGCTTGGTTACTGTGATCCGTACCTACATGCAAGGGCTTAAATTCTGCTTCTTTGCAGCCTCCTCCTCCAGACTGCGGGAGGGAGCAGCGGTTTGGTGACCTGCCATGGGCTACGTGCTCAGTAGCAACCCACCAGCAAAGCAGGGGGACAAGCCCTGATGGGAGAGCCCCTGAGCCTTCTCCAGGAGCAGGAGAGCTCAGAGCAGCACGAGGCCCTCAGCAATATAGGAGGGCAACAGCAAAAGGAAGAGACAGCTTCTGGTCTGCACGGCCTTCTTGTGATGTCCGTAGGTTGGTGTTTCTATACGTTTCTGCTAGAGCTTGTCCTCTTTTTCCTTCCCAGGCAAGTTGCCAGAAGAGTGACAAGCGAGCTGGCAGCTGATGTCAGAAGCCACCGTTCCTATTAGCTGCTGGTCACAACAGAAATGGTGCGTGGATCAAAGATGGGCCTAGTCCTTTTACTAGAGGATGTTTTTTTGAAACAAGTCAAAATTAATGGAGACAATAAAACCGCAATAACTGCGCTTTAACATTTCTGAGCATCTCCTACCACTGGGCCCCTTCTGAGCAGCATAATCTCTGACGTGCCATTCCATTTACTTAAACAGATGATATAATTTATCAATATAATGGACACTGATGAAGATGGATTAATTTGGATTACAGAACCACCGCTTTGCAGTGGCTCTATTCAGGACACAAAATGAGGATGTGTGTGATTATGACATTGTTTGGAGCAGGGTGGGCAAGGGCAGCAATCTGCACAGAGACTCGGATGCTCCTGAGTTGGCAGGGGAGGAAGGAGAGCCCTTGTCGCAGCTATACGGTAAGGAAGCTTCAAGCGCCGGTATTTTTCTTCAAGTTACTTTAGGCTTCTCAGACTATGTTTATGGGATCTACCACTATTTTCTTTCTATAAATGACTTCTCTCACACAAAATGAGATTCCCGTAAAAGTTAACTAATCAGAGAGGCAGTGTACAGAGAAAAGGAAAACTTAAAAAAAAAAAAAAAAAAAAATCACCATTGGGTGAGATGTACGTGATCTCTGATCACACCTCTTCTTTGTACCTGTTCCTGATCCCACTATGTCCCTGCTGGGAGATTCGCACATCGCATCGGCCAGGCGCTCCCGAAGGCCCTCTTCAGTGTGCTCCATGGAAGACATGTGACGGAGACCGAAGTTCTCGGGCCAGCTCCCACACACCTCCAGCAAGGTCACGCTCCGGTCGAAGGCACCTTCAACAAACAAATGGGAGATGTTTGGGAGACCCTGGGACCAAACTACTTCCATACATATTATTTATTGCATTGGAAAGAAAGAAGCCCTTGCATTTTGAGTTCCTGAAAAGCTGATTTCAGCACATTAGTTAAACTCATTAGTTAAACTGTTGGTGTTAACAGCACAGCAGGAGCAAGCAGAGCCCTAAGTACTGAACGGCTTTGACCAAACAGCTGTAAGCAAAAAGGTTAAATTAAAAATACAGACCCAATTCTGTTCTCACACTAGTGAGAGTCAGGAAATCAGCATAATGATGCTGATGTAAATGACACGTAACGTTGAAAAACTGTATATACGTTATTAAGTAGACGTTAGACAACAAGAAATTATTTTTAAAGTTGATTTGTCTTTCACTGGGCTGCTGTTGAGCACCCTTCTCATCTCGGACAATGGAAACAGTTAAGTCATTTCGTCTTTGCCAACAGGCACAAATTTTAGCTAAAAACCCTTTCTTGCTCTTGAGCAGAAAAGTGCAACAGTGTGGTAGGCTGATGAGAAAAGGACGGCTTGCTTTCTGCCTTGTGTTTGAAGTATGTCTACCGAAGGAAAAAAGCGAGCCCTTCTTTCAGTCTGGGGTATCTGTGGATTTTCTCTGTTCCCGCACTGTGAAATTTTAGGTCAAACGTGAGCTAACAGACACTCTTTCATCACCAGTGCTTTACTGAAGATGCTGGCTATTGTGACAAAGCGCACGTACCTACAAGAGATACTTAAAATAATTCCTTAACTTGCAGTTATTACCTCATTCACTACAGGGTGTGATGTTCTGCTGAATGCAAAGATTAGATTCTGAATTCAAGATCACTTCAAAGTACAAATTAAAATTATTCTACTTTATTATACAGCAAGTCTTCTGCGAAGGCTTACTTAAATCATTCCCACTTGGAACAAGATTACAGTTATGCTTTGTTGCTTCAAGCACATACCATTTACTCAACTATTAGGTAACTGAATATGCAGCATTTATTGTGCCTGGTTTCTGCCAGCCTACTGAGGGGAAAAAATGCAAATGCCAATGTTTCTCAAAGTTAAAAGTACATGAAACACGTCCTTGTTATCAGGCCTTTGGTTTTCCCCTTTGATCAGCCGTCAGAAACTATCTACACTTGTAGTCTGTGACTGTACAGCTTCACAGCACACTCCCTGCCACTGACAGGTGGTAATAGAAAGGGTGAGAGACCAAGCCCCGCGGCAGGCGTCCCTTCCTCTGATAACGTCCAAAGTACCGGGTGATAACCGTTAGTAAACACTCGGGCAGCCGGTTAATCCATACATCAGCAAAGAGGGGCAGATAATTTTGAACTCTAATGGCATGGACAAAAGCACCGGGGCTGGCATTCAGGGATTTATATGGGCTGCAATGGTGACTTCTGGCTCCTGAATTTCATCGGCGCGCACAACTTTGATTTATCTCTTTGCCTGGCTGCAGGGTAGATTCCTGGCACTAGAAAACCATCAACACTAAAATGGACCTCTACAAAACGGGACTGTGGCTCTTATGTGATACATGCACTTGAACTCTGGATGAATCCCAGTTTAAACCGAGAGGAGGAATGACCAAATATTTCAACTTTTAATGGGTCTTTGGATTTATAGGGTTACTCCGGTCCACTAATTTGTTTTAAAGCAAGGGTTCTTGAAGCTTGTTTGAGAAAACGCAGTGAGGAGGCGAGGTAATTTCGATGATGTTTAAGGCTCTGCAACGTTTCCATATTGTCAGCTATCTTAACTGCAGGAGGAAAAGCAAAATTTAGTCTTTTTTTGAAGCTTCTTTTTTCAAGTCATCCTTCTGTGGTTTCATGTGACCCTGAGACCCCCCACTCCGCATACCCTCCAAGACCCCACCAATTCCAGTTGTTTCTGACAGGGCTGTTCATGTACCTGGAGAGCTCTTGGGGAGGGCTTTTAAACCTGCATCCCCAAACCCCAGGGTGGCAGTGGGGAGATGATGAGCTCCCCCAGGTTTGCAGGGTTGTGCCAGAGATGAGAAATCTCTTCTTTACTAGTGTCTGCCCTTATTCTGAAAGTGAGAAATGGGAGCATTTCTGCTCCTATAAGCAGACATATGAATAATAAGGCAAATGGCTTTTGAAGCTCTGCCAAGATGCCTGCATATGTGTACAGGGAGAAACTTCATAGAGCGCCGGTCTCTGACTCCTGAGATACTTGAGTGAGAGCAAAGGAGACAAGTGCAGCGTTACCTCTGCGATCAGGGCCAAGAGCTGCCAAAACTTCTTAGCAGCAACGTGTGAGGTTGCAAGTGTTAATGCAAATGCAGGTTAGAGGGATTAAATGCACAGAAAGTTTTCTTGTAAAAAAAAAGTAAGGCTGGTGAAGCTCTAGTTTTATCTTTCTTCCCTTTTCGCTCCTCCTCCGTGTTAGGAGTACACATCTGGCAATACGATTCACGTCCAGGCATCCAGCTATGATTCACCAGCCACCACCGTACCCCGCGGGTGATCACCCTGCCTGCCAGTAACGGGTGGCGGGGGCAGAGGAGGTCTGTGCACCGTCAGCTGCTCTGCGCTACAGTGCAATCCACAAATTCCTCCTTATTTCAATATACGCATCGATAAAATGGGTTCCACGTAAAGCTGAACACACAGATGTGTGACTGACGTTACTCGGGGCGTGGGGGTAGAAAATGGGACCTTGCTTGGACAGGTAGGTCCTTTCCTACCATAAACCCCTGGCTCTATCCCTCTTTGATGTAAACCAAAAATATTTTGGGAAAAACAAGACCAACTGTCACGGACCTTCCCGTTCTTCTTGCCATTGCACTGGCAGACAGTAGACTTATCAAAGTAAAATAATGTTTTCAAGGCAGAATTAAATCCTGGGTATTTTTACACCTTGGAAAATTCTTCTGTGAAGTGCATGAAATGGCAGATGGGCTGGTTACTCCCTAGGAGCCTCTGGGTGCTTTGCCCTACATACATCGTTACCAACGGCACACAAGCTAATAGCATTAAACTTACACTGATAGGAGCTCACCATATCTCTGCTATTTATTAAATTGTAATCTCTTTCTGGCTGCCTCACTCTCCCCTTTTCAATCCTAGTATCTTGGTTGATAATGTATCAAATTCCCCATCGTCAGCCAGAGAGAAGTTTACAAATAAACCTCAGCGGAGCGTCCTGCTCTCAAAATCCCCCCAAACCCGCAGCCAGAATGCAACTGCGGGACCAAGGCAGCCAAGAAAGCTCCTGCTGATTCAAGGGATTACGGAAGGGTTGAGAGAAGGCAGGCTTCGCCCCGTGCCTTTACTGACAAACTGCTGAAATCCTACTGACAGCCACCAATATCAGAGCTTGATGTGTGAAGCCTAGCCTTTCTTCCGTCCCCCAGACCTGATACAGCTTTGATGGCGGAACAGGTTGCACCTAAATGGAGCAATTCATTTAGAAACAACTCGAGAAAGAAGCAAATTAGCTATTATTTTAGTCAAGCAATTACTAGTGAAATCCTGGTGAAACCTCATTAAATCACTAAAAAAAAATCCCACTGACTTAAAATTGTGTTAATATTTCATCCTATCGCGTGGTGCTTTCGACCTAGCAGAACATTTACTTCTCCCCTTATTTTCTGAAGATGAAATTCTTCAGTAAATACTGGGTGGAAATTAAGACCATCAGCCTCCTTTGTGTGATGCCCAAGCACCGTCCCAGACCCACAGCACTACAAATAAAAAACAACCCCAAATCAAACCAAATGGAACAAGCAGAAACCTTGGCTTGAACATCTAGGTCGAAAGTGCTTTGTTTTGCAATTCCAGCGTGTTTAGTTTTACACTGCTGCAAACACTCCAAGCTAATTCTGCTCCACATGCAGGATTTTCCTATTAAAACTTTAATTTTCTCCTGATACCAATCTCCCACTTCTGTCCTTCCACTGACATTTTCCTCCCCACGAGCACTGCCCTTTACTCACGCCACCACCGGATGGAGCAGAATCAGGCCACCCGTCTTTCTGCTTAACGTTTCTCGCATTTTATTAATGGCAAAGGCGTCTGTTATTACTCACCAAATTACCCTGCTTGGAACCACTGGATTTGTCTTTCGCATTGCAATTGTTTCAAGGCTTTTAATATAAAAGGAAAATATATTCTACAGAAAAAAAAAAAAAAGTCCCAAACCTTGGAAATGTCCTTTCATTTCACAGTTAGCCCTACCAACCAAGACTGAGAAAACCAGAGCAGCTTATTTTCTTCTCTGAAAAATCTAGTAGTAGAAAGTATTTTTACAAAATATTTTAATGCTTCTAGTGTGTTATTTTTCTAAGTCAAAATAGCTAAGCTAAATCTTTCACCATGGCCCTTTAATTCGAAAGCCAGGGGAAATTTTTTTCATTAAACCTCTGGACGGCTTTGTTTAAAATATGAAATCAAGTAGCTCCATTTCCTGTCTTCTAAGGAACAGTAAATCAAAAAGAGTACGTTCTCCAAAAATACAGTAATGGTTCTATTAAAGAGCTTGACAGTTTTGAGCCTCACCTTGCATATTGCAACATACGTGTGAGCAAAAATAACAGAGTAAATAGGAGAGGAAATGACCTGCCAATTTTAACCGATAAAAGATGCATCCTTCTCATGAAAGGGGTGGGGGTTCAGCCCCTGGCGATGGCAGACCCTGGGGCGCGACCAAGATGGTCTCGGAGGGAGAGGAGGGGCTGCCCATCACCAAGCCCCTGCCTTTTCTGGCCCCTTCAGGAGCAGGAGCGGACTTTGAAGGGAGTCCCAATCTGCTCGGCACAGGACGTACCGGTAACCGCAGCCTGAGTACGACAGAGCTGCCCAGAAAAGCCTCGGCCGGGAGCGAGAACCCCATGGGCGTGTGAGGAACCAGCGCATGGAAACTCCTTGCCCAAAGTAGTGAGTCAAATTGTAACATACCCCGTTTAAATATTAATGGCTGAACTTTCCTACAGGGTTTGCCAATTCACTTCCACGCCATAACTTTGTTACTCCAGGGGGAATGCCACAAAGCAGCAGCTCTCCGTACTTGAACAGGGACCTGTGCAAACGCCTTATTTAAGTGTGGAGGAAGCGGCATCTCCCCAGCCTGCCCCGTATGTGACTTTTGAACACGTGCCTGTGCTTGGCAGCACACGTTGCTGATCCTCTCCAATGCACAGCTCACACGCTGCCTTCCCGCTCTCCCACGGCACGTGCACGCCAATTTAACGTGTGACGGACTTTGCAACAACTCACCTCCGTGGTATGGCTGTTAAATCAAGGCGTGACTGTTAATTATTGCTTTTGGAAACGATGGCAGGAGCTACAGCCTTTGCGAGTAACTCTATTTGCCTGTCATCTTCCCTCCCACGGAGTTTCTTTTTTTCCAGAATCGCTCACAGTTCTGCTATAAACAGGACATTACTCACCAGCTCTGCATCCTGCGAGTGCATTTAATTAATGGAGACTTCAGTCGGGGTACCCAGTCCCACAGGCAACGAACACTTTCAAATCCCTTTGAACTTTTGGCTAAGGGAGACCGAGAGGTTCCTGCGTCCCTCCTCAGTGCACTACAGACTTGTAAACAAAAATACTGTTTATTCCTCTGTCATTATTTCTAAATGAGTTTTAAGCAAACATGCAGCTGCTGGGAGGAGCAAGCCTGGCGGCGGGGTGGCCCTGGGAGCCCCCGTGCCCAGCGGCTCTGCGGGCACGAAGGCCGACGGTCGGGCGGGAGGTTGCCCCACGCTCCTGCTGCCCAGCTCAGGACAGTGGCCAAGGCAACGGATGGCGACGTTCAGGATCAGAGCGGTGCCGGACCATCTCACCCTCCTCCTCCTCACCGCCCCGGCAAACGCCGTCTCCTCCGGTCCGGCGCAAGGGGTTAACCACAGGCTCAGGAGAAGCATTTCAGATGATTAGGAACATAGCCAGCGATCACAGCCATCGTGAAGGCTTTCAAATGTGAGCGAGGCTGCAATTTTCAGAGCTGGAGCAGTGAGATATTTTTATAAATACATAAATCTTTTCAAGGAAAAACAAATATAGAGGAAAGAATGTAAACATTATTGTAAAATGCATAATAAAATGTCTGTTGTTTGTTAATTTTGCTCCTTATTATCCAGTCTATCTGTACCACCGATGTTGAAACATTTGTCTTTTTTTTTTTTTTTTTTAAACTCCCTTATTCATTTAAAAATAGTTTCCTGCATGTTATATGAATAAGCAAAACCTAAGGTCCTAAATCCAGGAGAACTTTGAAGTATGAAACCCATGGTCTATGGGAACTATGTTTTCATTAATCAAAGTAGATGTTTCTAAAGCCATCAGATTTATCATGACTGGATTTCATATGTGAAACCCAATATACACACAGACATACACTGCTTGTCCTTTTGGATTAGTTCTGACCTTTTACTCTCCTTTCTGAAGGATCTGCCTTTCCTCAGAGCAAGGCTGCCCTGTTTTACCACTGCATCAGCCAAAAGAGCCTTGACAAAGTACGTTTTCAACTCTCCGCTTTCTGTGTCTGAGTACGAGTCTGGGTTAAGGTCAAAAAATAAATGATTAAGTATATTTATTAAACTCTGCCTTCGCCTTGAATGCTCCCTGCGACTCCGGTATATGCCATCCAAACTGCAGTTTCACACCAGCCTGCTGGTAATACACCTGGCCACCAAACGAGGGACCCGAGTGTCACCGCAGCACCGACGCTGAGCCCCGTGCTGGCAAAAGCTGGACCAAGCCCCCCAGAGCCCCCCGAGCATCGCCGAGGGCTCCTGCAGCCCTGGCCGAGCTCCTGGCTTCCCCAGAGGCGCGGAGGTTAGCAAAAGGACACGCGAGAGAGACGGGATGGTTTAAAAACTGGAGGCAGGATGTGACCTCCATCCAAAGCAGGACTTAAAAAGACAAAATGCAAAAAATCCGCGTTTGGTGTCATCGGGGGAATTTATGCCGCGGTTTTGCAGTACCAGAAGCACAGGACTTTGTTATCTTGCTTAAAAGAACAAGATGCTGGGGGTGAGCGCGGGCTCTGCTGTGGGCACAGGCGGCTGCCACCGTGCGCTGCAGGCATCGATGGGGAAGGCGCAGCTCAGCTACAACCTAAGGAATAGAGTGCACTGAAAAATATAATATGAGCGTATTCGTGCTCTCTTTGCAATACTGAATGCAATTTATTTAGCGGTCTAAAAGCAAAAAGAGATGGAAACTACAGTGTAACTGGATGCTATTATGATTTTACAAACAAAATACCCCCTCATAATAAAACCAATTTCCAAGAAAAAATGTTTTTTTCCCTTGAATAGCAAGATTCTTGCATATTTTAACTCTTTACAGCTTTGCAGAATCAGAACGCCTGGAAAAAATCAGGAATGCTACGATCAGCCCCAAGCCCCCTTAGAGATTAACGTTTCTTTACATTTAATCCTGACATAAAGTAGAATATCCTGAAGAACAGAGAGTTCTGCACAACGCGGGGCAGTTGGGGTGGGTGCGCGTTACCAGGTACGATTCTGCACAGCAGAAACTTCACCTGATGTTCTTTCAACCCCTAGGTCTGGAAATTTCATTAAAAAAGGATTCGCAAAAGATCTTCAGCACTTTTTAGTTTTTGCAAGGTTGGAAATGTTTTCTTGTGGTATTCACATACTTATAATTCTCAGTCCTGGTTAAAATTAGAAAATCCAGTAACTTTTTTTTCCTCCTAGTATAGTTTCCCACTCTCTGAAGATCTACGACTTACTTAAGCTTACAGTAAGATGATTGAGATTTTCAAGAATGCCTAGGAAATTTAAACACACAATGAATTCCATTAAATCTCAGTGGAGGCTTTTTTAGATGAGTCTTTATTTTGTTCTACTTCTCATCTGAATAAAAGCTATGACTTTATGAGGCTGAAGTCTTTGTATTGGCTTCACTGGGAAAAGCCGTGTAAGATGCAGGAAGGATACATCTGGTATTTCTATGACACTACATAACGATCCTTATTTGCTTATTTGTTTATATGCCAAGTCACTTCTGAACTCTTTGGATGAGGTTTGCAGGCATACCCTGTCATAGCGAGCTCACTTTGTGAAGTAGAAATATGCCAATTCCACTGGAGGGACTTAAGTAATATATTACTTCCCCTAAGAAAACAGCAAGATTTATCTTGCTTATTATCAATCTCGTGGCATGTGCAAATGCACACATATATACGTACAAAGGACACATAATGGATTACAAAAGGCTCATATTTACCCACAAGTAAGGAAAGATCTGACAACTCATCGGAGTTTTCTGGATAACTAAGATCTTATGTTACACTTTGAGACACAAGTGTGGATTTGTCATATTGCTTGAGAATTAGTGGTAACTGTCTGAGCCAAGGAATTTAATTCTGATTGTTTCATTTGAATTAAAAAAATCTTAGTGTTGAAAAAACATTGGAACTGTGCTATATACTAATATATCACTCAAACTGTAACAGGAGACTCCTTCTTGTGTAATAGAAACAGAGAGTGTAATGCTTGGAAAGGCCAAGTTCATCGTGGGTCCGGCTCCACCGCAGCTGAACGGTAAGGGATACCGTATCTTCAACCCGCTGCAAAGGAGGGGCGAAGGCTTCCCCATCACAGACCCGCCAGGATGGAGCTGCACGGCAGGGAGGGATGTGACCCGGCACACCGCCCTAAACCCTGCCCGAGCATCCCGAACGTCCTCCCGCTCAGCGGAGCGAGCCTACCAGAGACAGAGACTTCTGCTGGGCTTTGGGTAATTTCTTCTTTGTAAGTCTTACGCACGCAGAGAAATGTTCACAAACAAGGGGAGATAAAGGGGCAGTTTCTTATCAGCTAGGAGAAAACTTGCAGAAGAGAATCTGCAGGAAAGCGGCCGAACAGCCAGTGAAGGTCCAGAAATGTGAAATTTGGTTCATATCGCTGGCAACCAGTTTAAGAATGAAACTGAAATATTTTTTGCATTATAAGAGCAAATGATTCTCTGGTCTCATATCACCTTTTCCAGATGAAACATTTCACAACCCAGCTGACATATAAACAGAAACCAAAATATTTTCCTAAGGTGCATCACTAATCCCACTCGGGGCCTCTAACTTGTAATTTATTTGTCTTACTTCACTCTGAGATAATGTACGCCTTGGTTCCAAGCTACTGTCTAATAACTACTTGTACACAGGATAAATAAATCTCACTTGCAAATACTAGGCACTCGCTGGGTGTTTGGGAAGAGCTCACAGGGTGACTTCTATTTTCCTTGCTGGTCGCTGCCCAGCACGTGCATGGCAGCGTGCCGGCTCCTGCTCTCGCCTGCCCACCTCATGCCCTGCCCGCTGCTGTCAGCCCAAAGCTCCAAAGCCGCCTGCAGCATTTGTAAGCACAAGGCATCTGCGGTTTGCAACCGCTTCATAGAAATTAGCATATTTGAGACATTTATAGCAGGGGTTTCCATGTCAGTAATGTAACTCCTTCCCATACACCTATGCTGTAACTGGCTTTTCCTTAGGGAATAACAGAGGAGCGATGACCTTCTGACACTTTCTGCAGCAAATCTCGCTGCATTAACATTCAATTTATTAGGGTTATATCTAATACTATGTCCACAGCCTGCTGTAATCACAACTTCCCTACAAATATTTTAATGTATTTCACAAACAGCACGAGATGGATTCAGGTATTAAACCAGAGCGATGGAAATGTTTCTGTTCAGGCCAGCTGAGCAGCTGCTCATCAGGAACTGGTTTGGGAACTTACTCTTGCTACTTACTAATTGAGCGACCAAAATCAGGGAATGGAGAAGAGATTGCAAAACACACCTAGAGGGCCAAAATCTTAGCCGAGGCAAAATGAGTTATCAGTGCTGATATAAAGAGTTTCATTGCTTACACCGGGGAAGAGCTGGAACATCAAGGTTTAAGTAGCTCACCCAAGGTCACTGGGCAAGTCTGTGCCAGGGGTGCCCAGAAAGAAGTCCTGTGTCTGAGGACGACCCAGTGCAACGCCACATCTTCCTAGAAGGTACGAAAACACGGACGGGACCTGCAGAGCCACTGAGTCCTGCCCTGGCCAAGCAGCACATCCCACATACCTTTACATCAGCTCTGGGCGTTTTGGAAATTGCTGACTCCAAGTCTGTAGATCCCTCCAAGAACACTAGGAAAATGTGTTTCTTTAAGGACTACAGAGAAATGTGAAATTTTATGTTTAGAAAATAATAAAAATTCAAAAAACTTTAAACTTGTTTCCTTGTAAGCCTTCCAAGTCTAAGAAGATAAATTCTTTTGGCCCGATTCTGAATTCATTAAAAGCATGTGCCAAGTTGCACAAGCTAGTTATCTAAGCCCCAGCAAGGACTGGACCTACAAAGCACTGAAATCTCTGGTTCCAAGCCAGCTTAAGCATATACTTAATTTTAAGCATACAAACAGCCACAGTAACTTCAATGGTAGTGTATATATGCTGAAAGTTAAGTGTGTGTGCTTAAGTGTGCTGCTGGAGCGGGGCCAGAGCACTTGGTGACTCGCAGTACCAAGGTCTGATCTCCTACCAAATCCTGTCCAAGGATTTCATTCCAGCCAGGCAGGCTTTGGAAGGGACCGGCAGGACCCAGCTGGTCAGGAGCCAGCACACCCGTCCTCGCTGTCTGAAGTTCTCCTCTGCATACATTGAGGAGGTTTTGCCCTTGTCACTTACATTATCCGTCAGACATCTGGTGGCTGGATAAGGCAGAGCGACATTGCAAGGTGAGATGATGGAGTGAAAAAATTATTGCAACTGGCATGTCCTAGCCTAAGGCTTTCGGTCATTTAACTCATCTCACTCTCATCCTCAGCAAAGACTGTACTCAAAGGGCAGGAGATTTACCCTTCTGCAGGCCTCATGTTTGCACTTGGCAATTTGCAGTAACAACTCCAAATGCGAACAGGAGTTAGGCAAAGATGGCTCACTGTTTACGGCTAAAAGCAAAGCTTTCAGGAATAAGCAAGAACTACTTAAAAAAAAGACCTACAAGGACTTTGACTGCCTTGAATATCACCACCACTTTTTTACTTGACAAAGGCACTCTGACCTCCTGTTAGAGAAATCACAAAAGGTGACTAGAAGGGTGTGCCTATAGGGCATTATTCTTATGGGCACAAATTAAAATTAACATTTTTCTTACTAATGTCCTTATCTTAGAATTTCTCCATCTTCTCTCACCAGATCACCGCCTATGAGAAAGCTCAGGTCTTTCAATAAATGGTAGGCGACCATTTGGGTTAAAGTCTGCTGCCAGATGCTCGACAAAACTCCTTGACTTCAGACGACCAAGGCTGATGTACACCAGTGGAGATGCTGACCGAAGGGACCGCGCCAGATCCCTCATCCCCTGCAGGCTTCTGTCCTGCCGGCTGCTACCCGCTGGGGAACTGCCTCACTGCTTCAGCTGTACACTTTCATCTGTATCACTTACATAAATGGATCTCCCACAAAAGCAGAAAAGGACAGAAGTGGGTGCATCAACCCAAACAAACGCAAAAAAAGATCAAGGGTAAGAGGAAAGTCTGATAATTCATGCTGTGCTGTTCATTTATGAAATGCAGCGTGCTCTAACTCGGAAGCACGAGAACCAGATTTTTGTAGTCAATTTTCTCTTTTCTTCCTTCAATAAAACCCATTTTGGAGCACTGATGGCAAGGACATGCTTTGCTGTGATTTATGAAGCAATGCAACCTATAACATAATTTGGGATTAACTATTCAACCAGAAGCCACCCAAAGCCCGAAGGGATCAGGTACAGACAGAGGGATGAAGGAGAAACTGCAGTGTCTGGAAGTCCAAATCGTGATGCCCCAAATCCTTGCCTGACCCCACAGGCCCCGTCTCTGTCTGGCAGGTTGCCCTGGATCCAGGAAGAACCGCCCCAGTTATCCCAGCACCTTGGCCCCTTCCCAGCACATCTGGGATGATCGAAGTGGGTGTTTCTCTCTGCCTGCTTCCCCAGGAGGGCCTGATTCAGCCAGTCAGCTCTGCACACACTTTACAGCACCCTCTAAATAAACTTTATAGCACTAACTGGCTTAAGCACCCCGGCAAACACGGGACCGTTCGCACCCAGAGATGGAGTTGCCCCGTTACGTGCAGCCCCGGCGGCCGGGGGAGGAAAGCCCGTCTCTCCCCAGGGACCCCAGCATCTAAACCCAGGTACTGCGACCTTCTGGGTTGCAATACCTAAATCCTTCTGTGAAACTAGCTTTCCTCCATGTGAACAGTTTGACGATTATAACCATGCTGCTTGCCGAGGCAAGATGGATTCTGAGAGCTGCAGACTACCATTCTTGTGGACAATAAATATACCACTTAAATTATAGCCTGTACGTATTTGAAAGGATAAACCTGCTACTAATAACTATGAATCAAAAGGGAAGATTCCAATTTTTATGGCAGAAAGCTAACAATAATCTTCAGTGTGTTATAAACAAGTATCTATCGTTATAAACTAAGTTCAGCATGTAAAAATCCAAAGATGGAGTTTATCGTCTTTAATGGCGGAGAAATGACAAGTGTGTTTGGTTGAAAAGGAATTTAGCAAGAAGTAGTTCTGTACAAGAACCAAAATCCGTCTTAAAAAAAGAAAATCACTGCTGACAGTTTTACAGTAGAATTAAGCCGCTGTGAACTCTCCAAAGTGGGGCTAATCACAAGTTTCTGGGGAATTTAATATGGAAAAGAAATCTGATTATTAGGGAGAATCCTATAACTCAGGTAGAAGCTGATCCTACACCCTTTCCAGTCTAAAATTATGAGTGCAACTACAGACGTTTTGCTGCGGGGATTGCTTTCTGACAGCCTGCTGAGCCACCTCCCTTTTGTCAGCAGAGCGATGATCTGCGAGCCCATCGGAGCAACCACTGTCCCAGCCTTGTGTCCTAACGATCTTCCCATCAGCACAAAGCCATCTACAAGCAGGCTTGGCACAAAGCGTCGGGAGGGAAAACTTGCTTTCAAACCACAGAGAAGCAAATCCAAGGAGGTGAGGAAGTGGGTGCCAGGTAGCGGCTAATGAAGATACGAGGGATGCATCAGGTCTGATGATATGGCTCTGTAAATATAAGCAGAAGTATTTCCTACAGTGGGCAAGCTCAAAGATGGAAGCTGTCCAAGGGGAATCTCTCAAAAACCCTGGACAGCAGCAAAAAATGTGACAAAAAACTTGCCAAATGTTTTAGTGCTCTGCTGAAAGATCAAGGTGAAAGGAGCCTCTGCGCTGGAAGCCTTGGAACAAAGACAGAATTTCCTGGAACAGAGTGCGTAACTGTTCAAACATCAACCCATCATCTCAGTTGTGAACTGAAGAAATAACAATAATAATTTTACAGAGACAGAAGAAAAAGGAAACGGGGAGAAATGAAGTAAAATCTTTTGCCAGTTCCAGGTACAATGACCTCCCTATCTGCAGATTAATTTAAATCAAGGAAAGAGAAAAAAAGTGGGACATGAGATGGAGAAAATATTTCTAAGTACAGAAAGTGACCAGACTGGAAACGTATCCCGGAGAAGTAACTTTTCCTAAGCACACGAGTATTACCTCCGATACATTAAGCGGTCAACAGAGGCATGAGTAGTTTCATATATGGAGAATAGATTCAAAAGGTATGTTAGGGCACGTTCAAAGCACCGAGGGAAACGGTGGTGCAGCTCTGGTGTCTATCAAGCCATGTTTATTGATGTTCTTGCTAGCTGAGGCAAGGTTTGGGAACATGGATCATAACACCATTTTTATACCCTATAAAAGTACACTGCAAAGTGATGAGAAATGGGGATTGTTGAGTTGTGCCAGGCAAGTCCATTATAAAGAAGGAGCGCACTTTTTCGTGAGGCTTTTTACAACGCAGAGAGTAATTCTTTTCTTGCTGTGAAAAAAATTGGGAACCCTCCAAAGCATATGTTTCACAAATCTCTGAAAAGTGGAAAACAAGATTCCAAGAGGAGAAGTGTAGGAGGTGCAGTGTGAGAACAGAAGTTCAGGACGAGCTTCCTGCATGTCCCGTGTTGGGGACAGACGGGGCAGGGACCAGCCCAGGACCTCTGCTAGCGCCCTTGCAGCCCGTGCAGGGGCTCCCTCCCCAAGCCGTTTGCCTCACGACCGATCTTAGGACAGGATTTGGGACTGCACTGGAAGCTGGTTATCCTCCCTGCAATCACAGCAGATTTTGTTTAATAGCATTCAAAACAGGAGGCAAAAATAGAGATGTTTAAGACCACCTGCATTTTCTGCTTAATCGAGCAGAGAACTGCCTTCTCATTCCAAAGGAGAGAATTAGCATCTTAGCACCTTGTTTCTCCAAGACATTTGACCTTTGTAGCTCTACAAACTAAGACACTGGCTAATTTTCATCTAGTTGGACACCGTTCGGAAACTACTGAGGAAGTGGGATACATTGGAGGTGTTTTGGTGAAATATTTAAACTGGAGAGTTGCCACTGAGCTGAAGGCACCTTTTCCCCAGAGCCCCTGAAGCCCTGCCAGGGCGCAGTGGAAAGCAAGCCCGGGGATGATGAAGACCTTCAAGTAGATAATTCAATCTTCTTCATGTCAACTTTGAAAGTCAGTCCCAAATCCACACCCATATCTAAGCATGTTAGTTCGTCAGGCAGGACAAGGGAAAGCATCGCCTAAGGAGGTTACATCAGTACGATCTTCTTTGGGGAGATGCAAATAAGGCTGCAAGGATTTCCTTACTGAAATAGTTTCCAAACCACTCTGAATATGGTGGAAACCAGAGCAGACATAGTAAAATAATTCTCCACCTTTATGTCTGAATCTTGTTGATACCACTCTGACCAGCCCAGTAAAGTCATTTGTCCATCTTACACCTTAGTTTCTCCACCTGTATAATAGGCATGAGACAATACAGCTACTTGACTTCAGTTTTCCAAAAATAAATACCTGGGAATGCTCTGAGGTCTCAGTAGCAAGTTGCCGCATATCGCTGCTCACAAAAGACCCCCCTTGTAGCTAACAATATGACTTTGGAACACCTCAAAAATCCAAACCAGATGAGTGCTGTCCCCATCTACATCAAAAAGCTGCCGGTTTTCAAACCATCCTGTTGTTAGGTCAGAAAGCCTGCAAGGTCTTAGCTTCTGCAAGCTGTAGCATCAAAAGTTTTAGGCAGGTTTAGAGAACCCATCCTAATACTCACAGCAGTGAAGATAAACAGCCAAAGCTGAACTGGAAATCTCACTCTTCATAAAGAACGCAATTCACCTCCATGCTGAGAGCAGGCGCAAGGCCAATATACCATTTAAGAGCCATTTTCAGGGCTTAGTAAGACTTAAGTGGTGCACAGACCTTGGGCTAGCCTTCGGCACGGGAGGGGATTTTACCCATAATAAACTAGCAAGAGCCCACAGTGCAAATTTCTGCAGGACCTTTGACAGAATTGACAGTTACAGAAACATAATAATCCAACAGACTTGTAACCACTGAGTCCACCTACCCTTCTCATATAAATAACAGGTCCAAGACAAAGGAAGTGGAAATTAGATGCTTGTGGTGAATTGCAGAGAGCCAAAGACCTTATAAGATACCCAGTACTTACATCTACACTTAATTAGGAGTGAAACTGCAGACATGAGACCTCAACATGTGGTATTCACATGTGGGCTCAAAAATACTGTCAAAGCCAGTTTTCTTACGGTTAAAACGTTGAGGATATGATGCAGAGGGAAAGTCTGGAGATGCCTGATCGACAATCCCAGCTGTTTGCGTAATGACACACTGTGCTCTATCAACTCAAACGCAGGGGCTGCTCCGGCGCTGTTCGCGCAGATGCCAAGTCTTGCCCTTGCACCCTGCGCAAGCCAGACAACTACAGAGAGGTCCCGAGATGTCTGTTGTATGTACTGATTGAGCAGTTAAACCTAAACAAGAAGAAATCTGAAATTCAGATGTTAGTGTCAAAACTAATAGGAAACAGGATGCAGCTATAATGCAAATACAGTGGTCCAAATTCTGGTCTCAGTTACGACCCAGCAAGTCCAATATGAGTGCAGGGAAAATGCATTCTGTTGTACATTAATGAAGAATTTTGTCTCGTAGACTTAAAAATAAACTCGTAACTTTTTCTGACCCTATGTAAAATCCCAGCAAGATTTTCTCCAGGAATAGGCAAAGGACAAAATTGTTATCCTGATATTACTTGACTTCAGAGACGCCTACAACAGTCGGGGTCTACTGGTGCAATCCCAGTTCCACCAAAACCAACAGGAGTTTTGCCAATGCATTCGGTGAAGGCAGGGTTTCACCCCAAATCTTTAAAGGAATAGAATTTTCTGAAGAGAAAAATACATTAAAACACAAACAAATGCTCTTCTACAGATACTTGAAACACATTTTAAAGAAGGTATCTAACTTAATTAAGAGTGCAAATACATGGATGTCATCTTCACATTGTGTATAAACAACTCATCATGACTCACATTTCTACAACACTGTAGTGAGTTGGATTAGCTCTCTGCGAACAAAACCAGAGACATCTGCAAATCGGATTTAAATTTTTTTTTTTTTAAAACAAAATGATTAAAAGTTGAAGAAACACTTCCATATGGAAGAATCTTACCCCAACAGGTCACCACAAAGACACTTCAAACACAATAAAACAGGAAGTGCTAAAAAAAGCATAGCAGCTCACAAAAACCCCCACAACCTTTTCCACAGAAAAAATATATGTCACCCTGGGTAGAAAAACCATTTGGCAGCGTAATGTGTCTTTAATCTGCTCAATTTGCTTATTATAGTAAAGGGTTAGAGGAATTTTCAAGCAGTGGCCAAAAATACTACAATGATATCCTCCCTTCGAAAAGTAAACTTACTTAAAGTGAATTAACTTCTTCAACTTAAGTATTTCAAAGCTGAAAGTACCCCCCACAGAAAAAAAAAAACCCTCTTGTCCACAAAGGACGGTTTAACTGCTCAAAACCAGGACCAGCAATCGTTTGTCCACATCGGACTGTGCCAGGCAGCCGCTCTGCTCCCCGAGGCAGCTCTGCAGCTCTTGCAGGAGGTGAGCAGCAAACACGCAGCTGAGCTTTTGATGTGCCTCTTATTGGACTTCAGAAGGGCAAATGTACTTTGAGGCACCACAGAAATAAAATATCCCGGTATTCCTCGACCCGAACGCTAATGGCAGCGCGCACGGGGCTGGGAGCAGAGCACTCGGGAGCAGAGCACAGAGGCGCTGCTGGCACCAGAGCCAAACTCAGGATTACCTGATGTCAGAAACAAATTGATTTTGAGCCTACCCATTTGCTAAATTCCTTATCAGGTTTGAGAGCCTTTAAAAACCAAGATAATAGTTAGAGGAGATGGATATAACCCAGAAAAACCACCTCTGAAGACACATGTTCCTTTTGCGTCTGCCGTAATACAAACGGGACACGGCGATTTTAGTTAACATTACTCCCGATGTTCTCAACTCTCCCGACTCAAGTATTTGGTTGTGTTAAACCTAATATTTTATAAAAATGCTACGTCAATTTTCCAGGTTATCTACAATTAGAAAACCGTGCACGCGACCAACTTGCAACTGCCCGTGGCACGGACGGGCACAGCACCGAACTGGGGGGAAAGCCAGCAGCATCTCTCCTCCTGGCTGCCGGCACTACAGACGTGCCTGGAGGAGGCCAACAAAGACAATCAGAGGAAAATTCACGGAAATCAAGGCTGCCTGCTCTTGATATTTAATATCCACGAGTTAAAGACAGAAAGGTGCAAAAAGCTTAATAGTATTTGTGGCTGAAATTAAAACTTTAAAAGAAACTTAGAGTGAACAGTAATGTATGCAATGACATCTGGGACTGTAATCAGCAAACTGCTTTCAAGAGCTGCCAAAGCAAACAGCCAAATAACAAATCCACTTTACAGATCATCAATCTGGTCGGGCACTTGCCAAGGTAAATAGTACAAGGCTGAAGTTTGCTTTGCAAACCAGTGAGCTGGGAGTTTAGCAAGGCCTGCTTCCAGGACAGCAATGCTGGGGCAGGGTCCTCGTAGGGTTGGCGTAGAGAAAAGTTCAACAATCCGATATTCAGCCAGTGATTCAGGGTGCGTAGAAAGATGAAATATAACCAACATCAGGGATTAAAAAAAAAAAAAAAAAAGAGATTCAGGTTATGTTCCTAACTCATTTCACGATGATGACGATTAACACTGGTACAACTCAAACACAAACCCTCAGATAAAGCAGAGTTTATTGTAACGCTGCTTTGCAGATTGGGCAACATTTCATGGGAACTCCAAACCTAAGACTGAAAAAAATTAGTAGGAAATGAACCTTCTTTTATTTTCAAATGAGATAAAATCTGGCTCCAACTACCATATTTTACATTTTAGGGAAGAGGATATAAAACATCAAACAGTGATTTTTTTTTCATTATGAATGCAAGAAAGATAATTTATGGCGGCTGCAAAACATTTATTTAAGAAGTAAAGCCTTTATGTTCTGTATACAATTTATAGGGTTGTAAAAGAAAGAAGTGAAACAACTGCAGCCATAACATGTGCATTTATGAATAATAATTGTAAGTCCGTTTTGTTAAATACAACTTCTGCTTCAGAGTTCATTCTTCAGTTGATTGGGAAGTCCTCGAGTGCAATCTTAGATTTGTTTCATGTTACTCTCTTGGCTAAAAAGAAAAAGGGAGTTCAAGACAAAATTGCTCAGCAGCATATGTCAAGAACTGAACAGAATAATGCACGACGCATGTATAATATTTTTCAATTGTTGAGAGACGGCATATTCCTGGTGGAAATTGCCTCAGCTCTGTCTTCAAGTACAAATATTTGATTTTTGCTGCAGTCAGGCGGGTGTGTTGCAACACGGAGAGACGAGAGCCTCCAGCCGGGCCACACCACATATGGCTTCTCATTCCCTCACCTCGGGGCTAGACAGAAATGGACTCTTTCCCTTATTGCAACCAAAACCCCATTGCTTAAGTGCCGTGTTGATAAACATAAACCAAATGTGATGAAATTGGCCCAATATTTACTGCAAGAAAGGTGACTATTAGCACAGCTGTAACATGACATGGATGCACAGGCTGGGGCTACGCATGCATGTGCGCTGGCAATTAATTAAATGCAGTTACCCCTTTTTTTTGTCGCATTAATTTGTCACTTATCCTGGGGAACAATATGCAGCAGTGCTCAGCACTTTAAAAGCGTGCAGGTGATACGTCTTTACAGTGCTCAGGAACCTGTAACGGGGTTGCCTCCAACCACATTCGGGCTCCATACCCTCCATACCCTATGGTTTGATCATTGTCACCTGTTTTTTAGTTATGGTAAGTGCCTCAAACAGTTACTCGAAGATTTTAGCTAATCAAACCATGATGAAGCATGGGAACAATTTAGAGCTGTAGTTGGAAATAAGTAAGTGGATCCCCCACAGGCACAAAAAAATTCTGATGACGAATCTTTCATGCTAATCAAGAGGTCCTGTATTCGTAATGAGTCAAGTCTCACGAACGTCCGTGCAGTGGGGCCAAGTTCCCAGTGGGTATTTATGGCACAGCCTGCTCTGAAGGGCTCAGTCCTTCACTCCAGATAGAGCATTTTTCTCGTTTTATCCCGCAGACCCTTCTGCCGCAGACTCCGAAGAGCACGCTGCCTTCTGCACAAGCAAACGCTGCTTTTCCACGCTGGCCACTGCAATGCCGACCCCTGCCCGGTTTGCACAGGTCTGTCGGATGACCATCAACCAGCCATCCACCTCCATCCCTTCCTCACGCTCCAACTCTAACTAGCTAACGCTGACCCTCAGCTTCCCTCGGTGAGACGCTGGGTTTTACTTATGTGGATATTTTCTATTTTGGGGAAGTTCTCCCTTCTTATTCTGTTACATTGAAAAAAACCAGCATCTGGTATCACAATACAAACAGATATGGCTACCCTGAACACTGAGCTTTCAGAGGCTTGGCAGGATCCCTGATCCGCACTGCGAGGAGCTGCCGGTGGCCAAATACACTGATAAAAAGGATGTGTAACTCCTCAACACTATCCATGATGGAAACAACTGCAGCTCTCACTGGAGGTCAGGACGCACACGAAAACAAGCCTACATGTGTAGCAGATTACAACAAACACATGGCCAAGATGGACTCGACAGATCAAATGTTGGAATCGTATGATGACACATGGAAAAGTAGAGTTTAGCAGGGGAAAAAAGCAACTGAGAGCCCATATGTTCAATTAGCAAGATACAAAGCTTTTGTTGTATACCAAAAATAGCAAATAAAAGTCTGTTGTCATTTTTGGATATCCAGATGTGTTTCATTTCCAGCTTCACATCTGAACGTGTGGACCTGCCTGAAGATGAAAGAGAGGAAAGTGTGGCAATGGCTGAAGGGTATAATTACATCAAAACTCTTCCTTCCAAACAATGGGCGATTACACTCCCCCGCACCTTACGCAGCCCAGCCTGTGCACGAGCCCGAGACTGGCTGCTCAGCCTTCAGCGGGCTTTTACCTACTTTCCAGAGCGGGGATGGCACCTTAGCAGAGACGTTCTCTCACGAACGTGATTCCTCCTCACGCTGACAGTCGCACGGGCTGCCTCTCCCGTGTGCCATCAGCTCGATCGCCTTCGCTCCCACAGTGATGAAATGATATCCCCATGGCAGCCACAGGCTACGAGCCGAAAATCTCGGTGACCAATTAAGAAAAGTCTCTGTTTTGACGGTTACTTTGAAATATCCCATCTTTTCAAAGAATCACAAGAGGATCAGGATCCATGCCTCCTGAGCAGACTCACAAAGGGTAGAAGTGAATGCCAAGTCACGAGCATAACAACAGCTACCTGGCCGGAGACCGTATAAAGAAAACACCAGTCTATAACCAATAAACACAAGTTACTTAGGTAGCACTCAAACAAAACCAGATGGTCTCATCTACTGCAGGTTTCCCTTTTCTTTTCTCATTTTTTCCTCTCATTGTTTTTGAATTTAAATTATGTTCAAACAAGGAACATTTGCCAGTGATGTGACTCCCCAGACGAGGCTTCAGGTGTGCTACCCTAGTCTGACACACTGTCTAATTAAGGCAGGAGTTTATTCAACCAGCCTTCAGAGGAGAGGCCAAACTGTGAATACCACCGGCAGCGGTGTAGCACATACCCTCAGCAGAGCACTTGGCTAAGACTTATCCTGGTGGTCACCAGCACCATCTCCAAGCCCACACCTCCCAAGCAGCAATGCGTTTATCCTCCAGGCATGGCTGTGGGGCAGTATTATTATCTCTCATTCACAAATGGAAAAACTGAAACACGCAGAGATTAAGTTACATGCCCAGGATCACCCAAGAAGCCTGTGGCTGAGCTGGGATTAGACCTTCGAGCTCCCCAGTCCTTGCCCAGCTCTTAACCACAACACCATCCTTCCTGAATGCTTTTATGTAGTTATATTTATCTTTATGTAGGGTCATCTTGGCTCCCATTATGAAAAGCACATATGGTTTCCAGTCCTCAAATTGCCTGGGTAAGGGTTAAATATTCAAATATAATGTTATTCCTGGCATTTATGGAAAAGTTTCTCAGTGCCGATTCCAAAATCCCATGGCTTTTTTAGAGCTGCTGCTCTGTATCACTGATAGTTATAAACGGGCTCGTCACTTCCATGCCTGTGAATTGATAAAAATGAAGTACTTTATCCAAAGGATTAAAATTAGGCTAAATGATGAGAATGTGGCTACACATTCGCACTTGCTAATGTTCTAATATGAATTTTCTGATCCTATAACTGGTATCAACAGAATTACGGGAAGAAGGAAAACCAGCGAATGCTGCTGCAATAACCTATGCACACCCAGCTTAATCCCACAAGCTCAAATTCCTTGTGTTAGAGTGCCTTTATCATAAATTCTCCAGTCATAAAACCCCTCCGGACTGCAGTGGACAGCTGTAGTACACAAAAGGTTAATCAAAAAAGAAATGACACTAATAACCACCAAACGTAAACAAGCACCTCTCACCACCATAATCTCATTGGCACCGCTGCAAAAATTATTACTAAAAGAAATCCAAATGGCAAAGCCACTCGTACCAGTCTGTACTTAGGGGTCTATTCTGGGCATTGCCTCCACCTGGCTGTGTGGTTAAGCACTTTATCCTGATTCAGCTAAACCAGAATCGCTACACTTTGTCTCACGCTCCCTTTGGTCGCATCCAGACCATTCGAGTAACCACCCTGTGATCCCAAGAGAGGGGCAGTCAGCTCTCACCCGTGTGCAGGGCGTGCAGCAGACAGGTACGCTGGCCGAGGCACGGTGACTGTATAGACAGTTGTTTTTACGCTCTGGCGTGCATCTGAGCAACTTAATTCTTCTTGTGTTACTACGGCGTGTTGTACTGCTGTGTGTAAAGACCAGAAGGAAGAAGAAGGAAAAGGAAGATTTACTATCACGGTCTATCTCCTAGTTTAGTAATGATTGATGGACTCTGTGTTTATATCTGATTTTTGTTTCCACTCTGTGTAATGTATAAAGGAATAAGAGGAGTGAGTAATACATCTTGCTCCCAGAAAGCAGCAGACAAGCAAACCGACGCTGGGGCATTACTGCCAGCACTGTGCACTGCAGACGTGGGACTCACCCGGCAAGTGCCAAGGGATAGGAGCTCCCCGTACCACCTGAGCAGCCACAGTGAACCTCCGAGTCCCTGCTGCTTCCCCACCGAATACCAAACTGCAGCCCTGAGGAGGTTTCGTTACATGTCATCATGTTTTTCAGCTCCTTTAGAAAGGATGTGTAATGATACCTGCATGCACTGTTTGGAGGGTACTGATAACCACACCACATACGAAGGAAAGCTCGGTGTTTCCACCTAATCTGTACCGTGTGCAGGTCTAAGATACTGTGTTGTTTCTGCAACTGTTCACTTAATTATTTTTAAATAGATCAGCCACAAGATCCATCCAGCCAAAACAAGGAGAAAACACATTCCACAGACTGAAGGCAGTTGGATAAAAAAACCTTCCTGTGCTCATTAAATATTGTGTCAGACATTCACCAGGCACCACGCTTTTTAAAGATCTGTCTGTTTACTCCATCATTACTGATATTCAAGATACATTTAAAGTAAATAGGTTAGGAAAGCATTTGATCTCATTGCTATGTAGCGCAGAATCCCGGTAGACTGAATTTCCTGGTAGAGCGAACTATTCTGAGATTCCTTGAAATCTCGGCTCATTCTTCTCTATTCCAGCGCTAACATCAGTGCTACTCTGGTGAAATGGAGCTGCTGTTGGGAATGAAGTATCAGTGTGATTTACTTAATAACCTAATAGCTACGGCCCCAATTCAGCAGAGATCCAGGAATTGATTGCAACCGTGCTACGTGCCTTGCTGACTCCAGGAGCCAAAGTCTTAGCCAACATCCCAGGTTGCCCAGAGAGGTGGTAGATGCCCCATCCCTGGAAACATTCCAGGTCAGGTTGGACGGGGCTCTGAGCAACCGGATCTAGTTGAAGATGTCCCTGCTCATTGCAGAGGGGTTGGACTAGACGACCTTTAAAGATCTCTTCCAACCCACACTATTCTATGATTCTAAGATTCTGTGATCACTCGTGGGGGTGTGAGCTCCTACCCACCACCCCAGGCAGTGCCATCAGCTGTTTGTCTGCCTGGCTCTTCAAATAAAACCTCTGCAAAGCCACTTTGGTTTAGCGGTAGCTGCAGGAACATCCACTCTAGCACCAAAGTCCGTTTGAAACATTGCCGCTGCCGCGTACTTCCCAGCCCTTCCCCTTGTCCCTCATCGCCGCCCCTCTGCTACAGCACACCGCGCGCTCCGTTCTGCTCATACATGTGTTAAGGAAACATGCTCTGCTTGATCACTGAAACAAGGCAAGAAAGGGGGGATAAAAAACCCCAAACCCACAAACACCAAAAACTTGGAGCAGCAGAGCTGAGGGGAAATGAACCGTGGGGTTGGAAGGAGAAGGCAGGGTCAGGGAAGGGCTGGGAGCCTCTTAAACTGGCTTTGCTGCAGGATAAGATGCTCATGTAACTACACCCTTATTAGTGTTATTTTTTTAAAGCTGGATCATTTCACAGATCTGCTTTAAAAACATGTCATAAATGAGATCTGCTGCAATGGAACAGTAATATAGGCCTACAGATGGAGCCTGAACAGAGCTGTGCTAATTTAGGCCAGCTGAAGACCTGAGCCTGTATTACCCCAAACTTTGCTTCACCAGTCTGAAGGGGGCAGAAAGTCCTAATTGCCCATGCACTATTCCTGCCTCAAATGTAAGCCCTGTCTAGAAGATTAATTTTCTTGGTACTAAAGATTAAAAAAAAAATAAATTAAACAACCTCCCCAAAAGCTACCCTTTTAATTTAAGGTTTCGTTTTGAAACAGTTGGAAAATTTCCAGATCTTCAAAGTTTTGCCCAAAAATAGAAAGTATGTTCTGCAACTGATTTTAAAGATCTGTTCTGTTTATTTACTAATTCTAGTACTACCACAACTGCTCTTTTAAAAAATGAACCCCGAGGTATTTTTTGCTTCAGTCCCTAACAGGGAGGCACCTGTATTTCTCAGTCGTCCTCCGTGCAGGCTGTGATGCTCTGGCAGGGAAATGCCAGTAACTACATAAAGGGATTACCCAGCACTCTTTAACAGGGTGGCAGGAGAGCCCTTTGGCTTTTTAAAAACCTAAACGCTTGGGAAGCGCCAGCAGTACCGAGGAGAGGAGCAGGCCTGGCATCCCTGCAACCCCGGCTTCCCACCGAAAACCAGGCAGAGAGGCAGCGGTAACGGGAGCTGGAGCGGCGGGGCCGGTGTCGGCTGTGCCGCACGAGCACGGCTCGGCATGAACATGCAGCCGGCGGCATTGCTGCCCTGGGACGAGACAGGTCCCTTCTTACATACAGACTCCTGTAGAGGAGGAAGAGAAGAAAAATAGTACACACGCACCGACTATCTTGTCAAAGCCTCTGTTTTCTCTCTGGAAGAGGCACAACCGCAGCTCTGTGCCTCTGCTACGACATCCAAAGTGCAGCCTCAGGCAGGTCACTTCATCTCAGAAGCTGTTTTACAGCTGTCTCAGCTGTACAGACAGTTAATACCTCCTTGCACTGAAAAGCATAATTCACTAATGCCTATAAAACAGTTGGTGCTTTCCACATGCAAGTGTTAGGAGGAGGCGGGGTGTTGCTGCTCTTTCAAGGAAATGTTCTGCGGCAATTACATTGTGAGAGACACCCCGGCTTTGCCAAATGACAATATTAGGAAAGTATGTAGACAAAAGCCAAAAGAGAAAACCTTTTTAATTATAATTCTGGCACTTAAACAACAATTCATATTTACAAGTCTCTATGCAAGCTACTCATGTTCCTGCCGATGGATGCACACAGCTTGGGATGCCGGCTCAGAGGTGCTCAGGCTGGGATTCGCACGGGGCTGGCACCCTCATCAGTTATCCTACTGGGTACATGAGATGTACCTGCCGTTTCACAGAAGTAGAAAAATGAGATGGAGAGGGCAGAAGAAGTCCCGTCACTCCCACGGGATAGCGGAGTAAGCAGGTGATGGAGTCAGGGGTCGGACTGGGCTCCCCGCACCGGGCTCCGGGGCTGCCCGGCAGGACTCTCCCTCCCTGCCTGCTCACGTGCCTTTCCCCATCAAGGTAGAAACTGGCCCCTGAATATTTATTAGCCTCATTTTTTTTCCAACCTTCTTGTTCATACCCTAGTAGCTGTTGGTCTAACGCTTAACACGTTTTTAAACACATTCTAGTATTTGTAGGTATCACGGTATTTCTAAGGGATTGAGCGGGCTTCCACTGGAAGACTCCCACCAGCTGTGATGGGAAGCAGCACGGTTCCCGTAGGAAAAGCAGGAATGTGACGAGAGAGGAGAGCCTGAATCGCAGCTGATGTCTCTGCCACCCGCCCAGGATGCTGGCGGGCAGCAGCACGACCTCCCCTGCCTTCACCCACCACGGTGGCAAGTTTTACTGCTTTGCAACATATGCCTTTTTGACACATTCTGCATAAATAATTTATTATGGAGACAGATTAAAGTTACAAGGCATTAAATCTTGTACTTTCAGCTTCACAGAAGTTTTCAGTACTGCTGGGCCTAGGGCTTGTTTTGAGTAGCCCGGAGGGGGAAAAATCCACAGTGCTCCCATGATATACGTTAAAGTAAGCTGTTTTTTATTTCAATTTGGAAAAAGTTAAATAAAGCAAACCCTCAGATCTAAGCTACAGGATTGAAGGAACAGGTCGCAAGGAGAAGAGGAAATTCAACCATATCCACATGAATGACTTAAAGTTTTGGTTTCTAAACCCATATCTGATTAACCAAAGACATCCATTTTCATCTAGTGACTACATTAAATATAAACAGACATCAATCACACAGAAAAAACAATAATTACTGTTTCTATCAGTTGAAGCCATCGCTTCCATGCCATTTGGCAGAGACCTTTTCGTGACATCCACATAATTTGGCATTTTGGGGCAGCAAGAGAGGTGGCTGCAGGGCCGAGAAGCCTCCCTTGGACACGCTGCTCGACACTGTGCTGCTGCAGCAGCCCTGTGGATCGCTCCACTTGCGTGAAGAGCCAAAGGCTTGTATGTCTTTAAATCACCAAGCACCAATATATTATCGTATTAGCATAAAACTCTGGCCAGATCCTTCCAAAGCCACCAAGCCACTTCTTTTCCTTTTCCCTAGGCTTTCTCTGGTGCAGCTTGCTGCACCCGGCGAGCTCTCTGCACTCTGAGTCAGGCAGAAATTTTCGGTCCAAGTTCAGACTCACAACACAAAGGTCTGACTGATGCAAAATGGAAGCACTTGTCACCAAAGCCATCCTTTGGGAAGCTGTGTCAACACTTTGCTTTTGTGCTTAATAAGATCCTTCTCAGAACTACCGTTATCTGTGAAAAATCAGAATATAGAGCAATGTTTCTCAGAGACATTTAAAAAACCAAAACCCAAGTGAGGAATTTGTAATAGATCAAAACGTCATGAATATGAACGCATGCACTAATATAAATGCATTCTAAGAAACAATTACACTGGGAGGACACACTGAATATTTTGTAAATTACTTTAATGAACTTCAAAACAAGACACTTGGGAGCTGGATTTCTCATGGGGACCGTTTTGCTGAGCTGCACCACATGACCAGAGCAGCAGAGAAGCAACACCAGGAAACCATCATCTTCTGGTGGCCCTTCCACAATTTATGAAAAATTAGTTAGAGTCTCAATCCACTTAACAAAAGCATCCAAAATACCAACCAACACAAAACCAACCAAACCACATAATATTCTTCAATTTTGCATTCCAACAGGCTTTTTACAGTTGTCATTAGATGGCACTTTTTTTTGCAATCTCAGAAGAGACACCAAAACCAGAGCAACTACGTGGAAATAGGATTTCAGACTATTTCTCCCTTCTAAAAACAGTCCCTACAAACTCAGGTGAGAGGCGGACTGGACCCCCCTACCTGCTCCCCGCACAAAGCAAGCCATCCTGTGCACAATGCTATCAATGCAACGCTCTTTCATGAACTCCAAATTCACTTATTTTAATAAAACATGCTACTCGAGCCATCTGACATTTATTATGCTCAAGCAACATAAAATGGAAACGAAACATCTATGACCAGAAACAACCCTTCAACTCACTTTTATTGCCAAGGTTCTGAAATTCTTTTTTTTTTTTTTTTCCTTTCTTTTTGCTAATAACAGTGCCTCCTCGCTTCACCTTGCCTGCTGCAATATTGCAGGAAATTCCCCGAAAGAAACTCTAATGTGGATCGCAGCTGTGCAGTTTAAAGCTGAACAAGCCTTTAATTTCAGGGGTTCAGGCTGGACTAACGTTAACGTTCCCCTGTCCTGCTGCAAAGTTGCAAACGCTTTCCTGCTCCTTCAGAGCGCGCTTCGCTAGCAGAACGAACGCGTGGAGAGAAACGTGCCTGCTCCGGAAAACCCTGTAGCACCAAGGTGATGCCACGGGATGTTAAACCTCGCTCGTCGGGGCAGTCCTGCTTCAGATCTGGGAGCCTGGTGGGTGCGGGCAGGCGAGCGGAGCTGTGTCTTTAAGACTGCAACCCTTTGCCTGTGCCCATATATCACTGCTCCATGCTGCGGTGGCTTTTCTGCCTGCTGCTCAAATTTGTCCAATTAGACACGGCCCCACAGGGTGGAATTCAGTGTGAAATGTGCCTACTGATGTCTGCAAATTAACCAACACAGACATGCTGCTTTAAGGCCTGTAAGTGACAGGCAGAGAAATGCCTGCCCAGGACAAAAGCAGGAGGACTGGCTGTGTAAAAGCCCGGATCAGCCTGTTAAGGGATTCCCAGACTCAGCTAGGTAAAGTGTGTGAGCCGCCGCGGCACTTCGCACCTCAAGCTGTGCTGTCTCACACCACTGACCCCTCCATGGCGACATAAGTCTCAAGAAGAAGCCAGGATTATCTGTCTAAGAGTCTTACATGTGTCATGTAAGGTCAGGTGCCAACTGCAACGTAAATTAGTAGTTAAGAGTATTGGTAGCTAGACAGATGCTGGGAGCCTCAATTAGAAAGAAAAGTCAGATTATAAGTAATTAAGAGATACAAAAAATGCTTCAGGGGCTAAATACCTAAACTGCCTCCAGTGTATTTTTTTTTTTTTTTTTAATAAAGCACGCATTCCTGAACTCTCTGAGATTTTGCTTGAAACATCTCTGCAGACTCCAAAGCTGGTCTCCATGCACACAAAAATCCCTGGCCTGCTGGTGTCAAAAGTACCAGAAGGGCAATCACAGATGCAGGATGCATTTATTGGGCAGAGTGCGACTCAAGTCATAATTTTTGCTTCACAGCTGCTAGAAAAGCTTGAGCTTTTTCATCTTCCGCCATAAACAGGTCTAACGGCTTTTCAAATACGTGTATAATTTAATAATTTCTGTTTTGAATATTGTTAAAGAGTGACAGCTACATCTCCTTTGAGAAGTGCTCCTACTGCTGCTGTATCTGCAAGATACAATAACACACACAGCTAACCGTAAGCATATGCCCTTACAAGTTGCTGATGCCCTGGTGACCTGAATCCATTTTATAAATATGAAGACCTATAATATCTGCAGCACAGGAAAAAAAATAAAACCACGAGTCCCATTTTAGAGACAGGCAAACCAGTGTGGAAAGGCTAAATGATACAGCCTGGGGCCCAGGTGAATTTGCAGATGAGCTAGGCAGGGTCCTGCAGAATCCCACCTCCCTACCAGCTCGCATGTCTGCGTGCACGAGTGCCTGGTTTAGGTACGCAATATTTTATTTATATTCAGTTGTTAGCACCATTTCCTTGAAAGATTTGCCACTGGACATTCGGTCAGTTGAGAAGAGCACTTAAAAGATATGCTTGATTTAGAGCCACCGAGATTTAAGAACCGTGCTTAAATGCTTTCCTTCGCATGGCAGAAGTTAAGCATACGCTTAAGTATATTGTTGAAGCGAGGCCAGAGAGATTACCCTGGTGAGATGGCGACTGCAGGGACCGTTGGCCCCACAGTGTTTGTGGGGCTGGGCTCTTACATTTCAGAAAGCGTTAAAACACATGGAAAACCATACGCTTAGGTTATTTATCAGGGCGCTCCAGCTTTGAAGAAGCCACTCACTATTTTTAAGTGTTTTTCTTTTTTTGAGGCCGAAAGACTGTAATGGGTTCCTGAGAGCTCCATGAGACTACAGTAGCACCTGCAAAGGACTAAGGAACACTTATGTCAACAGGGAGCTCAATGCTAAGGCAAGCACTTCAAAATCCTGAGAAAATTCTTCCAAAATAGTTTCGTGTTTCAGTTTGCTGTGTTTTCAAAATACCCTGTTCAGGGGGGGATACTTCTTGTTATTTTACAAATCATTCTGTATTTTTACAACCATAAATCATGGAAAGAATTGACAATCTCCTGACGTTGATTAAATGGCAGCTGATCCCCGAAATTATATTACCATTATTTGTACAACACCTAAGGCTCCCAAATGCTGTTAGGCGCTAGACAGCCACATAAAAATCCTCTGGCCACAGACCTCACTTACAATTTATTGCACAGCAAACGATTGTGAACAAATAAGCTCTAGCAGAAGAGGGTGGAACTGGAAACACCATTGCTGCCATGCAGATATGACACTTGAATGGGGTAGAAAGGAATCAGGTAAAAATATGTGGTTGATGTCAAAGGATAACAGGATTTTTTTTTTCTTCAAAAAAAAAAAAAAAAAAAAGCATCTTTATAGTTAAAGTATTGCAACACTACTGTATGACCTTCCCACCAGAAGCAAAGGCCCTGAACTGTCCTGTTATATCAAAGAATGCTAAGACAGAAGCATCAATCACTCAGATAAATGCAACTGTCTCTGGATTTTTACCTTTTATTTTGTTATTTACTAGGTGGAAAGGAAATGTCTCTCCCTGAATTAAAGCTCTGGAAAGTTTTGCCATCAGCATAGTCCCTCTGTCCAGACCTTAGCAGCCTTACCAAGGGTGCGGCAAAGAGGAGACTCGTAGGAAAAGCTGTTTGGGAGCAGGCAGGGAGGAGGAGCTGCTGGCATGGCCAAGCACCCTTACTACAGAAACAAGAAGCTCTTGGTTATCGGCGGTAATAGGGCTAATTGAAGACCTTGTCTTCTGCTCACAAGTTTTGCCATAGGACACGGAGCACAACACACTTCTTTGTAATTTAGATCACAAGTTACAGAGATATTATCCTATGACGATAAAACTTGTCTTGTGCAACAAGTAAGAGCTGAATATGGGTGAGGGAAAGACTGGAAACTACTGTTAACATGAACCTTTGGAGGGGTTTCTGCATATTTTTGTCACCCTTTTGTCCTTTCAGAAGCTGTGTGGATAGTTATGGCAGGGCTGACTATGTTATCTTATGTACTAAATCCGCCTAGATCTGTAGATGATGTCTTAGGGGGTGAAAAAGATTAATAAGGAATCACTCCAATGGCTTTAGGACAGCTAAGAATCTTAACCCATTTAACCTCCCCTAAAACACACAATCAGATCAGAGGAAGTTGTAGGAAACTCATTTCAAAGACTCCAGGCGACACTTTTTAGGTCAGATTTACAAAGCTCATTAGAATGAAGGTCTGTTACTTTAGATTTTAATACTAAGACATACTAAGAAACCCTCTTGCCCCATTTAGGAAACATACAAAGCAAAGAATGCAAATTTTAAAAAGCAACTTAATCTTAATGCATGTGTTCTGCCACCAAATCTGAGTAAAACCTTCCTAGCTTATGTTCTTACAGAAAACGGAGAAAACACATCAAAAAGGGACAACAAATGCCTATTTATTTACATCTTTTTATCCTTTGAAGTAGCGTGTGGGATATACAGAGAATGTGATTCTTTGCAAATTATATTTGCTCTGGAAGAAACTGTACCATTTAGACATATAAGTTACTGATATTTCTTGTCCCTGTCACCTCCCTAAAAATCTATTTTCCCAAAGATATGAATGTGTTGAGGAGCTGGAGCTGCGACAGACGTTCATGTATTCATGGCCACTGACACCAACCGGCAACCACTCACATATCTGGGTCGGATTCACGCGCAGCTACCAAGAGAGGGGAAGGAATGACGGTGGTCAAGGCTCCTGCTCTCTGTTTTGTGTGGGAAGAGCACAAAAATGGAAGGCCATCTCTAGCTGATCTTCTTTGTGATAAGACAGTGCCTCTTAAGTAGAGGAATTAGGACAGAAAAATGGAAAAAAAAAAAAAACCCACAGAAGTATGTAATGACATACAGAGCCTAATATGATTGTACATATCTAGCCAGATTTTGGTCGAAGGGAAATGGTACACTGAACTTGAAATAAAAAGGAAGAGATTACTTCATGTAATATCAGAATGACAAGCTATCAAAATTTTGTGGTTAATTAGGAGGAAAAAGTCCTATGTAGAATGAGGTAGATGGCTTGGCAAACTTTAGTTTTAATCTTGTGATACCTCCTAATAACAAAAAGCCTCTATGATATATCAAACAGATTTATAAATGTATGATCAATACATTTGACATGTTATTTAATTACGATTCTTCATGACAGAGACAATATGAAAAACTAGTGTCAACATTCTGACAGTGGAATAAATAAATAGATGTAATTATTTCTTATACTGATCCCAGATGAATTGTAATGTATCAGGCCAGACTGCAGACCAGAGTTCTAAGGTTTCCTTAATATGATAGAGTTTGATGTAAGGGGTGTCATGTATCCAATATTTTGCTGTTTTATTAGAATAAAAAGCTCTCTGGGGATTTCAAGTTCAAATGGTCACAAGTCTCCCCCTCCATTGCTATTGTGCTTAATGCAAGGATAAGCACTGAAATATGTTTAGAAAAATGCTAGTACAGCTGGAAAAAGCAAAACATTAGCCTGCATGAATCTGAAAAAACCCCCTGAACTCTGGGGTTGTTCAAAATTTACCCCTAGATGTGATTTTTTTGGTAATTTTTTCTCTACCTGAAGCACATGCCAGCCTTGGAAGAGAGGTTTGGACACACCAGATACCCGATGTGTAGAGACAGTCCTCAGGGCTAGGCTCAGCCCAGAGGTTTTTGCAGGATGAACCCACTCCCTGCGGCAGAGCTGAGCGTCGACATTCCTTCTTGAGGAGAGAAACGAGTTGCCGTGGTGGGTCGGGCCGAAGGCAGCCAGCACACTTGTGGCCATTATCACACAGACAGGAAAGAATGTACTATCTGTTTCTTTGGCCAAGAGAAATTATAGTTAACATTTAACATGAGGGAACTAACTTCAAAGGAAAGCCAGCTGGAGTTGAATAAGGGGAAGATGAAAATGCTAACACCAGCACAAACTTGCAGGTGGTCATATTTGGCTGAAAATAATACATCCGCAGTAGAGGAGCCTGCTGCAAAGCAATGCCTGAGACAACACTGCTGTTTGCCGGGGAGCGGAGAACGGCTTCGGCGAGCTGCTCTGTTTGCTGAACATAGGCGGGACCCAGAGATGGCCAAGCAGCCCTGCACACCCCGACGGCGCTCGTTTTGCAGCTGCGATGGTCAGGGCGCATTACGCGGTCGGAGAAGCTCGACCTGCCAGGACACAATGCTCTAACAAACAGGTTGGGAACCGATGGCAATATAAGAAAGAATAATAGAAAGAATAATAAGAAATAGGAAAACAGCTGCGTGCTCTGCTAATATTGCACTTCGAGGGTTTTCATGCATTGTCCTTTACAGTGAGCGGACAAGCAAACGAAATAAGAAAGAGTCACCAGACCTACAGATAATCGATACTCAGCGTTTCCATGAGATTTGCCACTAAAAGCTGCAGTACCACGTCTTTCTGATGGACTAAAACTCAAATAAAACCTTGTGCCTTGTGTGGCTTCATCGCAACATTTGAAAGGAAAGCCTGTGCCTTTCTCACTCCGTAGGAAACCACTCGAGCAGGCAGGGTATGATTCAGCTGGGTTTATTTCAGAAACTACCCGGGAGATCCTTTCAAGCCTGTTGATACAAAAACGCTGACTTAACGTCTCCTTCCCCTGTCAGCTGGCTGCTTCTTACACAGGAGATCAACTGCATTTTAGTCAAATACTCACGTTCCCATAAATTACATCAACTAAATCTCCTCAGTTTAACACAGGTATAATAATTATACCGATTATTACTAGGAAAAGGCGCTAGAAGCAATGAGAGCGTGCAGAAATCCTTCACGCAAGTGATTTTTGCTAGATTTTTCATTATTTTTAAGGGCAGCTGAATACTCTCTGACATCTCTGTTGACATTGACCTTACTGGAGAATTTATAAACAAATAGCACCTATAAAGCTGGGACAAAAGTAACTATTCACTGCCTATATATAGTATAAAAGCTGATCAGCAAATTTTAGCAAATTTGTTTCTTCTCTCTGACTTCAGCCTCAATACCAGAGACAAATGGCAAATAAAGGGTGGCAACAGTCCCTAAGGGAATAGACTCCAGCTCTATTAAACCCAAATGGCAGGGATTTCTAAGGGCACTGCACCAGGAATGCCTTTTCTCTGGTGGCCATTGATTTAAGGGTTGTTTGCAAGAGGACAGAGCTGTTCAAAGGTCTAGGACCTTGCAGTAATTATTTTCATGATGTGATATGCTGATTATTTCAGTACAAAATGCCAGAAATAAAATAAGCCATAGTTCTGTCCCTCCTCGGGCTCTGAAATAACTGCCTCCAGCAGGAGTTACTGTTCCATGGGGTTTCTACAAGAAATAACTATCCAATTTATTATTGCATTTCTGAACATTTTTGTAATTATGTGGTCATTGCCTATTTCACTTTTTTAAAATACCTTTCTAAGGCAGCAAACGTTTCATTCTCGGCTGTTACCAAAAGCCAAATAGACCTGAAAAACTGGCTTACAGAAGCCTTCGATACTAGTAAGAATCTGCATATTCAGTACTTGAATTTACCTGCAGATTAAGCAAAGGAGCGGGCTAGCCTCCTGCCCTTGCCCTCAGCTCCCTGTAAAGCAGACTGGATGCAGATAAATCCTGTGACCTGCCCAGCTTTCTGTACGGACCCAGCAGGGCCAGAAATATCTGCAATGTAAGGAAATGAAAACTGTGTACCCTGCGTAGTAGGAATTTAAAAAGGAGTATGGATAAGGACTAACATATAATATTAATATTGCTGTAAAATTATTTTTAGAACAATCTTGCATAAAGCATCAGGGTAAGATTTGCAAGATTTGTTGTGGTGCCTGTTTTTTAAGTAGAAAAAAGTGTACCCTTAGTTGTTAAGCAGATGATGCTAGTTTTAACAAATGAAGCTGGATTAATTTAAAGTATTTAAAGTGATCAGCAGTCCTTAGGTTAAAGAACATATGTCATTTTCTTCTAAGTTTCTGGTTTGATGAAAATATACTGCCAATCTGGGCTCTTCTACAGCTCAGCATGCTGAGGCTACCTGAACCCTTGGCTACCTTCCCCGGTACCTAGAAGCGGTTGCACCACCAGCTGCCGCGGGATTAATGCACAGCAACCTTCAGAGAGATGGATTGAGGAGGTCAGGGAGATACAAACGGCCGCGACACGTGTCATGTATCACTGTCCGCTCTGCCCGCCCCGCCGCTGGGAAAATGGCAGAGCTCGTCCACGCCAGCCCACTTAAAGGACTAATGGGTAAATGCATAAAACTATTAAATGCATAAGAATCCGCTTCACCAAATGGCAAAATATAATGGAAGTTTAAACTGTTAATTGAATAAACCTCTTAAGGACAGAGTGCATCAATGCAGGATGTTTAACAGTTTGCCAGCTAGGTGCTACGTTACTTCCAAGCCAGCGTGTGCAACATGGACCTTCACGGGAAGCGTGCCCGGGACTGCTCACGTTTCACAAAACTCGGACTCAGTGCCACGATCATAGCTGTGAGCTGCTTTCCTCCGGTTGCTTTTAAATGCAGAAAGGCCTAAAAATGTTTTTAATGTCCAGCTAAAGGCAATAAACTCCCAAGGTGCTGCCGCTCCAGGTACAACACCGTGTCAGCCTGGAGCACAGCCGGAAAATCCTCCTCCTGCAGCCTGAGTTAAAGATAGAACGAAGGAGCTAAGAGCGAACCAGAAATTCTCCGAGTGGTTTTATGAGAATGACTTGTTCTTGTTGGCATAAGCACGACCCTTCTCGAAGCCTGCAGTTGCTCTGTGAGCAGAGCCGACTGCAGGCTGCAGCACCGGACCCGCGCCGGTCCTGTGCATTTGAGGATTTTGGCCTTGGGTTTCCAAGCAAACGTACTTCAGAAGACTTGTCAACTAACTGCAAAAGAATCCCACAAATCCCGCATTGTGGTTTCACGGGCCCCATTGTATGGACTATTTTTGACACAAAATCTTGTCTTTGATATTTCAAAGGGGTAAAAGCTGCGCTACGGTAGTGATAATTGATATTTTGTAGTGATTTCCTCAGCAATAACTGGCTTCTCCGGAGATAAGCGCTGCCTTTGGCCTCACGGTTTATCCTCATAGGAACAAGATTACTGCCTTATAAAACAATTGCAAAGCTACAGTACTATTATCCTTTAAACAGTAAAAGAATTAAAAAAAATGATTTATGAAAAATACCATGATCCTTCATAAACACAGCCTGACTGACAGCAATTTCAGAGACAGTAACTAATCTAATGTTGCATTATAACAGCACAAAGAAGTAGATTTGGCCACTGAACCGAAGTCATTAAAGATTAGACCGGCTGGTTTAACAGTTAGGAAATGTTTTTGCCTATCGGAGCACAGGATACAATGAAAGTTGTTTTATGATTTAATGTCTCTGTTGCAAACAATACGACTTTTTGGATAAATCAATGGCTGACATTGACAGGACAGAAAACTTACCAAGCTGAGGGTAGCTTTTAAACCCAGCTTTCCAAAGCTAAGCTAACAAAAACAGTCAGACTCCATCTCAAAATAAATCTGCATTAACACATACTAAAATAAATGTTACGCAACGATAGTCCGTAACATTACATATTTTTTTAATCGGTACAAAGGCTGTATTTATTTATACCAAAGAAGAATGTACCTAATAGTCCTTCACACTAAAAAAGAAAAATAAAAAAAGGAAAAGAAGGGGGGAAAAAAAGGAAAAGAAGACAAACAACCTAAGAGAGAGAAATTGGGAAACATTAACCAAGAAAGGTTTTAGTTGCAGATCTCTCAGCATTAGGTGCTAAAATACAGCTACAAATTCTTAGGCAGAGAGCCTTAAAGTCAGGCCGGAGAGGTTAACTGCTGGCTTTATTGGCGTCTGATCTTTGCATGGCTCCTTCCCATTGCCTTTATTGTGGGGTCACCACCAGGTTGCATTCAAGTGAAAACATTTTGACCGTGTCATCAAATCTTTTGCAGAGCATCCAAGCTCTTCTGCTGCTGACAAAGAGGTGAAACGAAGGGGCGTGTTTCGCGGTGTCGGAATGAATCGAAACCAGCCAGCTAGCAGACATCTTGCTGGTTTTCCAGGGACTGCAGACATCTAAATCTCTGTGTCCACAAAAACAAAGAGTAACCACAAGGAATCTGACGCCAGCCGGCGAGAAGGCTTAGCTTTCCATTCAGGGCTTCGGCTGCCAAATGTCAATGGAGTCTGAACGTATACGGCGGGGCAAGAGATTTCTTTACACTACTCTTTTTAAGTATTAGCTGTGGGCTATCCAGTGATCTAAAATATCAAAATATATTAAAAAGAAAGCAAGTAATTCTAATTGGCGGTGCCTAACTGTTAGACTTTATGCTTGGGTACATCTTTTTAATTTAATGATTCTATCGAGTGCCATTTTCCCTCCTGTTTTGCTGTCTTCCAAAACCTCTTCAGTCAAATCACTGGTTTGTTTTTGCAGGGATTACAGCGGGCCAAATAGAGCTGCTATCTGAGGGGCAGGCCGCGGCAGTCCTGCGAGCGCTGTGCTCACGGGGGAGAGGGCAGTGCTACGGCTTCGCCTTCTCTCACCTTTAAGCCTGTCTGTGGGATGAACAGTCACTATTCTGTTATTCTTCCACATTATTACTTACAGAAATCACTCAACTAATCAGTCAGTGGCATTTAGCCTAATACGCACACACTCACGCTATATATACCAAATATATACCAAACCCAAATATATTTGTTTCTGTATCTGCATCTATATATTGCAACAACGGAGAGCAGCCTCGAAGGAAAGGCACCAGTGGCAGGGTCCTTTTCCCTACAGAAAGCTTTTGCCCTTTGAGAGCTATATGCCGTTTCCAGTAGATTCAAAGAGCATACTCTACATATAATAATTCTTTGCACGGCAGCCAGTAGCATCACCAAAATGACACCTCCTGTACGTGTAGAAGAGTCATAGGACAGCAGATAAAATCCTTGAGCATAATGAAGTTTCAGACGTGGCTAGCTCTGTTACTAGTCCTGATAAATATTCTTAGTTCAGATTCACAGTAAGAGGTGCTTTCTAGTTAGCAAAAATCACAAAAAGGGACAGGAAACTATTTCAGTGCCCAAAAAATAGAGCCTCTGGGAGGGAAGGTCACTAAATAAGACCAATTGCTTTGTGGCACTTAAGTCTCCAAAAGGGAATCCAGGAAAACAGTGCTGGATCTGGATCAAGATGCTATACTGTCATGAGTACACTGGGATATTGTTAATGGGACATAGGGAACTCAAACATAAATAGTGAGTGGGATTTTCCTTGCATTGGCTACAATACATATGTTTGTTCAAGAAAAAAATAGTTGGAGCAAGAAGACATGCACGTCTGGTGTTGAAGAAAAGCCTGTTTGTGTCAGATACAGTGGAGAAATTGTTCAAGAATAGTTCATCTTTAAATGAAGATCACCCTAATAATGCTGCCAAGGTCCGTGTCAGCTTGGATTTCTGGCTGTGTAAGTGCCAGCAGCACAAGTAAAATCCGCCTTGGTACGGGCTTTAAACATGGGTATCTGACATTTCGCTGTGTTTTCAAGAATTGGTTCAACTTCTTTCTTTGTCACCAATGGTGCCATTGATCCTCATACTTCCTCAGGTCCCTCGGGACTGGCTGTCTACCACGTACACAAGTAACGTGACCGCAGTATAGGCAAATGTCAGGTAAGAAAACAGGAGTTCAATTCCAGTTAAATAAAGAGTTCAGAAAGAGCAGCATTTGTCACAGTTAGGGGCAAACGTTCAGACCAATTTGATTCTGGGTCATAATCAATGAATACAGTTAGGAATAAGAGAGGTAAAATGTTTCCCATCTTCACCTTATGTTGAATATGCGTCTACATATACATACACACGTCTCTCCTACCATTTTCAGGCAAATGATGTCTCCTTACGGCAGCGTTGCCCCCTAAAGCAGCATCGTGCACAGCTTCCTCGCCACGCTCACGCTTCTCCCACGTCTTTTGCAATAAAAGGTAAAGATTCCCTTCAAAAGACTAAGTTTAGGTATGGATCTTACGAACCTGGAGACGCTTGTAATTCATTACCAACATTTTTCACTCATGACCTCTTTATTTGGAGTTCCCGATTTTCTTAACTATGTGTTTCTAATTTATCATCATCTGAAGTGCTTCAAAAGCATTGCACATTCTGACACAACTATGGGCAATGTATTCCAATGAAATATCTGAGCTGATTCATATTCTTTCCCCTCTGACACCAGAGGTTTATGTAATTTAGGAATAACAGAGCTGCTAAAATTAATGGCTGAAGGGCAAGCCATTTTCTTTGTCACATTATATATAATGCTTTAGTTCAACAAAAGAGTAGCTGGATTATTTTGATTCTTTACTCATAGTTAATTACAATTAAAAGTAAGACTGTAATTACCTTTCTTGTAAACTTTGGCCTTAACTGCTGAGCACAGCAAAACAGAAGGAGGCTTGGTTAACCTCAGTGGAAAAAAAAATAAAGGTTTCCTTCTGAAATAGCTAAAGCATGGGCATTCAGGAGGAACATTTCTGGGAGGGTGAGACAAAAGCAAAGCGAGAGCCAGTATCAGAGCGTCCGCTCCTGGACTGATCATTTATAAACCAGCAAAGCTTCAGGTTTGGGGCAGGGGGGGAGAAGACTCGCCTGCCCCAGCTGACGCCCCGAGCAGCCCGCTCTGCGGGAAGCACGGATAATCGGGTGTTTCCAATAGCTGCAATTTTCAATCGAGAGAATTCAATACAACACTTCCCCTGTTTCTAAGTCTCACTTTTTATTTATTTTAACAGTTTACTGCTATTGTTTGCATGGGGAAACCAGCGGCTCCCTGTGCCTGCTGCAGGAATCTCCAAGGGTTGAACTGTTTCCCCTTTCGCCAGGGGTGCTGCCGGCCGAACAAAGCACCCGCCTTCCGTCCTTGCTTTGCTCACAGTTTGCTGACGGGAACTCCGACTCCTGCGCTGCCGTAAGACCTCCAGTCCCCCTTTTCAAACATGATCCTTTCTTTCTCTCTCTGCATACAAAAAAGGCATCTCAAGGCATTTCTAACTTCAGCAAAAGGACTGTCTTGTGCACACACAGGAGCACCAAAGAAAGCAGCAGCCTTCCAGAAAAAAAGAAGTTTTAATGCCAGGTTGTTATGTCCCTGAGCAGGCCCATTGAGAGAGGTTGCCCCGGCCACTTTTGAAGCTACAGATCTGGCTTGCCAGGAAAGAACAATCCATAGGAAAGGGAGACTATATTTTAGTTTTGTGGCTCTATCTGTGCCAGGCCCAACCCTGACTCAATGCACAAGCCAAGAGCTGGCACTCGGAGCCGAGCGGGAGAAAGCTCAATGGCTCCCATTAACTCTCCATCTCACGACGACAAACGCGCCATTGTAGCACAGTCGCCTTCAGACAGACAGACAGAAGGAAGGAAGGAGGAAAGGAAGGAAGGAAGGAGCTCTTGAAGACAAAGTTGTTCTTTGGATAGTAATTATAGATATTTAGAGATTTGAATTGATAGTCATAGGAGGAACTTTTGATTTCGCAGTGTGTAAACACTTCCTGATCTATGATTCAACATTGAAGATTCTGGAGAACACAGTAAGCCTTGGAATAGGTTCTGTCGTAAGCACCATTATTTTTGATTATTATTGAGAGAATATTTAAAATGTAAGTACGTTAAAAATTCCATTTCTCCAGAATGAATTAGTTTTTTTAAACATGCCATTTCTCCAGAATTGTTTCTTTTTTTTGGTCTTTTAAAAATCTTTTCAAGCATTTGTATATAGATTTAGTAATAATAAGTGTAGGAGGAAAGAAACATAAAATAACCCAAATCCCTGCCCAACAAATGCTGCTAGTACATAAACTTTATAAATACAATGTTGGCAGATTCCGATATATAAAAAGGTAGCTAAAAAAAAGTAAGAGCCATAAATAATGCCAAGTAATAAAGGAGGTGAATGTTTTTGTTATTAGATTCTTTCATTGTATAAATCTGTTTAATAAGCTGGCTAGGAATCATTGATAGAAAACAGACTGCTTGTGGTGTTACAGATCAACCTGTTCTAAATGTTCTTTCCTAAACTCTATGCCAAGCAATACTTTTTACAAATACAATTTAAAAATTGAATGTTCTTTCATCATCCAAAGGGAGCAAATAGCACTAAAAGTCAGAAAGCACCTTTTGAAGAATGCATGACACGTGTCTGTATCAGCAAAGCAGAAAATCTTTGTTTTCGAAATGTTTAAGACGGTTTGCTGTGTGTTCAGGGTAATTAATACCATACATCTGATTCGTCAAATGTGATCAGTGTATGTGTAAAACTCTTGATTTAAAAGTCTTATTTCCCAACATATGTGTATTTTTGGAAAGCCCTATCATATATTTTTCTTCAGAAGTTCATGTAAAAAGTATGCAGTAACATTTCACTGTAATGAAAACTAAATGTTGTGAAATGTTATTGAGGTCAGTGATGGGTTTGTGACGTTAATCTTTGTACACTATTGTTTCTCATTACTGTGTGGTATTTTTGGTTTTCATTATTCCTAGAGGAAAGGACAGAAAAAATGAGATGCTATAACCCAAATAAGGAAAAAGGAATAAACACTAAAATGCAAAAATGAACATAATAAGAAAAAAAAAATAAAGAACCCATTAGGACGTTATCGGTTAATAAATTGCTGAACTTAAAAAAACCAACCCCCATCAAAATGTTAAAAAGCAGACAGGCTTTTTTGTGTTATTATCAAACAGATATCCTCATTTCTGCTTTACATTTTTTTATTGCTGCATTAACTTCTAGAACAGGTGGTTTAAGTGTGCAGCGCTCAATATCCTCAAAATCATTTTAGGTTCCGACCCCATTTTTGATCTTACGGACTACAACTCAAACAGCTCCGGTTTCACTGTATTAAGGGCTGCTCAGCTTTGGGAACTTCACTCAGTGCTTCACCAAGTCATGCTCAGGAAGACGCTCGGGTCTCCAGGAAAGAGTCCCTCCTCGGAGTACATCAGAAATAGAAATTATATCATCAGAAACAGCAATTCAGACAGGACGTGATCATTATTTTAATTTACAGTGAGTATCTTTGCATCCAGTGGTAAAACTCAGTTGAACTGAGAGCAAGAGAGCCTCTGCCTATACAGCCCACTCACTGAAATTACTGACAAACGCCCGGGCCGTGATGCCCTGTGCATCACACCCACCTGGCCAGAAAAGCTCCCAGCACCTCCCCATCTGGTTCCTTACGCGGTCCCAACGCCGGAGCAGCCGGAGCCGCCCGGACAGGCAGCAAAGCACATCCGCAGGCAGGAGCCCTCACCTGGAGTCCAGATTAGACCTTTAACTAGTTTCAACACCGTCCAGGGGCCGAGCGCGAAGCAGACTTTAAAAATTGAAATGACCCCTTTTTCAATTAACAGCCTAATCTCAAATTAGATGGAGATTTATCAGACGGAGCCCTTGGAGAAAGTGAAGCAGACAAAAAGGGCAGACATTCGGCAAACACTGAGAATCAAAACTCTCTCTCGCCCATCAAACTAATGAGGTGTGTCCCGAGTACTTGAGGGCTCATGGGAATAGGATACAGAGACTTTAAGCTCTAAATCACTAGTTTAAATCCAGCCCAGTTCATCATGATTGAAAGTAGTTACCATCTGTGACTACCGTGGCCTACAAGGAATTTGTTGGTGGTCTCACTCTCCCTCCTACGGGGCAATACAGACAACGTGGTCCTCCCGCCCAGGCTCCGGGCATCCTCACTGCTGCGCCTCGCGGGAAACCCCGGGGTTGAACTGACGGGGAACGCAGTGGTGGATGAGGTGCTGATCCCGCACCTCCAGGAAGGGAGAACAGCTCGTTTTACCCTGCTGCAGTCCCCGAGGGAGGTAAAGGGGCTTCAGGGCGCTTTGGCTGCCACTTGCACGGCTCCCATTTAACTATTTTTACCATGCAGATGAGCACGGTTTATAATACTTGCAGGAATGCAAAGATTTCCTAAAGTGTTGTGCACAAACATCATAATATAATCCTCAGAGCTTCAAAGCCAATCCCAACAACTAATCCCATAGATAAACAAAGCTAAATCTCTATTTGCCTGTAAAAATAATGAGCAAACATTAGGGATATCAGTGTATTGAAGGTCTCCAATCTTCTGAGGGAAGATCTTGACTTTCACCCAATTTGTTCTGTGAAGCCCTAATCTACCGTAAATTACAAAATCTAATTAAAATGAGGGAAACTGAGGTAGGTAAACCCTTCAGAGCAACTCTGCAAAGATTCATAGCTGTGTCTCCATTTCAAAGCACTGTTTGCAAACCTTGTACTTCCTAGCATGGCACTTAAGCCATCTGCCTGGTCTAAGTGCTTCTTCATGTTGTATAGAATAGATTTATAGCTCAAATCCCTACTTAGGGTATGACATTATTTGTAAAGTTGTCTACGACATGCTCAGGCTCTCTCTAAAATAACAGCATTGAACATCGTTCAGTCCCAAGAGATACTGAGATGGGTTTAAACTCTGTTGCAGAGAACCCCTCTCCACAGCCACCAACCTATATATTTACTACAATGTTGAAGGCGTTAACAAGAAAGAGGAACCATACTCGAGTGACACTACACGGCCATATAGAACGGACATCCTTGTGGGAAAAGGAATTAATCTGCATAGGTGTCATTTCAACACTGACGATCACGTTTCAAATCAAATGCTACAGCAGCAAGACAAAGAGAAGATAAATCAGGTAGTTGCCAGAGGTCTACTGAATAATTAAAGAAAGTAACACACTGCAAAATAAACAAAGTTTTCATTTCTTTCTAGATACTTGCAGTGCAAGTGTGTTTAAATCCAGGCCCAAAGCATTCGAGCAACTTCATGCATCCCCTTAGGACTTCTTGTGTGGATAATGTTGCTCAGTGGAGATACCACAACTGAACCTGCTGTATTCATTTCAAGATTTTCCAGCTCATGAGACTAAGAGCCTATCTGAAATATAACCAGGACACAGCACTAACCAAAAAGCATTACTGCATGACTCCCTCACTATGAGTTTAATTCTTCGCCTGCATTACTCCCTGCTCTTATCAGTATCATTTTATCCTCAGATTTTTTTTTTTTAAATTAACATCTAATTCCAATGCCAACAATAAATACCAATCCAGTTGTGGTATCAAGGCCAAAAAACCATGAGCCACAGCATCCATAAAGCAACGTTTCTGTATTTCATCCACCATGATAGCAAAGTTCATACAACACTTCAGTAAAAAAAGAAGTGCTCTTTCACTCCCACCATCAACTGAGTGCAATCTTGGTGGGTTTCTGAGAGTGTCCCTTGAAGTCACCCATCTTTTGAGAAAGATTCCTTGAAAACAGCAGTCTCCACTGTACTCCACTTGGTGGTTTGTAACCAAAGCTCTGAGTAAAAGCAGCTCTCGGAGGGACCATGGAAACCCAGCTCCGGTAGCAGTAAGTTTCTTGTAGCGACAAGCACTTGGGGCGTAAGCAAACACTGGGAGCTGATGACGTGTCAGATATACGAGTGTTTTCTTTATCAGTAAATGTTTGCTGACTGGGACTCCCCTGAGTTGAGGTTTCCTCTTTTTCCTCCTTCAGATTTATTGATCTGAGCTGATAATGGAAAATCAACTTTTTTTCATCACCAACTAGCAGAATCAAAGAGGAAAATTGAGTGAACAAGTAAGAAAATTGGTGTTGGTGGAACAACATTTGCCTTAAGAATATGAGGGTGGGAAGTGTCACAGCATGTTCAGGAAATTACATGTCAAAACTAGTAAAAACATGTTGAAATGGACATTAATAGATGCTTAAATCACCCTGAAATTCTTAAGAAATAAAATCTGTGTTACTATGAAAAAGTAAACACAGTTGGAGAATAAAGCAGTAAGGAAACTACTCTTGCCTTCTTATCGAACAAAGCCTAAACATTCAGTAAAATTAGATTCTGAATTATTCTAAGCCCAAGGAAATAATGGAATAAAGACCCTCTGTTTTTACTTGAAATGGCACTAAATGGAAATCTAGGATTTTCTTCATAGTCTAATTCTCCCCCCCCCCCCCCCAAACCCCCCCCAAAACCAAAACAAAACATACTGTTACTGAATCCAACAGCAAAATATCACAACACTGAATTTCTTTTGGGACCATACAAGCCCCCTGTTCCAACCATCCAACCTCAATCCCCAGTGCACATTTCATCTATACCAGAACTAGAAGATCAGGCCAAAATAGCAAACAGTGATTCCTGAATAGGCTAAAAGTAGATTGCAGTATTGCAGAAATACAGCTGAGCAACCAAAATAAGGTTTAAGTAAAGAATCTAAAAGTTGTATCTTTAATCTGTGCTTTAAAATGATTACAATCGACTGAACTTTAGGTAAAAGAAGGACTATTTGTAGGATCAATGATGGCAGGATTTAGCCTGCATGGCAGAGTCACGCAACGTGCCATGGACATAGACATCTTAGTTACATGAAATTAAATGATATATACATATTTATACAGATATTGTCATCTGAAGATGTAATTTGTAGATCTGGCAATTACAAACAGGTTTAGCGATCAAATGGAAGGGGGTTTGTTGCAGAGATTCAAGTTCAAGGATCTGTTCTTCCTTTGCAGGAACCGACAGCTTGACACAATGCTTAGCAGACCAGGGAGCTGTATATAATACAGAGTTTTGCTTATCTCTTAGAGAAACAGCACAGTGGAAGGGAAGCGCAAAGTAAATCCCTATTTGCTAATCTGGTAAATGTTATAAAAAAGTAAAAAAAATCCTGATATTTGTCTGGTTTATCTCACTTCAAAGATCATGGAGCAGGGGAAGGGATTTTGGAGATGTAAGGAGAAGCTATTTTTAAAAGCAGTCATAGGACTGTGAATTAAGATGTAGGTTTTATGGAAAAAGCGTTACAGCATTTTTGGCCGTCCCACATCTCAAAACTAGATTCTTTCTAAGAGTTCTTACAGAGAATTAATGATAAGTGACCATGAGACTTTGAAAAAGATCTGATTAAGAAATGAGACGATAAGTTAGCCACAAAATCCGTGTTAAGGCTTCAGCCAGCATCAGGACTGGCTGGTGTCTTCCAAGTTTTGTCATCTCATCTGTTTGTACTCATGCCTGGTCGCGGTGCTGAATGCAGAAGGAAGCAAGGGAGGAGAAAGTAGAGAAAAGGAGAGACTTGAAAGTGGGAACGGAGAAGTGGTTTTACCAGGTGGCCCCTTGGATGAGAGTGCACAGCCCTCAACAGGACAGGGAAGCTCAAACCCTTTTTTCTCTGCGCCAGGTGCTTGGAAAGCACTTGGTGTCTGCCGCGCTTCACTTCCAGCGACATCAACGGTAAAGCTCCCTCGACTTCAAAGGAAACTGAATTAGGCCAATGTCAAGGGCTTTCAGAAGTTCCACCCTTAAATCCTTAGCACTCATAACTCTTCCTGAAGAAAAGCAGATAGTCAGGCCCATGTATACGTGCAGACACTAGAGACCTCAATTCAAGGGACTGCACCTGGATGAGCCCTGACAAGTGAGTTTACCCAACTGAACAGGCCTGATCTTGCCCAATTTTCAACACTGGGCAAGTTTGGGTGTGAGAAGACCCCAGGGAGGTGACAGAGAAACCCATCAGGAGAGGCTGCTCGAGAAGACCAATGGCCGAGACCGCTGTAATTTCATTTTCACCAAAGCTCCCTTCCCCAGCGCCGGATACACACCTATCTGAAGCTGCTCTTTATAATGCACTTTGCATCCAGAGCGTGCAGCACCATGCGCGAAATTTGGCCACGAGCCTGCAGAGAGCAAGGTCTGCAAATGGCAGGAGGAATGGCTCTGGGGTACAGTGAAGAGGTCGCACACATCTGGCCGTTCAATTTGAATAAAACCAATTTTTTTTTGTAATGTAAAAATCTACATTAAAGCCAAATTAGACATGCAAACACATGACTAAAACATCCTCCTTGCTCAAATGCAAATTTGCACAGTAACAACCCCTACATGGCTACCCTATGCAATCAGCTCTGAAACCAGAAAAGAAGTAATTGAAGCGTCTCTTCTCCTGAGCAAACCTGAGAATCACAACTACACCTTTTAACACAGAATTTGACCCATTTATTTTATAGAGTACTCAGTTCCAGCCTGCTTCGCGAGGAGGCTGCAGGGGCTGCTGGGGCACACTTTACGCTGTAGTAGACCAGATCAGTGTTTAAGTTGCAGGTTCAACTTGAGAATGAGGGCATTTTTTTTCTTGTCTGATCAAGGTCAAAACTATTAAAATACCCTTAGGTTCTCAGTCTAGTGAAATGAACTGGTAATACATTTGGCAAGTTAATCTGTGGATTGCCTTCTCACATGAGACCAGCTGTTGTGTTTCTAAGTACAAGCAGTATTTACCTCCAATAATGAAATGACTGAATATAATATGAAAAAAAAAAAAAAATCAGCGTTCCCTTGCCTACTGCACAGTCCTGGGTTACAGTTACAGTTCTAATAAACTGATTTGTCAAAACCGTCAGAATCAAGGATGATCATCTGGATACCAGATGAACTAAAATACATGCAATTATAAGTTGTCCATTTGTTCTCTTTTATCTCCCACATATCTCTCCTTTGCTCTCAAATACGTGTGCATGTTTATGTGTAACTAACCATTTAGCTACGGGCCTAAAATCCTGTCCTTTTATTACCACTTTTACTGTAGTACAACACAAGTGAGTTCTTACTTCATAGCACACTGATGCAAAATAAAAATCTGGTCCTGTTACTTTAGTATTTTAATGTATAGTGTGTGCACATAGACACACTGTACATATATGAATAAACACAGATACACACTATACATATATGCACACACACCTACAAATTCAGCTCATCTATTAAACATGTCTCATAGCTGAAAATTACAGAATCAAACTTTCTAGTTCACTTCATTTCCTAAAGAGCAGTGGCTGCTTTTTTCATAATATTTATTACCACATAGAGGAGTAGCTATAGGACCGCACTGCTAGACAGGAACCAGGGTTTTACCCATGATCTACACCAGCCAGATAAGCTGATGCTGAACTAGTGTCTTTGCCGCTTGTACCCTTTGAATTAGGATGTTATAAAGCACCAGAGGTGTATTAGTGAAAATTTGTAAAGGCTCAATATTCTTTTTTTCAAGGTTCTAATACAAGCAATACTTCATAGCATATATTTAAAGTATACATTGTAAAGAACAATCTGAACAGACACACTCCCTGCCTTGCAGAAACTCTGACAGAAAACAGAGAACAGGACATAGAAAAAATGATAGAGGAGGAAGTGGGAGAGATTATTAGTGACAGCAAAGGAGGAAGAATTTCCTGGAAGACTTAAGTTTTAAGAAGGGATCCAAATGAATGGACAGAGTGCTGCTGGAAAAGCAGTGGAAGACCTGTAAACCTGAGGAAAAGATACCTGCAGGTGTGCAAGAAACGCCAAGGAGAAGAATGCAAATGAAGAAAGATGTTGAAGTAAAATAGGGCATGAAAAGCAGCCTGGGAAGATGCAGCACCAGAACATGACAAACGAGCTTAAATTCTGTGGGACTCAACCCCTCTCTAGTAAACAGAGGGAAGGGATTGGCATGTTGTACCACGGTTTCCTGCAGTCTGCCTTGGAGAAAGGGAAGGGCTGAAATATTAAGGCCAGTGGCTACAGTAATGAAAGGGTTTTACTAAACTCTATTAAGCTAACCAGTCAAAAGAAACCATTTTCATGAACTGGGGGTACAAAGCTCACTATACAAGTCTACCTGAAGCAAATGCAGACTAAATTTACCCTAAATACTTATCTGCAAGTGGGTTATTACTTCCATCAAAAAAAAAAAAAAAAAAAAATCACAACTACTTCAATGTTAGAACTGTTTCAGATGCTTCTAAAAGCACTGGCTTAAGAGAACTCTTTTTTAACATCTTTTTCTTTTTTACTGATAAGGAAGATGTCTCTATACAGCATTTGCACAGTCATCTGGGGTATCCAGTTGGTTTATAACATCCCGTTCAGATTAGCCATAAAGATTTCAGCGGCCACTGCAAAACACAGGGATGCCGTTGTAGTTTCTGAACTGTATGAACAGTTGGCTATTAAACATAAAATTATTTGATGATGATAATTTCCAGGGGCTGCATAGCAGCTTTTATCCATAGATCCCAAAGCTCTTAAGAAAAAGAGTTACACCACCACAATCTCATTTTGAATAGAGGGAAACTGAGGCAGCAGGAGGGAAGTGACCTGTCTTAATTCATCCAGTGAGCTGTAGTTGAGCCTCGGTTCATGCGGAGTGTTCTGCACAAGAGAAGCAGAGCTCACCTGCAAAGAGGAGGGTCCTGTACCCCAGAAAGCCACCCTTCAGTAGGCAGTCACTCATCTGAGAAAGGCAGCAGTTCATATTTCAAACTTTGACGTTCAAACTAGCAACATTATTAATAAGCGTTTTCCTTCTATAACTTGTCTGATGCCCACAAATACATGCAAAGGCAAGTAAATGTTTACCAGTGGAAGACAGACGTTTCTAGCACTTCATACAAATGGTGAATAAAGGTATCTAGCTAATGCTGTAGTGTAGGGAGCATCTCCTTCAAGGTATTTAAGATATTCATATTTATAAAGCTGTTGCAATTGCTCTGAAACATAACTGCCCATTATTTAAGCCAGAAGTTGTTGACCTCCTTTGTTGAGTCGTAACCAAGTGCTCCAAAAGCAGAAAACAGCTTAGCTTAGCTACTCTAGGAAGTTGGCATTTCGGACACCGGAATTACACATCACCATAAACTTATCTAAAAAAGAAACGTCCACTGCTAACAACGGACAAGAAAACGAACAAAACCTTTTTTTATAAGGACTTAAGCATTTTTAAGCTTTACTTAAGAACCCAGACCAAATGCCCAACATGGCCCTAAATCATTCAATCAGAGGAGGGAGTCCTGTCTCCACCGAAGTCAGTGATGGTTTTGCCAGTGATTTCAATACACCCAGGATTTCACTGTCCGAAGCACAACACAGCTAGCAAAGCTCACACTCGTCACTGAAGATCCGGAGATTTTACTCCGGCAAAACTCCCAGTACTTGCGTAAAGGTCTTTTGATTTGGCTCTGAAGGCAGTTAGTAAAACTGTAATTTATACCAGCACGGCTCTGCTACCTAGAGAGAAGTGGCTGCTTTGAGGTGACGCAGAGTCAGTAACCATCACACATGATTTCACACTCCTGTTCCCAATGCCAAGCCAAACTCCCACTTCCTATGTATACAGCTCATCGGAGATTTGGGCTTTCAACTCCTCCGTCGCATCGATGCCAAAACTTTCAAACAGTGGTACAACGCCTCTCTATCTGGTTGCCTCATGGCAGATACTGCACAGACAAACATATTAGATCGTGACAGTCACAAAATCTACTGAATGTAAGCTAATCCACAGAAAGTAACAATGGTGAAATAAAGGAAGAATTTAATCACTGAGAGGGAAGTGCTAAAGGCATTCAAAATAACCTCTCAGGACTGGGCTAAAAACTTGCTATCCTAGCAAAAAGAGCCGTCTCTGAGAGATTATAAATCGTCCCTCAAATTATTCAATTTAGTGATAGTTTACCATGAAGAAAAGATCATTAGTACGTAAAACAACCACAGGGCAGGAGCTTCACTGCCATCTCCTCAGGGTTTGAGGACAACAGTGAATGGAACAAAATGCTTGAGAAATCCAGATGAAAAGAGAACAATTCTCATCCTTGATACAGTTTGAAATTAACAATTTTGCAATGCTAATTCTTCTGTTTGTTGGCTATGTGGAATCACAACAGCAACAGATTTCATCAGATGAAGACTTCCTAAGTTTAGCTGAAGAATAATCAGTGAGAGAGCCCAGTGTGCAAAGCCAGATGGAAACTTAAGCATAATGGTATTTCAGTAACCAAGGTTCAGACTCATCCTGCCTTGCTCCAGGCACATAACTGGTGACTAAGTTACGGACACAGTTCCTATTAAGTTTCTTAAAAAGTCAGTGGAGAAGATGAAATCAATTCAAGCACCTTTTCTCAGGTGCTGAAACCCATATGGGATGGATCCTGGCCTTTGGTCAGTCATAAACACCCATGATTTTTTCCAGTTATAACTAATAGCTCACACTTACTGCTTCCCATGTGGTCATTTTTAAACACTTTATGGAAATAGACTTATTCTCATTTTGTAAGAGGGGAGAGGGAATTCAACTACATGCCGTGAGAAATAGTGGAAGAATCACAAATAAAACTCCAGTCTTCTGCATCCCACTTCTGCCTTCTGACCTCCAGATCTCATTTCTTCCCCCACATCTGTGAATTTTTAATTACACATACCAATAATAGCCTGAAAATCCAGGTTTTATGTCCCACTCCTTCCCCCCAGTACTGAAAAAACCCTGTGTTTATATACAAATCGGGCTTGGAAAGGTAATTTTCTAGTCAGAAGAAATTATCTCTCACAACATCCTGAGTGGGAAGACGAAAGTGATGCCAACAGGAAAGCTGTGCGCTGAACAGAGGAGCTGGGAGTCATGCAGGACAGGCGTCTCTGGATACAGCATCTGAAAACTGCCTCGAGTACAATTACTACAGGGTTTCTCTAAATAGATCTTTTCCATACATGAATCCCAAGTTTCTCCCTACACCTTTCTATATATTTAGCTCATTAGAAAGGCCCTTTGGAGAGGTGCTAAAACAGAAAACCAGGAAGGAATACTTCAACCCTTCCAGATAAACTGCAGGACTGAGCTCCCCAAACTTCTCTGGACTTCAAAGACTTTCAGATATTGTTTAATCAATGATAGAGCTAGAAGGCCAGCTGTGTTCTTCTGTTTGTTCTTAAATGCTAATCCAAGTTTACCAAAACTGAGGGATTTTGCATCTGGAGTATTTGGATTCAGGCCCACTTCTCTGGTAACCTGTCCTTGGCCTCTCCTTCCATCTTCTTGTCACGTTCCATCCTTTTCTCTCAGTTGTCCCCGGTGCTTTTTTAGCACTGCTTTCCCTTTCGGTGAGATCAATAATTGCTTTGTCATGCTTCATGACAAGACCTCTCTCCTTCTGGGTTACCGTGCAAGTCCACTGTGTATTTAGATACGGATGACATTTATAAACTACATATGAAAGCTCTTCAGATCATTCCTTCATAAATTTCACGATATACTTCAGTTCTCTGCAGCTTCCTGTATTGTGTTTTAGGCACGAAAATATTTTAAGCACATATCAGCTGATTATATTCAAAGCTGAAATACACAAAAATGGAACCTTTTTGGGTTTCACAGACCCTTATATACGTTGCATTTTTCCCCAAGTTTGAACCAACATCAATCTTTTCTTTGGACTGCTTTGTCCTCTACTTCTTTGTATTTTACCATTTCCTATTTCACCTTTTGTGAGAGCCTGAACAGAAACAAAGTAGCATGAGAAGAAAAATAAAGCAAAAACTGTGTTAGGTAAACAATCGCTTGGGGGCATAATGTTGTTTGGAGTTGGCACTCCTCAAGAACAATGTTGTTTGGCCGGTTGACTGTGCGGCAGGAAATAACCTTTGGGAGCCCATGACCCCAACCACTGCTGCTGAGAAAAACAACCTGGTTAAAACTGGGACCGATTTTTTCCAAATTGTAATGATTTGCCTGCTGCCCCAACAAGGGGCTAAGGGCTCCAGTGATGGGAGGCCAACCTCCGTTCAAAGCGTTAAGCAGAAGAGGAATGCGTGATCTCTGTTTTTGGCTTTTGTCCTTTTTTTTTTTTTCTTTCTACAGAACTAGTCTAACAGAAGGCGGCTTTTTTTTCTGAGCAAGTGTTTCACATTTTTCAAGTTTCAGTCAATTGTATTTCTAAATCCTTTCAAGATAACCATTCTGGGAGCACAGGCTCTTCCACAGGTTGCCTCAGCAAAGAGGATTCTTTGTCATAAAACTGCTATTACCATTAGGGAGTGAAAAAATACCAATTTCACAGGCTTCTGGAGTCAAGACTAATCTCTCCTCTAACCCGCCTCATCTCCTGGCAGAGGCAAGGGAAAAGAGAGCAAACTCCAGCTCCCTGCTCAAAAGCCAGGAGGTTGGCCGGGGCGGGGGGTGCAATGGTTGCTCTGGGTCCCGGTTATCACGGCTCGTTTCTAACAGATGGCTCCTGCAACCACCACGGCCTTTTCTCATGGTGCTCTATCTGAGAGGAAGGAAATTGAGATTCCACCCCAAATCCCAGCACATAGTTTTGAGGATTCCCACATCTTCCAAGGATTAAGTCACCACATGTATAGCCTAAAGTGCCTCAAGGACTAGAGCGAGGCACCATTTTTAGAAGGCTGTGTAGGAAGAACCGCTAAGAGGCTAAAATCCTTTGTAGTTTGCCCCAAGACATATTCACGAAGGGATTTCAAGAGGAGGAATGAGATACAGCTCTGACGGTGGGGTGAAAGAAGGATCTAAATGACCTAAAAAGAGCATGTCCTTTGACCGACAAATCAAGATACCTCAGTAAAAGAAACAGCCTGTTATCTAGCTAGAGCAACCCATTTGCGGGTCTTCAAAGCGACAGTGTTCGCCAGCGCAGACTCAGAAGCCTTGCCAATATGTACAGGACAAATCCTGCTGAAAGAGAGGGGTGAATAAAGGTAATTGCCTCCTGTTTGAAAAAGCAGGCTAGTGCTAAGTTAGAACGATGCAAAAGTCTGAAATAAATGTCTGAAATAAATGTCATCACCACGAAGTGGACTGACAACATTAAGCCTTCCAAAGAAATGAGAACACGATTATCTAGGGGGCTTTTAATTACGAGTTTGTTTTAAACTTTGCCGCGAGGCCTACTATCCTTAATTGCTTAGAGAAAATACCCTATTCCCTACCCAAGTACACTGGATCCCGCCTTCAGCGGGACTTCTGGTGATGGGAAGAGAAGAAAGGTCCAAGTCCACTACACAGTTTGACTTAAAGCTCCAGGTAGTTTCTAAAATAAATTTCTTGCTTTTTTCTAAATCATTTTCAAGCCTTGGGAACATCTAAATTATCTCCTAGAAAGCAGGAAGACAAAAGCGTAGAAAAGCATGATATTATTTTAATAGGTGGAAGACAACATGTCAAAAATTATCCCTAATTTAAAATAAAAGTCGTTGTTTCTTAAAGCAGGGACGATGTATCCAGCATTTCCATCCTGACGTACTTCTTCCACCCACCCATGAAGGCGAGGTGCATATGTGCTGGCCGGACCCACCAGTGCTCGTCAAGCCACAGACCATTTGCACACACTCACTGCCAACCTCTGCGCAGAGGGGAGAAGTCCACAGGAAGCAGTTGATGATACCACAGCATGATCACGCTAGTAATCCCAACAAGATAATCACAGATGTTGTGACCCACTTAAAAATGAGTTCATTTTCCAGATATCCAATTTCAGTGGCTTTTTAGGACATTACCCCCCTGAAGGTTTATGGGTAAATGAGTGTTCAGCTTATTCTCCATCATTTTCTGCACCAGTAATGCTATGCTATAGTGTGAAATTAGTACATAATCTTTAAGCCATCTTGTTTTCAGAATGACAGATACTTGCTTTGCTAATAACCTCAACCTCCTTGCAGTGTTGTATTCCCTAGGAGCCAAAGTAGCACATTGTATTTTATGTTACCTTGCCAGTCATAAATATGGGGGGGAGACAACAACGGCAAATAAACCCCAACCTTTCATGCATGCAAAAAATGGCTTCTTAAATCACTTCATTCCATCTCTTTGCATAGGATGCAGGACCAAAGAGAGATTAAGGAATTTCCAAAGGAGGGAAAACCAAGAAGTCAAGTGGCAGAAGGAGCAAGAACGCAGAAGAATATGTTTTTTCATCAAGTCATCCTTGCAATTGTACTCTGTGTTCGAAAGGACCAAACCATGCAAAATTACCAGCAGGGTGTTTAGAAGATGGCACAGATGGGAGGAAGCTTCAGAAAGAAGGACGGTACCTTTCCCCACGCTGGAGCTCGTTTTTCATGTATCTGTGTCAGTGTCACCAGGTGCCCATTTTAAAGTCAATTTAATGCAATGCTGGGGCTGATAGTGGTAGCCTGGATTTCCTAATTCTACGTATGCTTCTGTTTTTTTTTTCAAAAAATACAATCGGCATGGAATTTTTTAATAAAAAAAGGAATTCCAAACACTTACTGTAACTATTTTGATTCTGCTTCTAGTACAGATAAATTAAAAATGAAAGATTTGCTTGTTTGAGGGATTTTTTTCAGTACTGGCTACTTGTTCCCCCTCTTGGGAATTAACGCAAACCTACACGTTAATTCCAAAATTTCTTTTACACGGTATTTTTGTTGTCCTTTTAGAAGAGAACACGTAGAAATTCCTTGCAATTACTCAGAAAAACCAGCGATACTTGTTTTAATCATGCTTCTCCTCTTTGAGCCCCTTTTCACGCAGTGTATTTTTGTATGATAGCAACCTCTGTAAGAAGAACTAAAAAAAAATGTTGTTTATTCCTAAATTAGCATTACCTTCTACCAGGGAGATGATGACATTTTCTTCCATAAATGACACGCTACGTTCAGCCAAAATATAAGTTAACTTTGATTTTGATCACAGATTAGTACAAATTTGGCCAAATTTGTCTTCTCTAAACAGCGAAACCACCCTCGCTGATACTGGTGCCCTTTGAAAGTCCATCTAAGCAGCTGTCAATCACTTCCCAAGTAAAGCTATCTATACAGACTGCCACATGCTTTCCTTACGCAAGAGCAGGCATAAAGCTTCTCCCAAATTTGTTTAACGAATGCAAATATAACAGTCTACCTCAACTAACAAAGTAGCAAGGCTTTTAAAAAAAACGTTCTTAAGCTAGACACACTACAGCATCCTACTTCCAAATGATTCCAATTCACCAATGACTTGGGTTTAAGCAGTCACAAACCAAAACAGCTTTGGCACACCAAAGTTTACAATTTTAAAATGTTCCAGTCTTTGCCTTAGATTTCTACGTGCTTTGCACCTCTCAGGACTTGGCTTACAGTCATGGGTATCAAAGGAAGAGAGCAGAAAGACATAGTCAGCAACGCTGATAGTTGATATTCCATTAAGCAAAGCCGACTGCTGTTTCACATAAAGAATGGTGACTTATTAAACCGCCAGACACCAGAAAGAATTAAGGGAAAGAAAATAGGATTCTTTTTCTTTTACATTGCATTTCACTTCTTCACGTATTGTTAAAAACTCCTTAAATCGGAGCACTTTCTCTTTTCAAAATGGCCTTTCTTGGAAGCATTTGCTTACACCAGCAAACACCCTCCAGAAGTACATGCTCCAGCGCTTCACAAGCAAATGCTTTTTTCGCTCTCTTTCCAACTCGAACCACCAAACTGGTCATTGCTTCCCACTTCTCCCCAAACCACTTTCAGAAAGGAGAAGAAAAAACACACAAAAAACACACGGCGAGTGATCTTTCCCAGTTTTGACTGTGTGTGGTAACGAACGCCCTGCCCAGCCTTTCCGTGCGAGGCGACGGGTCTGCTCCAGAACGCAAATCCGCAGGGCTGTGGCAGGTTCTGCTTTTTCCAAAACGATCTCCCCAGCTGCAGCACATTACTTGTGGCAACTTTTCTTGGATCTTAAATGGGTTTTGAAGCCATGCTGTCAGCTGCCTTCATGTCACCCCACTATATTATGATTGAATCTCCTGTTCCTTTTATAGAGTTGTTCTCTCCTAATAAAACACTAACTGCTGGTCTGAAAGTCGGCTTCGGGACCACTGCTTACGGTCTTATGATAACCTTCTGCTCTGTTCTTTTCTCGGCTAAAAAGTACACTTGTGAAATGTTAATCACCGAGGCTGTATTCTTAAATATGCATATATCCAGTCCCAGAAATCTGCCGTGTTTATACAATATCTTGACCCCACCCCCATTTCTAGTTATTTTAAGAGCTCATACTTTCAAACTGGGCAATATTCCTGAACACATGAAAGAACACACAGAGTACAAACAGCTATAAATGAATATCTGCAATTCATTGCGGCAGCCGCCTACAAAGGTGATACCTTCAAGCTGTTTGTCAGAATAAACTAGCAAAAAAGCTGTTACTTGTCAACTTTTGGATAAGATACATTGCAAAACAATATTCATTTTCCCTGGCAAATGCAAAACCACATTTTATAGGTGTGAACTATTTCCAAACTTCAAAACTGTACCATAAATGAACTGTGAATGCGTAGAAAAACACCGAGTACAGTTGCAAAGCAGCAAATGACTTCAAATGTACAGAATTAAAATAATCACAGTTTATTTTTAATACGTTTAAAGACTAAAAATATTTTCACCTTCCATTCTACTGCATTTGAACAGAATCCATCAACAAAAGCTTATAAATCTGTTATTCTTAATGGGTTTCATGCCAATGTTGTGTTTAAAGTCATGAGACTAAAAGAAAAACTACATTCCTGGGGCATAATGCTGCACAGTTAAAAAGAAACGCTTCGCTGAAATCTAACTTGACAACATTTGTTGTTAGGATTTCCAGGACTTTCATCAGGGATGTTTCTCAAAGAATCCCGTCTCTCAGAAATTGTTTTTGTCGTGGTAACAGACTTGACTATTAATGAGAAAACAGTAAGAAGCTTTAGTGTCCTAATGGATACTAAATGACCTGGAAGATCTGAAACACTTATGTGCAGAAAAAATACATATGTGCAATTCCTTTAGCTTCAAATATTTGTTAGCTGGGATGCAACTTATTAAATGAGGTAACTAAATACATGTGGAAAAACGACAGTATTTTACATATAAACAATCACGTTAACTTTGCACATAAAAAAATAATATCCTGCTTAATGTGACTTCTACAAATCAGAAGAAAATCAGGTCATAATAGTAGATAAATATGCAGTGCCTAGAAGCCTCCGTATGTCCTCAAGACAGCAAGGCTACGAGCAAACACTGACATTTGACACAGATACAGCTGTTTAAAATATGTCTTCATCATACTCAGATGGAGATAAAGACGGAATAAAATTCAGCCAGAATAAATCCAAAGTTAAAAAAAATTCATCTAAAACCAGATGCTGCAGAACGTGCAAAAATGAAGATGCAAATTTAATTTTGCAAACCTGGAAGGGAATCCCCGCGAGCTTTCACGCTCAGTCCACCTTTACTAAGAAGCCCGCAAAAGCTAGTCAAAATCAACAGCAATAAATATTTTGAAGGAGGAAAACTCTGTAAAGTCTATTCATTTTACTTTCTGAAATGGTGCAAAAATGTTACCTACTCCCTGTACAGTTATTAGTCTCCGTAATGTAACATAACAGATACTTTCTAAATCCTTTTAGGCCTTCTCCCCCTCACTGGAAAGATCATCATTTTTTTATTTCAAAGTGGATTTAATAAAGAAAAGGAGTGCTGTTAAAGTAATACGTGAGGCTTTGACATTAAGCAGTGCAACCCTGCAGAGTCGGCAAGAACAGGGTCTCTAATCTCCAGTGATTTATAGAGGGCTCTTCCTTCATCTCTGCACTCAGGGAGGGCCAAAAAGTTTAGAGACAGGCTGGCGTCCCCCTTACTCCACACCGCCAGCTCCTGCTGGCCAGTCTGCCGGCAAAAACCTTTAACCACTTCGCTGCTGGCTTCCCCTGCACCCATTAAAGGGGGTTTTATTTATTTGTATTTATAGAACAAAGTGATCTCAGAGTTAAGTAATGCCTACGGAGGTAAATGTTTATGTCTGTCATCAGAAATTTATAAGCAGAGAAGGAGAAGCTAATAGGCAGAAAGTAAAGACCAAAACTATGTAGTGTTTGATGCTCATCTAAGTAAGCTCTGAAAAGCTCTGAGGAGAAACACATCTTAATTAAAAACTTACAAATATATACAGTTAATTTTAAAGCTAAATAACTGAATTACAGATACCAGACAGCCTATTACCAACTGGAGAAGAATGTTTGCCTTATACTGGCTGAACGTTACACTAAAGTTCAAAGAACGTTTCCAAACACAAATGCAAGAAGCTATTAAGCTCTTGTCACAGGACAGAAATATCTCGTTTTAATGGATTTCAAATTCATCATTTTTTAGGGAAATGACCAGTTATTCCTGCACTGTAAAACCACAGAAGCCTCTGCTACTAATCTAAAAAAATTAAACCCAGTTCTAATATGAACTCAATACTGGGAGATTCACATCACCACCAGGAATTCAATTGGGTCAAGAGGATTAGATGTGCAAAGAATAAAACTTAAGGCCTCAGTGAAGTCATACTCAGGCACTCAGTCACCTTTCCCTACGCGGGTGACCCCACTGAGACCAATGGAGATTATAACCAGGTGCCTATAAAGTCAGGCAGTTGTTCCCTTTAGGGTCGATGTATACGTCTGTACCTCGTGACAGTTTCCTCTTTATTCAGGCTCTAAGTTCTTCGCAAGAGCAATTGCCCTTTTGTTCTGCATTTTTACTGTACCTTTTACGGAGAAATCTTGGTCTGCAAGGAGCACTTTCAGGAAAACTGAAGATACAACTAAACAGTAGGTATGCGAGTCCTAAAGGGTAGAGATAGACCCACAAAGCAATAGCGACCCTGCAGCCTTCAAGAAACCCTGTAGCATCAGCAGCTCTGCTCTCGCACACGTGAATACAATCCTAATTGGTTTCAATGAAAATTATATGAACATGCAGACCAAATTTAGGCCCACTTGAGATGTCATGGGTTTAATTAAGCCTTCCTTCATATACCCACCAGATAGACCATTTATAGACTGTCCTCTCCTTTCCCCAGAATCCTAGCAATCCCAACATAGTAGGACTCCATATAAGAACAAGAAAATCAAGCTAAAATTCATCACGATGTCAATAGATTTTGATGTTCCTATTTGGAAGAACACACAGAGAAGCCATGAAACACGTGCAGAACTGCCCTGCACTTTTCCAGGCCTGTGAAGGTAGCAACGGTATCTTTTAGCTGCCACTGCTTGGGACTGGAAACTTTCTGGCCAGACCAAGCTGCCCTTGAAAACCGAACCGTGCACAAACGTGTGTTGGATATTTTAATTTTTTATATTCATGCTAAATTACCCTACACTGTCTTCCCTAAAAGGTTGGGGAATGGAAGTATTGACATACTAATTTAACATTCATTCACTAGCGTATTGCAACCTATACAAAATATTGGCAATCAAGATGCATTATTTTGAAGTTTGCTGAATTTTCCTTTGAGTGATTGAGCTCATTCCTTACCCCTCCTCTTGCCAGTGAGGTTGAAATTCCTCTGTGTAGTTGTCTCAGGGACAAACTTGGAGACTAAAGTTACTCCTATATGGACAGACTCCGCTCTGCTCACAGGGCATGTTCCCCTTGTTTCAAGCAGTGGCGAGGGCAGGATGGCCAGGCTGGGCCGGCACACGGCTGTTCTTAGCCGCTGGGGCAGAGCACTGAGTGTTGCTGTAGGTTATCATTGGGGCGGCTGCAAAACATTCACTATTCTGCTTCTAAGAAGCAATCATTTGCAATCACTGAATTGCACAGGGCAATCCTTTATTTTATTTTTACCTTAGATTCCTTTTGTTTAATCTGATGAACAGATGCAGTTTAGACAGCGATGCTTTAAAACAAAAATTAGCTTAGACTTAAGAAAAGATAATCATAGGATGTTACTTTATCACAAAGGTTTTCTGCAGGCTGTTTCATGACACTACATACTGCACCAATGGATACTCAAGCAGGCTTGTCAGAAGTGTGTGTATGAACACCCAGAACGACCGGGTTAGAAAACACATGCCACGATGCTCCTTTTCTTCCCATTTAGGAAAAAACAGCAATCTGACCCTGCTGGGTACCAGCCATACTGTTCAACCAACCGTTCTCTTACAGAACGGTCCACGTATGAAAGGGGTTTAAAAGCTTCAGTTAAGATTCATTTTCATGCAAGGAATGGTTTAGAAGCATCCTTCACCTTCTGTAAGGGTGTCTAACAACAACTTATTTTAAAGTATAGTTTTCTTGAAGTTGATTTGCACCCTGCAGACAGCAGAAACAGCCACAAACTCTTGAGGAAGATGGACGAGAAAAAGACTATGGGCAGTAGGAAGGAGATGGACTTGCATCACACCAGCCAGGTCACACCTCACACCACCTGCACACGCACGCCTGGCGGCAGTACACGGCCTCATCCTTCTCTTCACGCGTGTGAGCAGCGTGAAACTTCTGGGGAACGAAGGGTGCTCAAGCTGCCCGCAGATCCTGCCCTTTCCCTCCCATCTCCATGCACGAGCATGTGCCTACAAAAGGAGTGGAAACTTGGCAGGCTGGAACGAAGAGCGCAGTCAAGGGTCGGGAGCAGAGACAAACTGCTCCCGTTCTGCTCCGTGGGAATTACACCAAAAAGGTAACAGAAGCTGGGGAACGCGCTGCCTTTTCCATGGAGCCTCCCAGCACTGTCCCTGATAGCTGAACAGGCAAGAACGGGTCCTTCACAAGGACGGACCCTGTGATCTCTGCAATCTCCTCTAGAGACCAGCTTTAGAGAGCTTTGGTTTCATTTCCCAGCTCTAAAAATGACTGATCAGGGTCACAGCCATTTCTTTAAAGTGTTCAAATTCTCTGTAATGGGTAGGGTCACCACATGCAGGCATGGTGATAAGCAGCACAATGCTGTGAAAGGGGCCGATTGCCAGATTCAGCCCTTCATTAGGCTCAAAAAAGGTGTCAATAGTTAAAAATTCTTTTTCAAAACATGCATTTTTAGAACACTTAATCCTTTAACACTTCTGCTCCCTGGGTGTCTCTGCAGAGAAGAATTTGAAATAGGAATTTCAGGTCTACAATTCGGAAGCAGAAAGTAGAAGGCATTTTGATTTTCATCCACATTAAATTGCTTGTGCAATAGTATGCAGAATAGGTAATCGACCCTTAAATCACCAGGTCCTGATGCTCTGCAGGCCTATGACAAACTGATCTGGCAGTAAACAAGTCTTATCAGGGCAGCCACAATTAACTGCTGTAACTAGAGAATGTGAATCACTCCACCCCGGCAGACGTGTGATCCCAATTTGCACCTCATCCAAGTCAACTAGATCTACATTATTTACACAGCCATGGATCTCAGGTGTACCTGCTGTCAGATAAATGCTTGTATTTAATATAACTGTAAAAGTAATACATTTTAAAACTAGGGGGAAAAAGGATTTCCTAAGACTCCTCTTAGGGGGTCCCACTAAACAGCCCACTAGGTTTTGATCAGGTGAACAACCTATGACATAGCTTTTAACTCCATTTGCAAAGTAATTTTTACTTCCCAGTAGTGAAAGGACAATGTTCTACGTGAAACTTTTATTCTGCAGAGTGAACTGATACAACCTGGGAAGTCACAACTTCCCTCAAGGCTCATGAAGCAGCAATAATCTTGTTTGCTTTTTACAGCTACTGGCACACGTGAACCTAGTGTACAGCTGGTGCCTAAGGACGCTACTCCAAAAAAAATCTGAAATGCAAATAACTTATTTAAACCATAATACAATCACTTTTCTTTTTATAGTAAACATAAATCTCCTTCTTTATTATAACCACATCTTATCACATGTGAAGTCATTTAATACAAGACCTACCTTCCTACATGTTATTGCATTAAGGAAAGCAAAGTTTTTCAGTGTTATTTATTTCAAGCAGAATCTCCAGGAGGCACTCTGGCTCTAGAAGGATTGTGTCCTAACTTGTGTATTAGAATAGATTCTTTAGCCTCCATGAGGTCAGAGCTCCTAAATGAGCTATAGTTAGAGCTATCTGTAAGTGAGAAAGTTCCTGAACATGCAGAGCAATCTGTGAGATGACAGAGATATCCTGGGAGATATCCTGAAACAACAAAAGTACCACATCTTCCACAAGATGGAAACAGACCTCCAAAATACATCTTAAATTTTCCTAAGTGTCCACACAACTCCTATAAACAGGCTACAAACAAGAGCAGCTTCAAGTCAACCCAGAATGAGAGATTAAAGGGTAAAAAGTAATTTGCTGGTTTGCTGCAGAGATCACCTTTACGTACTGCCCCCCCCCCAAATAATCTGCTAAAAGAATGAGCGTGACAAGCTATCTTGACGCTGTTGTGATTCAAATTTCAGTCTCTGTGGAGCTGCTGCAATTTGCCACTAATTTTGGAAGAGGGGTGGCTCTGGGCACAGAAGAGACTAACATCTCTCTAAGAGATGATCCTGCCAGGAGCCACCAGCCAAACCAAGCAAACAGTTAACGTTGAGGGAGACCAGAGAGCGGAAAGCGAAGTACTGCCCTACCACAATCATCCAGTCTCCCTAAAAGATAGCCAACACGATGGCTTGTGGTTACCTGCCATACTCTTTGTTGCACAACAGGAGATTCGAACAACTCCTAGCCATTGTGGCACCATGGTTTAGTATTCTATTAGGAACATATTTTGCAACCCACATAATAAACACTTTATCCAACTTAGTAAAACAAGCCCTAAGGCAAAATGAGTGTAAACATAGGCACAAAGCAACTGATATGTGGACAAATACTTGACAATGTGAGCATCAAAATTTGCCAAGTGTCATTCTGAAAAGCCCATGACTTTCTAAAACAAGCTATGCTTTTTATCTTTGGTTTACCAATGATTATATGCAGCAGCCAATATAGTATCAAAGCTTAAACCTCAAGTCACTGCAATCTCCTATCCATCAAAACATTTCCCATGGTTTTATTAGCACTAACAATGAAGTCAATGGGAGAAGAATCTGGCCAAAACCAAAACAAAAATCTCACACGCCATATTTTGCACAAAATGAGCCAAAGACTTATGAGAAGGACAGTATCACCTAGCAGGGAACCACACACGTGGAGTCTATATATTACCTGTTCCCTCTCTAAGTAAAGGCTGTTAAAAAAAAAAAAAAAACCAAAACCAAACCACCCCTCCTGTTCACAGAAAAGCCAGCGATTAGATGGGCAGATACAAACAGGCTAAAGCTCAGTGTGAATGCAACAGGTACCAGGGAGAGAGATTTAAAACTTCTTTTCAATAAAGGGTTAGGGTTTTGAAAACCAGCTGGTGATCTGTCAGCAAAACTCCCACCCTTGCCTTCTGAAAATCAATTTTGAAATCTCCAGGAGTGATTTGGAAAGGACACAGTAAACTACTGCTGTCAAGCAGAAGGATGTTTTACGCACCAAATTTAACAGCAGTGGAGAACCCTTCCCATTACATCTGTGCTTCTTTACCTGGGCCATGATTTACCACCAGTAGTGATGACTAACAGCATCGTGGTGCCAGTCAGGAAATACCTAAAAACATGCTGAAAGGAGAAGTTGCTCCAGCCAACAATGATCAAAATAGAGAAAGGTTCAAACAACCCCCTTATAGACTCTTCTGCCTCTCTCCATTTCTGCTCTAAAATCTTGACTGGTAGCTAAATGTTTCTTAGTGCTGGAAGACAAAATAAAACCCCAACACTACAAAAGAAAAGGATCGCTGCTGTGATTGTTATTATCTAGAGAGACAGACAACATGGTGCACTGACAACAGCAGATCATCTCCCCTTTTCCCCAAACTGGAGAGCTGATGTGAGTGGATATGCTGGCCATCCGTCTGGGTTCGCTCTGGACCTCTGTTTGGTACAGACAAATGTTGGTATTTGATGAACAGCATGTACCCATCATGGATATTCCCAAACATGCTTCTCCACTGATGAACCACTCGCTTAGAGTCCTGTTACCTTAATATGCCAAAAAAGAAACGTGGCAGTTGTAGAGCAATTGCGCTGCTACATGCTGGGTGGGAATTTTCAGGCACGAGGAAGGGAAGACAGCGGGCAGGGGAGGAGGAAATCTCTGCAGCTGTCCTGAGGTGAGCCGATCTGCTCCTAACCAGAGCCCCGAATGGCACACGGTGTTAGCAGATAAAAAGATGATAGATCACAGTGAAAAAGAGCCCCCCCGAGCAAAACTCCACGGGAACTACAGTAGCAAACAACAGGCCTGATATGGGAAAAGTTAAGCTGTTAATAATTTAGCATCAAAGAAGTAATGATTATCATTCTCTTACTCTTAAAGACACAAAGAAAAAAATCTAGGAAGCTTATATGATAAAATCATATTTTTGTGGAATGGGGGACAAAAAGGTGAATCCAAGAGCTAAAAGCAGAATATTTGGAGTACTACCACTGCTAAAGCAAGTTATTCCTATGCACAACAACCAAGTTCTAATCTATTCATGTTGCCTTTTTATAATATATGACTTTCCCTGAGATAGAGCCTCCGTTTTTCATCATCAGAAGACCAAACGATAATCTCTACCTTTTAACTAGAGTTAACTCTCAAAGCCCTACTCCCAGCAAAATCAGATAGACAAGGATCAACTGCAAATTAGAGCAAGTTGTTTCTGCAGCTGTTCTGAAATAAAGGGATTCCTTCTCCGCTGTGGATCCCCAGTTAAACACAAGGTCTAACACCAAACTGCTTTAGATACAGATCTATTAGAACATCTTGGATGCACCAAAGTTTTCCTTTTAAAGTCTTAAGCAGAGCATCATCGCAAAATGACTCTGAACCCTTTTAAAATTTGTTTTTCCCTTCTGCACCCTTGGATGGCAGTATTCGTAACGTCACACAGCCTGATGACACTCTTCAGAAGTTTATTTGCAGTAACTCTCTGTCATTTAACATTTCTCTTTCAAGTAACAGTAACAGCTTATGTAGAAAGACTACCTACAATTGATGTCACATTTCTTTGCCTAGTTACAGTCTGTAGAGACCTAAAAACGATGCAAAATAAGAGGCAGTAAAACTAGCAAGATATTGCCTGTCTTTTAGCAAGTATCCAAGGGAGTCAAGTGACATGAAATATGAGTAAGATCTTATATCACTATACAACTGTATAGCCATTTGATAGTTCAAGTTCCTTAGGACTATCCCTCCTGGATACAAGATCATAGAATCATTTAGGTTGGAAAAGACCTTTAAGATCATCAAGTCCAACTGTTAACCTAGCACTGCCAAGGTCCACTACCAAACCATGTCCCGAAGCACCACATCTACACGTCTTTTACATACCTCCAGGGATGGTGACTCAACCACTTCCCTGGGCAGCCTGTTCCAATGCTTGACAACCCTTTTGGTGAAGCATTTTTTCCTAATATCCAATCCAAACCTCCCCTGGTGCAACTTGAGGCCATTTCTTCTTGTCCTATCATTTGTTACTTGGGAAAAGAGACCAACCCCCACCTCGCTACAACCCCCTTTCAGGTAGCTGCAGAGAGCGATAAGGTCTCCCCTCAGCCTCCTTTTCTCCAGGCTAAACAACCCCAGTTCCCTCAGCCGCTCCTCAGAAGACTTGCTCTCTAGACCCTTCACCAGCTTCGTTGCCCTTCTCTGGACACGCTCCAGCACCTCAAGGTCTTTCTTGTAGCGAGGGGCCCAAAACTGAACACAGCATTCAGGGTACAGCCTCAGCAGTGCTGAGTACAGGGGGACAACCACTTCCCTAATCCTGCTGGCCACACTATTTCTGATACAAGCCAAGATGCCGTTGGCTGCCTTGGCCACCTGGGCACACTGCTGGCTCATATTCAGTCGGCTGTTGACCAATACCCCCAGTTCCTTTTCTGCCAGGCAGCTTTCCAGCCACTCTTCCCCAAGCCTGTAGCGCTGCATGGGGTTGTTGTGACCCAAGTGCAGGACCTGACACTGAGCCTTGTTGAACCTTATACAACCGGCCTCGGTCCATCGATCCAGCCTGTCCAGATCCCTCTGCAGAGCCTTCCTACCCTCAAGCAGATCAACACTCCCACCCAACTTGCTGTTGTCTGCAAAGTTACTGAGGGTGCGGTCGATCCCCTCGTCCAGTTCACTGATAGAGATATTAAAGAGAACTGGTCCCAGTACCGAACCCTGGGGAGCACAACTTGTGACCGGCCGCCAACTGGACTTAACTCCATTCACCACAACTCTCTGGGCTCAGTCATCCAGACAGTTTTTTACCCAGTAAAAGTACGCCTGTCCAAGCCACGAGCAGCCAGTTTTTCCAGGAGAATGCTGTGGGAAACAGTGTTAAAGGCTTTACTAAAGTCTCGGTAGACAACAACCACAGCCTTTCCCTCATCCACGAAGCAGGTCACCTTGTCCTAGAAGGAGATCAGGTTAGTCAAGCAGGACCTGCCTTTCATAAACCCATGCTGACTGGGCCTGATCACCTGGTTGTCCTGTAAGTGCCGCACGATGGCACTCAAGATGATCTGCTCCGTAACCTTCCCCAGCACCGAGGTCAGACTGACAGGCCTGTAGTTCCCTGGATCCTCCTTCCAGCCCTTCTTGTAGACAGGCATCACATTTGCTAACTTCCACTCGACTGGGACCTCCCCGGTTACCCAGAACTGCTGATAAATCATTCAAAGTGGCTTGGTGAGCACTTCCACCAGCTCCCTCAGTACCCTTGAGGTGATCCCATCCTGCCCCATAGACTTGTGTGCATCTAAGGGTGTAGCAGGTCACTAACTATTTCCCTTAGATTATGGGGGCTTCATTCTGCTCTCCGTCCCCGTCTTCCAGCTCAGGGGGCTGGGTACCCAGAGCACAACTGGTTTTACTATTAAAGACTGAGGCAAAGAAGGCATTAAGTGCTTCAGCCTTTTCCTCATCTTTGTCACTATGTTTCCACCCACATCCAATGAAGGATGGAGATTCTCCTTAGCCCTCCTTTTGTTGCTAATGTATTTATAGAAACATTTTTTATTGTCTTCTATGGCAGTAGCCAGATTAAGTTCTATTTGGGCTTTGACCCTTCTAATTTTTTCCCTGCATAACCTCACGACATCTTTGTAGTCCTCCTGAGATGAACTGAATCAGCAGAAGATTTGCTTTCTTTTGTAACCACTCCAATGTTTGGTAGATTTAATTCCTTTCTATGAATGGGCCTGTGTACGTGTTATCAACACGCATGAGTAAGTATATAATACTTTCATATAAGTGTTTTAAATAACATTCACTGCCCTTTGAATCAGGAACTGTTCAGCTCACATTCCTTAGGATCTAGCGAAGCTAAAGACTGTCTCGGCTACTGCTAAAATGCAGTGAAACAGCAGTGGATTTTGGGGATCCTACAAACAAGTTTTAATTTTCAGCAAAGTTTTACAGTCGTAAGTTTCCTGGTCATTGCTGCCTGGCAATCCCACTCTACTGTGATGTGTAAAGCTTATGTGTTTACAGTATCCATAGCCAGAAGCTGCTTGATGGAGCTTATACTTGTCTAATTACAGCTTAGCAATTATAAGCAGAAATCCAAAGTATAAAATCAAACATTTTAGTTAGCTACAGAGTGTATCTTCTGAATACTGAATCAAGCAATAAAGTGCCTAATAGTCTCCTCCAACGAGTTCCTACTGTCACAAACGGTGCCGCGTTTTGGATGAGACCGATGCCACCAGCAGCAGGCTCCGAAATACCAACTTGTAACTCCAAACTTTATTTACAAATTCAACTACATAGTTTATGCATGGCAAGAAGTGCTTTGAACTTCTAAATGGCCAAGCTGAACAAAATGGTGCAAGTTTCCCCTTTGAATTTCTGAAGAGTTTACAGGCTGCTGGGTTTAGAAATCATGTTTCTTCATGAGAAGAAGAGGAGAGGCTGCCTGAGGACATTGTTTATTAAAGCCTTTTGTTCAATTTACAAATTGAAACAAATAATTGTGGAGACATTTGCAGCTATGGAAAAAACGTGTTTACAAAGTGGAATAAAATACAGACTAAATACATTTGGATTATACTAGATCAAAACATATGAGTTTCTAACATAGCATAAAGGGCGGTCAACAGTACGAGGACAGAAGGAAAGGCGCCACTGAGTCATGTTTTTTATAACAATCTGGTCACTTAAAAGATTTTGGATAGTTATACTTTCAGAGTCCTTAACACGCAAGAATCTTACAGCCACACTCACCAGTGACCAGCCCTTGAGATCAGAGGCAATCCGTTCTAGGGACACCTACCTGCTCCTAACAGACAAGAGATGCTTCCTAAGAAGTAAGAAAGACCCCTGAGTTCCAGCTAATATTCCATAGGAATATTTCTTGACAATGTTTTACTTGGTTTTTAGTTCAGCCTTCCTCACGTGGTTTTACATGTAAACTGTAACCGGATTCTGAAATTGAAAAGCCCTGTCAGACCATCTCACCTATCGCTCCTACAGATGTGGTATTGCTCTCTACTTGTCTCACCTTGAATGTCTTACATGGTGAGGTTGCCACCACTTGGAAGATTATTCTGTAGTCTAACACAACTTGGCAATTAGAATTATTTCTCCAGTGTCCAGAATAAATTTTCCCCAAAACATCAGGGTCTGTCTAAGCTGACATCTCAGTTCAACATTTTAAAACAATCACAGCCTGCCTTGACTGCACAAACCATAAAATTCTGAGTTATTTTACAAAGGTCCTCGTATTTGGCACGGAGTGAGGCAATTGTATCAGAAATAAATCTAGAAGAGCCCTACCAAGGCAGTGGAATCAGATCAGTGGAAAAATGGCACAAGAGGGACAAAGTGCTGTTCCTAAATGTTAGTTCTAAAAAGCTTATGTAAACAACAATTTCCTATAATGTCTTAATTAATAGCATGATGACAGAATCAAGCTCTGTCTGTAACACTAACTGGAATTTCCAATAAAAGATATCTATCACCATTAAAAAAAAAAAGAGGATCAGAATTAATCAACCAAGTTCTTCTACTAGTTTACAAACTACATACAAAGGAAAACAGCCATTACTGTGAACTGAATACGATGACTAAGGATCGCTTTTGTAGCACAGAAGTATTTTCTTAACATCAGTAAAATATGTTAACTAATATTATATTTAGTTAGCTGAACTCCTCCGGGGATTAAAGGCCCACTGTGCCTAACAAAACTTTGTCTTGAAACAGACTAGCAAATGTTATTTTAGTACAGAGTATTTGATAGCTAATCATGCTATAAAACTATAAAATAAAGTTGTGTTTATTGGTACAATTAATCCCTCCATAGCCCACAGGGCTACATAAGAAAATGGGGGGGAAGAGGGAGTTCAGACCAAGGGGGGTGGGGTGAGAAAGGAAGGACTATTGGCAATAGGGAAAGACCAGGATTGAAGCAATGGATGTGACTCACAAGGAACTATTATTATTATTATTCCAGTTGCAACCAAGAACACCATCTCCATCTGAGAGTGCCAGAGAGAGAGAAAAGGCAAATGCTTCACGTAGAAGGAAATTCACCCCCAACCAGAGCTGAACGTGTGCTTGAAGATTTATAGAAGTCCCCAAAGCACTAACACACCAGTACCCAGCAAGGTCACAGCCCAGAAGAACACCCCCACCCAATTCCAATAAATATATTCCCTGAGATAATGCAAACCGCAATTCCTTCCCACTGGCTGAATTTGTTAAAAGGTTTTCCAGCTAAGAATAATCTGGAGTAAAGCATAAGAGAAAAAAACCATTCTGTGATGGAAGAAACATATGCTTGAAATCTAGCTAGCATGTTAATTGTGGTTAATATGTGAATCAAATTAGGAATGTAAACAACACTAACACTCAGAGCCTATACAGTGACTTCCTATTTTCATTTTTACAGCTTTGGCATTAATAATCAGCAATTGCTTACAGTTGCCAAAGGCTTCTCCTGCACTTCAAATATAGGTTACTGTATACTAATGGATAGCAAATGTTCATAAGCCAAAACGTCTAGTGCCTTCATCTCAAATTAAAAAAAAACAAACAAACGAAAGCACCTGAGGACAATAAGGAGAAAACTGCAAGTTTTGATAAAATATAATTTTATACCACTTCGCACTAGTCTAACCAAACCCTACGTAGGACATGATGATGGAGAATAAAGTCAGAAGTTTACTGCGAATACCTTCAGAATGCCTTTGGGATGTACGTTTTATGCACAAACAGCTATAAATCTCCAGTGATTTATGCACTGATCCACAGAACCAAAAATCACCTTTGGTGTCACGAACTATTCCCTAACTCTAAAGGCATTCGGCCTACAGAGACCTGTCTGGTTCTCCTAAAGCTATGCGGCGAGTCAGTGCCAAGGCTGGCAGCAAAGCCGCTGCTCCAGGTTAGATTACGTTTCCTCCCTTATTTTGTCCCTCCTGTCTCGACCAGGAAGACAACAGGCAGCTCCCTCCATAGATTTTGCAGCAGATGTGATTTGCCTTTCTGAGGGTGATTAACTGCATATAAATAATTTTCACATATCTAAGGAGTGCCTATAGTTGCGATGACAAAAAGGAGAAATTAATGATAAACAGCATATGGTGTGTTTTTGTATTCCTTATCTTAAACTCCAAGCTGGATTAAATACATGAGAACTCTGTTAACCCCACCTCGCGTCACTGTATGGGATTTGTGATCGCTACTTACTATTCCCATAGCACAGCCACCTGAAGGTCCCAGTCCAAGCAAATGCTTTAGACATTTTATTAACACAACAAAAAGCAGCCAGCCCCAAACACCCTGCTATGAGACTGGAAAGAGAAACTACAGGTGGCAAAAATAACACACAGACCTGCCAAAACCATAAGTTAACAGTGAGATATGAACAATGATTAGTCTGGCAAGCGATAGTCACACATGTTTCAGGAATGGCAGTGTCCTCAGATAGTTGCTAGATTGGCCATGGGCTCAGGTTAATATTTGTATTAAGGAAAAGCTGTCAGCCTCAATCAGGATTAGACCCATGTTGTGCTAGGTACTGTGCAAACAAGTAGTGAGACAAAAGCTCTCCTCAGGAGAGCTTCCTTCTAAATTACAGTAAGTATTTGTATTATTTTTACAAGTAACTGAAATTACAAATAGTATTCCCAGCACAGCATCTCTGAACAGTCCTCGGCGTTGATGGTGATATCAGTCTGCTGACAAAGCCGGTGCTAGCAACAACTAATACGCAGGAAGAATTGGCAGACAGTGATTTTTCTAAAATAAATCATCGTTTGATGGAGTCATTGCATTATTTCAAAAGATAAAAAATAAACGTGTGGGATGGAAATAAACACAACTTTTTAAATGAATCTAATAACATGAAAGTAATGAGTTTGGAAAACAGATGTGGACAAAGGAAAGCAAAGGCTACAATACACTCCACGCAATCTGGGAAGGACTGATAAAAAAATTTACAAGCTGTTTTGAGTCCCGAATAAAAGGGGTAATCAAGCCAGGCTGAGTTATAAGTGGGAAGGGTACAGCATCCTGCAGCAGAGACTAAGCAGAACACCTCACCCTTCTGTACTGTATGTCGAGGCTTTCCCGTGTTGCTGGAACTCCAGCCTCATTCTTGGTTCGGCAGTTCATAATTCACATCACGTACTGTAAGGCCTTGTCACCCTTTCTTTTCCCCATGTTTGTTTGATCTTTTGCATTCTGCTGGGGCAGCAAACTGCTTGCGTACTTCCGTCACTGACAAACGTTGGGGCAAGAGGTGAAATAGTAAGAAAAATAATCAAATCAAAAGGTAATGTAATATCCTAAAGAAAGATACCTCATTGCAAGACAAAGTACACACAGAGATTATTTCCATGATGCCCAGTTGCCTCTCCTGTTAATCATGATTTATGATAACATCTATGCAAGGGACCCATCGGTCAGCGAAACCATGTTACTCTGTACAAAGTGGCTTCTCAAAATGGCACTGTGAGAAAGCTCTCCTCAGCAGTTGTTTTACTTTGCCTCTGAAAGCTTTCAAATTGAACTGCTAAAGTTCAGCCAGCATCTAATTTTAACCGTGAGTTCCAGGAGAGAGTAAAGCTGGTGGGAAGATTACAGAGTTCCTTGAAGCTCTGACCTACAACAGGAAGAGAGTTGTCAGCCTTCATGTCTCTCACTCTAAATCCCAAGGGGAACAACACTGGCAGAATGTTTTATAACACGTTCCCACTGTAAAATTTTGTATTTGAGAAATATGATGCTTGCTCACTCCTTCTCCTAGACCTTTGGAGTGTCAGTAAAAACAGATGACCTTAAATGAGTAATTTTAGTTTTGCCTTTACACCGCAGTTTGGATACTCAGGGTTCACAGGGTTCTGTTTACAAAATCACAGGGAACTGATATTACACAAGAGCAACACACGTACCCACACCTTTAAAATATTAGCAAGGAGCTGGCAGCTTGTAGCAATGTCATAATGCCTTTTTTCTGCCTTCTCAGGTTAACTATACGACTCAAGAAATACCCACACGGAAGGCTGCAATCTGTGATTTTCATAAGGAAGGCTAAAAGGCTTCTGTCAAAGTGCCAAAAAGCAGCATCTGTTAAAGAGCTCAGGAAAGAGAAATTAAAAATAAAATAATTGGATTATGATCTCTCAGCTAATGAAATCAGATACAACTTTTTTTCAAGTCATGGATTTTAGACAACACACAGTCACACAAGTCCAGTTCCACATTGCTACTAACTGTCCAAAGGATCACAATTTCAGGTGTTGCACAACATCAGGAAGGAAAACAGGAATACAGCAGAGAAACTGAATACATTTTCATCCTGCCAGCGGAGAACAACTTTCCTGACAGTGATGAAGGTGTGGTGACAAATAACCAATAACTGGACAGGATATGAATAATAAATACGGGAAAACTGTTATTCCAGTAATAGGTCTTCAAGTACACGGGCAGCTGAAGGAATTCAGTCACCCTGGAACAGCTTAAAAAAACCCTTTTTTTCCCCCTCATTCTCAGTTCTCAGCTTTTCAGTCCCTGGGAATGATTGCTCGATAGCTGAAGTCCAACGAGTCAGAAGCAAAGGAATCCCTGTAGCTTTGAACAAAGCCACGTCCCACCAGTCACCAACGCGGCAGTCATGGCGTGTGGACGGTCACTGTGAGATCACAGGCAAGAGCGGCTCCCTGAACTTTCTCCTCTCCTCTATTCCTTTAGATAATGAAAAACAGAAACACCATTCTGGGACTCAGAAGCATTTTGAATCATCCAACAGTTGTTACAGACCTCACATTATCTGCTGCTGACCCCAAATTGAGACGTCTGTTAGTCGGGGATGATGATTTTTGCGCTCATGAATAATTAGTTTTGCTGGTTTTAAGGAAAAAAACCCACCAAACAACAACTTATCTTTTAATCAGAATCTAAATGAAAAATGCTAAAAGCTATTCCCTAACATCTGCCAGTTTAGCATAGATTTAAAAATAAAAATCAAGAGGTATAGTCTCATCTCAGGGAATTATGTGTTCAAATCCTCATGTATGGAGATGAGAATATAAGTGTTAACATTTAGAGTCTTCTGCTGCATATCCGAGGCATTAGGGTGGCTTAATGAGTCACTGTCTGAAACCAATAACAAGTTAAAGTTCTTCTCTCACATACACACATGCACACATTTAATTTTGTGTATAATTACTCAGTTCTGAGTAATTACAATTTCTTAGATTTTTCCCATCAAACGTATGAGTTGCTAATGTACAACATGTTACTAATATACAATACTCTTCCCAAGAAAGGCAGGAGTTATTAGTGTTCGAAGTGTTAAATGTAACCATGCATTTTATCCCCCCCCCGCCAATCTCTCTGTAAAAATATTTTTCAAGTGAACTTAGTGGTTGTGAAAAGCAGATTTTTCTAACCGGGGGATCCATTTCTAAGGGCGAGAGAGCAGTTTCATAGCCATGATTACAGCCTGTACAAATGATCAGCATTTACTTATACAGTCAAATAAAGCACGGCCAAAGGACAACTGTCTTGAAGGAGCGATTGGAGAGCAATCATCTTCCCTTTACATTTAATACAAAATATACTGTTGTAGCATTTCAGAAAAATAAAAACTTCTCTTCCATAATAGTCTACCTAACGTCTGGGTTTCCACAGAGCTGGCTGCAACATAGAAAGGAGGGAATGTGGACAACAGAGATACTGAAGAACTACACTGTGTGCTAGGTCAGTACTACCTTTCATTTTGACCTTTTTCTAATACAAAATAGTATGACAAAGTTACCAGCAGTCACGGTATTACAAACTAAAGTAAATCTGTACCAAAGCGCCACACCGATTCAGCTAAAGCACCTGGGTAACGTAAGCACGTAAATAGTATTGCGGGGCTTACTGGGACATCCCAACTTCTCTGAATTTTGATCTGCTAGACAAAACCAAAATTGAACTGTGCACATGGCTCAACCAGAGTCCCTCAGAAAGCTGGGACCGCTGACTTTGGGAGATGGAGAAGGAAAGGAGACAAAGCCTGTCTAGCAACACACAATTTGAGGCTTCATTTGAGATCGCATAGTAAGTTCCTACATTGGTAAGGAAACCTGGTACACATTACTAGGATTGATTAAATATACCATTTTCCCTCGTTACTGTTATTAAAAAAAGCAGCAAGATTACCACATGGAGGAAATGCTTTAGGGATGAGAATGAGAATTCGTACGGTTATGTTGAGAAGAAATTCTTTCAGTGGATAAACTAATGCCACTTTGAGGGCAGGAGCAGAGCTCAGGTGCCCGTCCGCTCCGGCAGCCTCTCCCCCACGGCTTCTCCGCGGCCCAAGGCATCTCGATGCCTTCCCTCGCCCCGTGCAAGCACGAAGCCTGGCGGACACCTCGCCCGCGGGCCTGTGCTCCGCGCTCCCACGTCCCGCCATCCGAAAGCCTGTTAGAGACGAGGCGGGTTGGAGCGGGAAAACGAAGCCTGGAGAAACGAGCCGACCAGCAGCAGCCCCGGAGCGGCACGGAACCTGGAAGAGACGTCACCTCTCCCGACCTGGGGTCTCACGGCTCGCAGCCTGGCCGTGCCACCGAGCCGCCCACGCTTGCCCTCAGGCGGCGGTTCTCTGCGTATTTAACAGGGATCTCGTTCGGACAGCATCCTCGTGCTCCTCAGTTCCTTTCCCGAGAGGTACAGCTCGCGCAAGGCCTGCAGGAAGGCGAGAGGACGAGTTTCCTGGGAGGAAGGTGCCATCTCCCCTCCCTCCGCCACCAGCGAGCTCTTCCACGCTGAACGGCTGCCCTCGCCCCGCAGCGCCGACGCCGCTAACGGCAGCAACGGGACGGAGCGACCACTCGATTCCCATGCTTTTTTTATTTATCCATTTCTATTTTAAAAAGCAGCCCGTTCCCTTGGCCCCGGCATGCCTCCCTCCCCTCCGGAGCCCTGGGTTATGTGAAAATGCGTGTGCCAAGCGGCGGAGGCGTGGTGGAGCTCCTGGCTCGCCGTGACATGCTCCTGACGTACTGTGTGGTCAAGGAGCCGGGACTGGGGGGCCTGAACGAGGGCCAAGCCTTGCACTTCAGCTTCCTGACCTGGCAGCCATTCAGAGAGACCCTGCTAAGTGCTATTTCCTAAATACACTAGCTTTTCATAACAATCTTACCACATTGCTTTCCTTTACAAGCTCTCTTAAAAGAGAACTGGACTCCTTCTGGTTAATCTACACAGACTGCATTTGGAAGCCATCAGAAACTGAACTCTAAACAAAACGTTATTAATGTGTTGTAATCTGCCCTCAATGTTCCAGATGAAAAGAAAATGTTTTATAGTTTTGGAGTATACATTTTAATTGCCTTTTAAGAGTGCATATACTTTTAGTGCTCTCTGTTATAAAACTGCAGTATCTGTTTCTTGATAACTGTTGAATGATCTCAGCTATTTTTATTAGGTTTTCTCCCCCACCCTGGTCCCCTTTCCTTAAGCTACCACCACTGTAAGGCTTTTTCAGACCGTTCCTGACATTAGGCTGGCAAACGGCTTCAGTCTAAGATAAACTCCATTATAAACAACTTCTTTACAACATCCCCTCGCTATAAAAACACTCGGATCCAGAAAATTAGTTCTTTAAATGAACTTAGAATCCAGCTACTTTCAGTAAAAATCTAATCTAAATAAGGGCTAAACCAAATTTCCCAGATTTTTGGCCCTTCCCTGCTCGGTTTGCTCTCGGTGCCTCGTTCCTGCCGCGGCTGCAAACGCTTGGCTCGGGGAGGGATACAGGAACTGGGAGCAGAGCCGCGCTGGCGAACCCCGTGGCAGCCGCTGGAGATGTTACGGCTGCCCCCCGGCCCGCCCCGGCTGCCGGAGCTGGGCAGACGGTGCCCGGCAGCGTCTCAACCCAAGGCACCGAGAGAAGGTGGGTTCGCGGTCAGATCCCGCCCAGGCCGTAAGTCCCCAATTTCCTCGCGATGCAATTCCCCGCTGGAAGCGGGGAGCAGAGTCGACAAGGTTTTATCGTGCCGAGTTGCCTTCCCTTGAAGCAGATGGTGCCTTGTACAATACAGTCTTTTTGTATTCCTGGGGTAAATGGGACGGGGATCACAAAGTTACCTGGCACGCTTTCCCGGTATCTCCTTACCAGAAAAGCACTTGATAAAACAAATAGAAATCCAGAGTCATAAAACTAACGAAGGGTTTTGTTGTTCACTAAGTCGCAGTTTCAATAGACGACAGGAACCCTTAAAAATACTCGTTTCAGGAAAAATCAGGCATCTGGACACCACTGTTAAGATATTTGTATCAACAAATGTGCTAGAAAAGGATAGCTCTAGCTATCCAGTTTTAGATATGCACTCCTTAAAATACCAAAGCCTGCTTTCCTAGTATTTGGTTCTTACACACCTTTGCTATTAGTTTATTTGCAAGATAATTAACTTTCTCAAACCCCCAACATTAACTCTAACTCCTCCTGTGACGTCTCCAACACCTCCCTAATACCTTTTTGACTTGCAAGATATTATTACTTGATACAATGCAGGCCAGGACATTTTGCAGTGGGAACTGGATTTAGTGCTTGGAGAACAACCACTTTTCAAAGTTTTCCTCTTATGCAATTAAAATATTTTAAATGGCAAAGCCCCTCTCTCACGTTGGATTGGGATTCACATAATGCAAGTGAACTACAGTTTATCGTTGCTCTTTTAGTTCTTTTTATCTTCAAAATTATCAGCGCTTGTAATTTTTTTATGTTGTTTTTAAAAATATTTTTCAGTATGCAGATGTGCTTGTGAAGATTAATGGACTGGGAACACTGAAATCTTGTATTAATCAACTACAGGGAAGGCAACTGCTAAGCAAAATTTTCCATAATGCTGCACACATGAGTTTAACCAGCATCTCTGCAGATTGCAGAGTGAGCCTCCCTCGACTTGGAGGATTTCTTCTGGGCCTTCTCTGAGGCAGTTTTTAATTTAAGTTTTGCAATGATACCAGTCATGGATGACTCTTGCTGCTAAGCTGCTCTCTGAACACTAAATGAGCCACATCATGGGGAACCCTCTCAAGTGTTTATCGTGGTTCCTGTTATTACAAATAGCTGATTCATTCCATGTGCCAGTTAATCTTTTGGCACTGCAATGGTAGCAGTCATCCCTTGTTGGAGGCTCATCTCTCCAAAGTGCAACACCGGGACCTCAGGCCATGGGGTGCAGGGCCACAAGAAGTCCAAGCCCCCAGGAATCAGCAAAGTTATCCTCAAGATCATATTCCACCCCCGTTACCAGGCAGAGAGAGTCTCATCAGAAATGCTTTAAATAAAGATTACATGGAGAGAAATTTGCTTTCTGTTAATAGGGTAATGCAAAAAAACCCCTACCCCAAAACACTGACTGAAAGCCAGCGTGCGTGCACACATTTAATTAACGGCTAGGTTAATTACACCAATTTCATTACTAATTGGATCAGTTTAAACCCGCTACATTGAAAGTAACTTGGCAGACAAAAATGTTACCGTAATTACAAAAACAACTGGTTTCTTGCGTTAAGTAATTCCACCACACGTAAAGCCAACCCAACCGTAGCCATTTCTGTAGTTTTGACTCATTTTCAGCAACGTGCTATTTCTCAGCGCCGATGTCTACAAAATCCAGCGCCATTACTCATGGCAATCGTTTCTGAGGGCGGATCCATTCACACTGGTTGAAATAACTGAATGGAATTTGCCAAAGTGATGGGAAAACAAGTTCTGTGAAAAGGCCCTGGTAAAAGGAAAACTTACCTAAGCTTTCAAATGCTGCTTTTGGTATAAACCTTTGAGGTTTGAAAAGTTTGATTGCAGTTTAAAGAATATCACCCTTGCTTCGAACCTTTCGACTTGGGATCGCCTCAAAAATCAAAACTTTCCTCCAGCAGCGCAAATCTCCAAATAGCTCTGAATTTGCCAAAACCAGAAAGAGTTGGACACCTCACAAGAAAACCTTGTTTTTACTGATCATGTTAAATACGTTTGTGAAGGCAAACTGTAGTGAATGAAAAAGCTGCTGGCCTATGATCAGCTCTCCTCTCACCAACAGGTACTACTCAGGTCAACTGAAATTACTACAAAGAATAAATGTGAATAAATTCTATGATTCTATGAAATAAAAAGGCAAACAACCTTTTATTTTCTATTTTTAGCTTCCTAAAACAAACAGAAATTCTATAATTCTTTAGAAAATTAAAACCCATAAATATATCCCTGTTTTTCATGGCTGACATTTTCTATTCAAAGACTATGGACCTTTAGAGTAAGTATTTCTAAAAACGTGCTCCTGACAAGTTGCATGTTAATACTGATTGAACAGTTCCTATAGGCAGCAAAAGTCCTCAAGTGTTTTCTTCTAGAAAGGAATTACAGAGCTATATATAAAACAAAGAAAACCACAGAAATTATATTAGCTGATCTCTATATCACAGTGTTTCATCTCTAGGGTGTTACTGCCATCACGCCTATAATAAGAGTTTTCATGTAAAATTCTGGAAGTCAAATAAAGTTCCACCTATCGACACATCTCATACAAATTAGTATTAAGAGACTATCTTTCCCTATGTATATTAATGCTGAACATCCATCTGCTGAAAGAAGTAGATAAATTAAAAAACACTGCAGTTTGTAAAAGAGCACTGCTTGGGAAATAACCTTTTGAGCCACTGGAAAAATTCTGAGTTCAATCAACTTTATTTCCAGTACAAAAGCAATTAGATTTTTCCCATCAGAAATCAGATGAAGAAGTAAATTAAGATTTGCCAGTAATGGGAATTCTTAACTTGTGGCATAAATAGAATTTCCTTATTATTTTCGGCTATGGCCATCTATGTAAACATCCATTCCAAACACGATTCGTGAGAGAAAAAGACGTATTACAGAGTTATCATAGATACCTACATTTAAATTGAATTTTCCCCCTTCTTTTTAGGCAAAAGCTACTTTAATTAAGCTTAAAACAACAAACAATCAACCCACAAGAACCACCAGACTTGGCTGCTGTTCCACTCACCCAAGACTATGACTGTACTGAGAAATCTGATTTAAGCAAAACCCAAACCATTTGCATCCCTGTTAGCCTCAGAAGGGTACAGCTATTTTTGTGTGTGCATCAACAATTCCTGAGAAATCAAAACACAGATGAAAATGCAACTTCTAAGTGGTTCTTGTACACTCAAGGAAACCATTTTATAATGCATAATATTAAATAAAACTAAATAAATTTAAAATAATTCTGCTTGTTATAATGCATCTGGAGCATCAATAGTGGCTCCTGTAGCAACAGCCTCGGTGACAAAACAGTTCAAAAATCTATTCTTCTTTTTTCTTAAATAATGGACATTTTTATGAAAGGTTTTATCTTTTGACTTCCATGATCGATTTAAAACACTCTTTACAGGAAACAGCCTGAGAGTGTCCGTAACAGGGAGATCGTCTCGTGGTCTCCTGCAGCAGCTTCAATACATCAGATTAGAATGAGGGACAGTGTCTCTTTTTCCTAATGGTGAATACGACTCATGCTCTACAAGAAATACTCTTTTCTTTCCCAAATGCAGCTCTGTCTGATGAAATTTTACCGAGGACCTCTTCACACTTTGACTCATACACCATGAACTTTCTTCTTTTCTTTCTCTGGGATTTAATCTGAATTGTTCTAAGGTTAAAGTGAAGATTAATTCACAATAAATCCACAATGCAAGAAAGAGGATGGGAACTACAGTTCAGAAAGACCTCTGCAATGGCAACCAACTCCTGCCCTGCTTCCTCTCCTTCTCTCCCTTGCCGATCCAGGAATAAATCTACCGAACAGAGGAGGAGGGAAAAAGAGAAGATGAAAGATCACAGATGAGAAAAATTAAGACTGGGAATAATTTCTGAATACAATATTGGCTACCTAAAGTCTGATCCAAGACTGCTTCTTAATTAGTGTTAGAAAACATTTGAAAAGCAAGGCTGCTGGACTGAAACTGCCTCTTGCAGATACAGCATTGCTCTCATGCATCCGTGGATCATTCCTTTTGATGACTCCTTGGCAGCTGAAAATATATTCAGACTGTCCAAAGACAGGTTCTAAAATTTTAGATTCCCTCTGTCAACAGCTAGGTGATCATCTCATCTGCAATACCTAGTGGATCAGATAACCTTTCTTTTCTGGTTTACTACCAATGATGTTTTCTTGATGGGTATTCCAGGTACTACAGACATTTGTACATAGGTTGTAAACCTGGGTCCCTTAAATCAGCAAAGCACTATTTCAATCATCTCACTATGGCATAAGGTGATTCTATTCAATACAGAAAAAAAGCAAGGACAGCAGATGTAATAAATAAAGGATTTCTTCTGGCCAGAAACCATATACTGTTGCTTGAAATTAAATATTGTCATGCAAAAGACTGATTGGGGCATCCCTACTTCTTCTCAATAGTGTGGCCAAGAACTAAGCAAAAAGCAGATGGCTGGGGGAACGCAGAGCAAGAACCAGACTCCTTCCCACAACTGGGAGAAGAAACCCTTGATTGCCTCCCACACACATGGCAGGTAACCTCCGAAGGAGACAAAGTCCAAACATTTGCTCTCAGAATCCAGGTTACGGTTCCTCCTTCTGCAGCGCTACCTCCTGCCGGCTCAGTGGTCCCCAACCAAAGAATCAAGAGTTTTATGGAAAGCGGGTGTTGCCCAAAGGCCTGGGTACAGAGAGAGAAGTTCTCCCCTGAGCCATGACCATGGAAAACTTTGAATGTTCGACTACAAAGCCCTTGTGTTGGGCTCTGTGCTGAGCGTGGAGCTGGCCCAGCCCAGAGCTCAGGGCGATGACAGCACAGGAGTTGATAGGCGCTGCACCCACCAGTGCTTTCCATGGGCCTGCGGCACACAAATATTCCTTTTTAGAATGGCTACAATTTAAAAGGTCATGTTGTAAAGTCATTCGATTAAAATAGTCATAAAAGAGTAAACATTAACTCACAATTTTTCCTTAGGTCTTTCTTATTTCCAGTTGGTATCATTTCTCCCAGACTAAAGTTGCACCTTATGAATCTGCAAGTTTATCTTGATTGAAAATCTTTAACTTCTCATTCTTCAATGCAAGAAAGCTAATGTCCTCCCATTCAAAAATACCTACTCCTTTCTCTCGTAACTCCCACGGTATCTTGATAGCAGCAATTACATATTATCCACATTATTTGTCACTACTGAGACAAAAGTACACCGAAACATGGTAAAACTGTCACAATAAAGGAAACGAACTTTTTCACGCTTTAATGAATGCTAGCTTTTATACTATGCAAAGAAGACAAAAGATAAAACTCCTGGTATAGCCTGGTAAACATTATCTAGCTGGTGGGCTCTTGCAAACATTCTGGATAGTCTTGATTGCTTAAGTTTCAATCATTATTACTCAATAAGGTTTTCAGAAAATGCAAACAGTCAACACTTCCTTAAAAAAAGAAACTGAGATAAACCTATGCACAAAAAACCCGCAAGGCAGATCAGGGAGAGCTGTAAATTGGCCCTGCTCCACGTGAATTAATGCAAAGGCATTGATTTGTTCTGGGTTTATGATAAGGACTCTTTGTTTAATTTTAGGAAAAGAACTTTAATTTTCTGATTGGCAACCAGAGCTATATATTACACAACCAGAAAGCCTAAGTTTGGCTTTGCAAGTGACCAATCAAAGCCAATCTGTCTCTGTAGGATGAGAAAAGGGAAAACAAGACTGGAATGGTCAACAGCAGTTTGTTAAAATGAACCATAACTTCTGCCTGCACATCCCCTGCCACCTACCCACCCCAGACCAGCCCCGTGAGGACAGCGATGAGGAAGGGCAATCTTGTAGGCCTCAGGAGGGGTTAGTGAAAAATTTGCTAATGATTTGAAGCCAGTATTGAAAACAGTTTTCCAGCTCATCCGAGAGGTGAAAATGAGACCAACTCCAGGGACCATCTAGATCTTACACAGGCACAAGTTTTTTTCATAGCAACAGGAAATAGAAAAAGAAGAGAAATTCAAATAAAAACACAGCAATACTGTCAAAAAGACAGCAGCAAGATAAGGGAGAACAAACAACAAATTGCTTGTTGTGTTCTTGTTCCTTATCTCAGAGAAATCCTGGAGGATAATGAATGTCCACTACAAGTGCCGCAGCATCCATCCTAGTGCTAGCAAAGCAGCTTCCTTTGCCCTATGTCTTCCAGAGCATAGATACAACTGTTTAATTGCGTTTATTGGCCCAGAATAGTACATCTAAGCAGTAACTGTAATATTTGGCACTTAGTTCTCTGTATTCAAAGAGTTAAGCTATGTCCTATAAAGATAAAAATCTCCACTTTTATTATTTTGTAAGGCTGCCTAACAAATGAGGATCCAGCTGTAATTGTAACATTCCAAGCTCCGAAGGCGCCAAGTTTTACTAACTATAATTTAACTGGTCCAGTTGATGCAGTCCAAATTCTTGTTTGGATAATCAGCCTTTGTTTAAATATGTACAGGAAAAAAAAGCATAGGCCAGCATTAGCCTCTAGGCATGTCATGTGAGCTTATTACCCCGAAGCTTGCAGTAGCAGACACTCATGCACAAGAGGAGGATTATTTTGCTAGTATTACTGTTACGGTAACATATAATCAGACCTTCTCCCCCCCCAGCCCCCACCCTTTTTCTCTTTTTTTTTCCTCCACAATTCACAAGTCTTCTTTCCAAGTTCAAATAAAGTTTAAAGGTGAAAAGGTCAAGAAAGTTTCATGACTGGCTGTTGAAAGCGGGAGAAATAACCAGGGTCTCCAAGTTTGCATATACTAAAAGCTCAACAATTTTGTATTTTGCTGCAATTCATAACTGTACAAATCCCTTTTGCTGGATCTGTTTGGACTGAAATTAAACACTTGTTAATAATTTATAACTTAATATAATTAGAAAATAATAATAACTGTCAAGCAACTACATTCAATACATAAAGCAACTTGAGTGGCTCATTAGCTTATTTGTCAAAGCAACAATTTCTATATATTTTAGCTTATTTCTACTGGGAAGAGCGGTTAAACAGCCACCCAGCTCGCTTGGAAATCATTTCTCCACCAGCTGGGAGCAATTCCCAAATTGCTGCACCTCACCCACATCCAAGTGATGCTGGCTCATTTTAAAAGCAGCTTAAGTCTGACTTCAGGAGGTGCCTTAACAGAAATGGAGGAGGGATGGCCAAAGCATTATGCTGCTACACGGACAAAAAAAATGCATCCCACAGCAATATGCTGCACATCATTTGCTCTAAATTTTACATCTGAATGAAAGCGTATCAGTGTTTGGCCAACAAACTGACCGTTGAAATGAATCATTTAAGAAACAGAAAATTATTTTTTATCTATGCTAGTAAGGGGACCTTAGCTCAGTAAAGCATGAGGGCCAGGCATAAAGCTGCCTGGTGATTCAGAAGGTGTTGCTCTCCCCCATAACTTAACAGAAACAGAAGAAATACTTTGTTTTTTTTCTGAGGAGTAAAACTGATTTCCAACACATCAGTGGCCACGGTTCTCTTGGAAAGCAGAAGGCGGCTGCGTGTGCTGGGCAGTTTGGGTACTTATATTTGATAGATATCAAAGTATTCAGATATTTTCCAAATACATACAACTCCCCCCAAATCATTAATATTGTTGCAAGAAATCTACTACGTTAAGGTGGAACAAAGCAAATTGAACTGCATATATTGAGCCAGAACCTCAACTGATTGAAATCAATGTAATCTCACTTCAATCACGTCAATATTCATCAGGCAGAGTATCTCATCCATTCAAGACAAAAGTAGCCATAGAAATGTTCATTATAACTGATAATCTAACAGCTGTGATCCTCTGACATTAAAGATCACTGTGCACCAGACAGCCGATCTTTTTTATCACTTTTCTCTCCTTATGAGTACCCATGCCAATTCTATTTTTGTTGCATATTAATTTATGATGTTAGAAAATGTCAAATTTAAGTACACAAAGGAAGTCCAGATTAAAACTTAGTCTCTGGTTTCAACTGAGCCAGTCTGTCCAGATCCTGAACTAGTGTAAACTGATTTGAAGTCAGTGGTGCCAGAACAACTTGCATTAGTCAGGGATCTGCTCTTGTTTTCATCTATTTATCCGATATAATTTCTAATTTACTTACTGAATAAGTCTCTTGTCTTTTCATTTAACTCCTCCTTCTCGTCTTGATTTTGTTTCTTCTGTCCCATTGCCTGTAAACTGAAAACTGAACACATCTATTTGCAGAGAGCCATCCTCCCCCACCCAGCAGCTTCCTGCATCACCTCTTTTTCTCTCACCCAGTTCTTCCCTTCCTAACCCTGCCCTTTGTTGTTCCCATGCTTTGCTTATATTTACTCTCCATCCCTCTGTAATATTTCAAGGAAGGAGAAAAGGGCTTCAAATATTGCACATTATTTTAACAAGCACAACAGTTCTCAAAAGATTGTTTAGTGTATGTTGAAGCTGAAGAGCTACCCAATTTCCTACCGTACGAATAGGCTGTGGGGTCCTTAAAGTGACCATGTAAATGAGAAAGACAATAAGAAAAATTGTTTTGTTTTTTTTTAAAAGTCTCCCATGCTTCTCCCAGGAATCAAATGGTGCCTACAGAGGAACGAGAAGAAGATGTCATTCTGGCTAACTGGAGTAGGTCCTTATAATTAATCTTTTAAAAATTCTTTAATCATTAGATAAATGTGGAAGATTTCCTTTTTTAAAGGGAATCTTCTAAAACACACGGAAAAAAGATATGAATCGATAAAATTGATCTATAACATATTTTTACTTGAGAAAGGGTTACAGGGTAGGATCCTAACATTACATACCTAAAACCACTTCTAGTTCCATTGCCTTTAGAGTTCCAAAAAAATGTACATTTTGGAGACAAAGGCCTTTATCCTCTTACGTGCTGTGGATTTCATGCCAATCTCCCAATATAAAGCAGACTTCAGACTTATACCCAAGAGAAATGGTCTTGGAAAGATTAGATTTTCCACCACAAAATAAAACCCTTGCGTGGTGAACCATACCAGTTTCAACATTACCTTCCTCCTAAGTGCTTGTTTGACATGGAGAAACACACCCACCCTATCTCATCCCTTCCAAAATGGAAATGGTTTTATCATTGCTCTTGTGCCAGCCAGTTTTCCCATGTGTAAAATTTCCAGAATTGTCACGTGTACCTGAAAATCTGTAGATTTATCTATTTTTTTTCTTATTCTGTACCATTTTGCAATAGTGGCATACATTGCTCAATATTACTGTACAAAACTCTTTCCCATTCATGATGTAATACAGATAAAACCAGTATGAGTGACATATGATGAACATAACTGGATGAAAAATTCTTTTAAATCACCAAGATATTTTTGAGAGCTGCCCATCAAAGATGTGCACCTCTAATAGGAACAGTATATTACCGGGGATGAATTCTGCTAAGTATCTAGCAGCTCAATGAAGATGAAAGGAAACTTTCTTAAACTACCCATTTGGTAGAAAGGTATTTTATCAATCATCCCCATATTAGAAAACACAGATTTTCAGGATATTTCAAAATCCACTGCCAGTAATAAAGTAGGACATACAAGGAAAGGAGAGAACTATAGACTTAATACAATGTAACTGCTGAGGATTAAATTTTAACACCATCAAAGCCACACAAAAAAGAATGAATTCAAGAGTCAGAAGATTAAAACTGCATGTAGTCAGCTTGGGATTGGTATGCTACAGATGGAAACTTTCTTGACAACACACAGTTTAAATTCTGGTTAGGATATACTATGATTAAATGCTCCTACAATTTTTGAGTACATCACTTTTTTCCTACCGGCTACTGTAATACAAAAGACATCTCTTGCAAACATATAACTAGTAAAAAAAGTGCAAGTAAAAGCCATTTAGGTTTCCAGCAAAGACATAAAAGCAAAACAGCTAATGGACATCCAGGGTAGTCAAATCATTTCTGCAAAATCCATTAGTTACTAAAAGTTCTGGAGGGCTCAGTTTTTACAGTAAAACCTGTAAAAACTCAGTATCCAGTTTCTCTATTGGGACACTGAGGTGTGAAGATCCAAATGATGCTGGAACTGAACTTGTATATTTGAACCTTTTGAACTCCATCTGCCCTTCATAAATTACTTTACCACTAGCTTTAACACGTTTCTAACCTACTGTGCTAGAAAAATAAGGATTCATTAGAATAACTGAAAACGCAACTAACTTTATAACACTTCCAATGGAATTTGTCTTTGTTCAAAAGTCGTGCACCTATAACAGACCTGCGGGATGAGAAAAAGCTTCCAGATAGTCCAGTGGAAATAACATCTGTCTTCACGCTACTGAAAACCAAGCACCAGACCCTCCCTCCCCAAACTCAAACCCATTTAAAGTAAATGAAAATTGCACTGTACAGAAACAGACAGTTGCTCCTTTCCATCTGGAAACACTGTCAAATAGCAGCAAATTCCACAAAATTCCCAACTGATACAAGAACTTAATTTTGCATCTCACAGTCAACACAAGCTAGCAGCAGCCCTCTGCTCAACATCCCATCAGTAGGAAAACATTTCAATTTTTCTTCCATCAGAAGTACAAAGAGGTAACAAAACAGAGGCACAGAAGCTGCATGAGGAACGCAGTGTCACTTGAAGAGCTATTTTGCCATTCCTTTTAGCCTTCTCCTTTATTCTGCAGGACTTCACTGCCACGCAGCAGGGGTAGCAGCCAGCAGCACAGGGAAAGAAGCGCACAAACTGACTTTTGCAAAGTTACAGCCCTGCCTAATACAAAGCGTGAAATTTATATCGCTCCAATTTATAACAACTGAATAGTTAATTGTAATTTTTAAAATACAAGAACTTCAAACAGCCCTAAGTTTTCTACAGCCAAATCTTACCCCGTGTGTGCAAAGACAGAGAAGGGCCTGCCATCCCCTCTGGCTTCTAACGAACCCCTGTAGCAGCCAGGCAGCAGAGCTCCTAGTAGAAGTATTTGAGTGCGGTGAGGAATCTGGGCATCACTTGCCTCGAATCCCACGGTCCCCTGTTTCCAGCGCCTAGCAGACACGGTTACACCTTCAAGTATGAAGAGCAAGACTTGCTTCACGACTGGGGAGCAGAGTAACCGCTGGGCCCAGCGCGCGTGGCCCCAGTCGTGGATGTGCCACCTCACTGCAGAAGGCTCCGGTCAGCGGCGGGGGCCACGTGGAGATCCTGCAGGATCCGCTCTGGCATGGAGGACCCATCCGTGACTCTGTGTGGGTGCAGATGACATCTGGAGCTTCTCAAGCCCTCGGGCATCTGGTCCCCTCCTCTCTATACAAGGTAGATCATGGATGTTGGCTGCTCTGGGTGCTAACCTAAAATCTGGTGCTGGGTATTTTACTAGCATGTGAGAAGCGCACCCTTAAAGAGTTTAAAGTCTTTTTTTTTCTTTTAGAGGCATCATCATCTTGACCCAGAACTCTAGGTTTGAACCTTGACTTGTACAAAGGATAAAACTCTTGTCATTCCCTCTGCAATTCCAAAATTAAAAGCGTCGTCAAAAGTGGTGCAGTAAAATAAGCCCTGGCGCTTCTGATAATTTTTCCTGCAGCATCTCCGCCTGCATTCTGTGTTACGTGGCCCCAGAGGTGTGCTGCTCTGAACAGATACGACTTTGCAATGCAGAGGCAGGGGAGGGTTATCGTCTTACTGCACCCACAGAGAAACAAAGAAGAAAGAGATTCACACCTCCTCTATAGGAGAGGTTGAAATAGTTTAAATTTTAAAAATTAATCCAACTTCGAGACAATGCCTATAAAGATTCTTAATTTTAAGCTGCCTTAAACTGAAAGAAGAGATCCCATAGGAAGGCTGAGGAAGACCAAAGAAGGGAACCCCAGTAAGACAGCAGCCCAGCTGCTTAAACACAACGTTAACTTCTTTCTGTTGGACATAACACACACACACACAGAGTGAACAGATTTCTCATCATTATTTTTGAGACTGTCAGCATGTTTATAGAGAGTCAATCATTGGGATTTAGGAGAAAAACTAGGACTTTATTTGAAGTCCAGGAAGAATGGAAAGGCTGGTTCCCAAACGAGAGAGCATATTGTCATAAGCAAAACAATCTGCAAAAGATACTGCTTTCTCCTGCACCTTTCCTGCCTGCAGAGAGAGCTCAGCATTCAAAGCTGGGTGCCTGCCAATGCCTGTACAGGAACTCTTCAGCTCTTGTCCTGCTTTCATAAGGACTTTCTTTGGGTTCAGGAAAGTCGCCTAATTTTTCTTTCTTTCTCAGATTTGTCACTTACAAATGAGGAAACTGCCCATCTTCCTCTCAGAGGAAAGCTATGAGAATTAATTAATACGTGAATGTGCTTTCAAGAGGGTAACTAGCATAAAAATACTTACTGCTTTTCTCTTTGGATTAAAGTGTTATCATACTGTATCTGGACACTGTATTTCAATTTCTCTTTAAAATGATCTTACTAAGCAGCAAAGGGACACAGCAGCTCCCATTTACAGGTCACCTCAGGTCTCCTGAACTGACTGTGCTCCAGGGTTTTAGTGAAACTCAGGAATTCCAAAAGCAAAGCACATTGCCCTTAGTACATAAAAATGCTTCTGATTCACAGAATGACACAAATGTACAAGAAAAAAGGATGTCTGATTATTTTTTGTAATGGATGGCTTTTAGATGGACAGAATACGCTTTCGCATTTCTTAAACCACCAAACAGCAAGTGATTTTTAACAATGGGCTTGTGTGAAGTGCTACTTGTTTATCAAAAAGACTCAGAAAAAGAATTTCAGGGGTTGAACTCTCACTGCGTTTTAACTCCTGAACAAAGAGTAAGATGCTGTAGCTGCACAAGTTTGTGCTCCATCATACTGTGGGAAGGCAGCCTGTCCAAAGTGCCTGTGCTCTGAGACACGATGCTATCACAACTTTTTCATACTTCAGATTAATGAAGTTGTATGAAATTATTTGACATTTAGAAATAAAATGAATAAAAAAGGAAAACGACAAAACTTTCTGAGCGATGTAGTTTCCCCATGAAAGTCCATGTCACAGTTTGCCTGTTTAAGCAATAAGGAATAAGATGCACACAATGTAGGGCACAGTTAAATGTGCACTTGCAATTTACGAAATTACCGTGTCCATTAATTGTGACTCCTAATGAGATGTTACAACTGACCATGTGAACAGTCCTAGACATATAAATGAACACAGGTGTTCAAAGAAATGATCACTGAAGATCATGTAAGTTAACCTGTTTTACTTCCCACTTGCATGAAGAAAGATTTGTGGTTTTGCATTCCCTCTCCACCAGCACAGTCTGGCTTTCTTTTCCTTGCTTCCCAGCTTGGAAATGAGCCATGTATCATTTATAGACTTCCGAGGTTTGGTAGAGCACTTTCTGAGGATCACTTCGGAAAATGGTACCACATTTCAAGCCAGAGGGATGCAGGTATAAGCCTTTAGAAAAAGGCCAACAACCAGAGTGGTCACCAATAAGTTTTGTTTAAATGTGTTACCAACATAACCTAAAGTGTTTCAAATAATTGGAGTAGCTCACTATCATGCATGGGATCTACAGTCGTTACATCTCGTAAGCTAAAAAGGACCTAAATTTCTGATATTAAAGAAATAGTAAAGGAACCAAACCCAAACCATAGCAACAACCTCCCCACCAAACCCAAACCCATGGAATTTAGCTATTTCAGAAAGCAAAGGTATGCACATCCAAGTTTTTATTCCTTGGAGTTCATTGGTTTTGGAATCACAAGCAGCGTCAATGGGTAAACGCACAGGCTGATCTCATCTAAGAGCTACGGGTTCATCTGTTGGGTACCTTACAAAATAGCAGAGATCAGTCCTGCCTGATGCAAATGTTAAGTCATAAGAATAACATTACATAATGTACAACAAAATGTTAATTTACAAGAAGGCAAAACTAATGCTTTTTTTCTCGGAAGCCCAGTGATATTCTAGAATGCATTAGACACACAACAAGATGGCACAAATGAATGAAATATTTTTAAAAACATTTTTCTATGTTATGCCATTTTGTTTTATATTTTGTTTCACTAGTTGATAATCTCAGAGACAAGAAAAAACATGCTGCTGGTGAAGTACTAAATCACACCAAAAGAGCTAAGGTTTTTAGATGAAACAAGAAGCTGATTACACATGCACCGAGTATACCAGCCACTAAGCATTTCTGGATTGTAGGGATAAGATACTCTCTTTGCTTATTACTGCCTTCTTGATCCAAAGAGATTTAAGCAACTGTTTTCAATTAGATGTTTTTAAGCTAGTAAAACTACATCCATAAAGACATATTTATAGAACAACTTAAAACTAGAAGAATTAAAACAACTACAAAACTGATGAATTCCATTCCCCCACCCCTCCAGAACCATTTACTGACCATTAACGAGCAAAAAGCACTGCAATTTTAAGAATTAATCCGCTGTCGCAAAATTAAATCAGATACACTAGTAGGGATAATGACAAACTGGTGGCTCCAGCGTTGTCAGTTTGCGGGTGATACAAGTTCAAGTCGTCTGTGCTAGTGGCCACTCTGTTGGAACAAACATGAACATAAAAGGTAACATTAAAAGTGCAGCAGCACCAACTGAATCAATTCTGTCACTGAGGATGCAGACTCATAATAAGTGGCATAGGGTGAATATTGCATTTTAGAAATGATCTGGCTAGTTCCAAGACTGCCAGACCTCAGCGCACGGAAATAAAGGAAGACACAGTAATGAACGTAAATGAAAGAGAGATGATACTCATTTCCCTCTAAATTCCTGAACACAAGAGCCCAGCAGTGTGGCTTTGCTACACATGACTGCTTTCGTCCCCGTTAACCTATGATGAATATTCTGAGATTTACAAGAACAAAACTGAGCTTTGATAGTTTTCATCCGACAGTTGCTTAAACAAAATTTGCCTAAAAAGCTCTGCAGCATGTGACTACAAATATTTGCAAGATGAGTCACCTTATCTCTAGCCACTGAAGAATATCCAGCAATGGCAGAGGCTTCCCCCCAAGCCTGCTCAGAGATGGCCAGAGCCACGAGCAGGCACACCCTCTCCCCTGTCAAAGCCAGAAGCATCATTAATCAAGTATCTGCTAACATCTATATTCTGTACATGACTGCCCCAGCACTAACTCTAGT